>NW_020455449.1:185343-217889 GCF_003342845.1 Nothoprocta perdicaria
CTGGATAGCCCAGCTCACAGGAGGTGGACCAGGATGGCCCAGCTCACGGGAGCAGCTGCTTCCGTATGGCCTGCGCTGCCGGGAGGGCTGCGGCAGAGACGGTACCAGGGTGCACACCGGCAGACGTGGCTGCACGGAGGTCATCAGGCAGCCTGCAGAGCAGCCAGGGCTCATGTCTGCTGAAAGGAGCGTGATGGAGAAGCCCAGGTCTCTGTGTCCCTGCTCAGGTCGATATTTCCCAAATTAATGTCTTCAGGATAAGGGCAAAGGTAACAATTAATTACAAAAAAAAAAAAAAAAAAATAGGACTACTCTATTATGATAACAGAATGTGCAAATGCAGTGGTTCTCAACTTTCTCCTCAAGCTCCCTTTCTGTTCTCCATCCAAGCTCATCTTCACCTGAATCCTCTTTTATTTTTTTCACGCCATGAATCCTCTTTTATTCTTAGTTTCCTCTTGCAGGAGTTAGACAAGTCATGGAGGGTGACAGTGATAGTGCTGCTCCTGAGTGCAGCGGGAACAGGGAGCTGCAAGCGGAGGGGCCGGCGATCCTGTCTTTGTGCCCGCGAGCTGGGCAGGGCTGTTTGTGACGGGTGGAGCCCTTGGTCGTTAGCTCCTGGAATCCACTCTTGGGATCCACTCCCCCCTCTAGAGAGGATCACGAGAGATGGCAGCAATGAAACGTGGCCTCCAGATGCAATGGAGAAGAGCGGTGTCTTACTGAGGGTTTACTGAGGGTTTACTGAGGGTTTATGCCAGGGTTACGCAGCACAGCGGTCACTGCCTGATTTTTGTTGTAATGACGTCTTTCAGAGGAGCCTTGCTGCCGTTATTAGTTCACTAATGGTGTTTCTTCACGTTGGAAGCTGAGTGCAACACAGTGGGTGCAAAACAAACTTCCAGCTGGTCATGCATGAAGTGTGAGCAGGCAGGCAGCCTGCGAGGTCGTGTTCTCGGAGCGAAGGCAAGGAAGAAGAACGGAATATCTTCCTGCAGACAGGTCTCTGTAATGCCCCTCTAATGCACCTGTACCTCTGCACAGGTGTGCTAAAATTAACTTTATTAAAAAGCCTTCACAGTGGGAAAAAAAAAAGAGATTTTTCCAGCTAATTTACCCAGAAGGCTTACCTAGAGAAGGGAAACAWATATTCTTCTATACAAGTCCCCGTGCAGAGGCAGCAAACTTCAGCAGTGTGGGGATAATGTACCAAGCTAAACTATTACTGTAGTTTGGGCTTTTTTTTGGAATTCATTTGGTTTCCTTTCCTAAATTTTCCAGGTCTGTACTTGTTTTGCAGGTGGTGGTAGCCCTGTAATTTTGCTTTAACTTTAATTGTAGTAGCCTGCTCAGAGCCTTAACTCCTTATTATCAATTAGCTGCACTTTTGTGCCCACCTTGTAGATGAAAATCTGAACTCAGAAGTGTGCAGCTGCCTTRTTTTATTTACAGCCACTTGAGAATCTCTTGTGCAACTTACATTTCAACCAGCAAGATTTTAAACACTGATAAATGCTGCATTCCACAAATAAAATTGTTATGGAATTAAACTGCAGCCATAGTGAATCACAGTTTTCTAACTCTTTTGGTAAAGTTCTTAAATTTTTAAAAAAATTAACGCTTTCAAACTAGATTTCTTTTTTGTTTGGTTGGGCTTTTTCCCCAGCACTCAGCCATATTCTTCATGTTAATATTCACTCTATAGCAAAAGGAGTTTTATAGACTTGTGTGCAGGATGTTCTATGCATACAAATAAGCTGCTTTTCAGAGCTACTTAGATGGTGCAGTATCCATTACATTTAGTGGGTAGAAGGAGGCCCAACAGTGGGTTACTCTGCTTAATTACAATTTGTTRTTTTCAGGCATAACTGGAGCATGAACTGAGCTAGAATATCAAAGCATCGAAACTCTGTTCATAAGTATTGTCTTGAGGTGACAGGAAATAAATATTGTGGAAATTCTCCTATTAAATCTTTTGTTTTAATGAGTTATAAAACTGTATCAATTTTAATTTTCGTGAGGCTTTGAGGACAAGCACGGTGGCTATAGAGTGATTCTCCAAGTCTGGCCAAATGCAGTTGTGCCAGCAGGTGCCTTTCTCATTTTGCTTCAAAGCAGTTAGCGTGCGGCATGTAGGCTCAAAAATCTCTTCTTCCTTTGGGTTTATTGAGAATTGAATGCACAATAAACTCTATTTCAGGCTTTCCTCCATGTTTAGCTCTTTCCAGATTTCTTCAATAGACTTTYAATTTCTTTCACTCTAGGAGGAAATTTCTGTCTCCTTCTTATCCAAGGTGGGTTAATGCCCTTGGCTGTCACTGCAAGGCCAATGCGGTCAGTTCTCATCTCTGTGGAGGTTTCCAACACCTCCTAGCAGGGAGGATCATTTGAACATTTGTCTTATCTCTAAAATGAAGATGTTCAGGTACGGGGTTTTTGGAAAGTGCAGYTGGAATTCTGGAGGCACCTGTTTCTTCCCGTTCATCTTAAATGTGTTCTGCGTTGGCAGGGGGAGATGCCCTACGACTCGACACTCTCCTGGAGTGGTGGCGAGAAAAGAACGGCACTTTCTGCTCCCGTCTCATCATCGTTTTAGACTGTGAGAACTCTCAGCCGTGGGTGAAGGAAGTCAGGAAAGTGAATGACCAGTACGTCGCTGTGCAGGGCGCCGAGATGGCCAAGGTCGTGGACCTCGAGGAGGCCGATCCGCCGCAGCTCGGCGACTTCACCAGGCAGTGGGTCGAGTACAACTGCAACCCCGGCAGCAGCATCAGCTGGTCGGAGAAGGGGCGCACGGTGAGAGCCGTGTACGGGGTGTCCAAGCACTGGAGTGACTACACGTTGCACTTGCCAACAGGCAGCGACGTGGCCAAGCACTGGATGATTTACTTCCCCCGCGTCACCTACCCCTTAGTGCATTTGGCAAACTGGTTTTGTGGCCTCAATCTGTTCTGGCTCTGCAAAGCGTGCTTTAGGTGCCTGAAAAGGTTAAAAATGAGCTGGTTTCTTCCCACGGTGCTGGACACAGGACAAGGTTTCAAACTTGTCAAATCCTAATTAGGAACCAAAGAGGAACATCAGTGGGAGTTCTGGGAACTTACTCATTTACAGTACAACGTACAACTTTTTATATGACTGTTTTCTTTGAATGAATGTGCTACATCAGGAGCTGCGCTCACCTTGTTCAGCTTTTTGAGCAGCTACAGAATATGCAACAGTTAGAAACTGCGTCTTAAACGGAAGAGGCTACGACTGTAATATTCAGGTTTTGTTACTGAACTGTATCTAAATATGTAAAAGACCTACTTGAAATGASCCTGCATTTGGAGACAGCTTTCGTGTTCGTCCGTGTTCCCTTTCCCGAGTGCTGAGCTGGGGCGGCCGCGGCTCCCGCGGATGTTCTGGCCAGTGTGTGTGTCCCCTGCACCAGGCTCAGGGACGGGACGGGAACGGAACGAATCTTCCATTCACTTTGTATGCCCTTGGAATTATAGGGAGGGGTCAGGGGTGCTGTAAAAAGCACTGAGCCAAAAATGAGAGTAGAAGAATGAAGAGCCATCGTAGGTAGGTAGCCACCAAAGATACCTGGGTTTATTTGCCTTTACATCTTCAGTCCCTGCCTGAATTTTCTACTGCCATCGATGGGAACTGGCTGGTAAAGGGAATTTTTCTGACAACAGTCTGACAATGTTTTGTTGCTGCCCACCAGATAAGGTTTTATTCAAGTGCTTTTTTTTTTAAAGCCTTATGTTACTTTCAAAATTCAGTATCTTGCAGTGATTTTTTCTTTTTAAATATACCYGAGAGTTAATTCACATATGGAATAACAAATGTACTGAGAAGGGTTTTTTTCCTCACCTGCCAGGGTGGTTCTGACTTTTTCAGACTTTTGCTAGTTTGTATTTTGAAAAGATACCCTGAAGAAGTAACATAGCAAAGAAAATGGTCCATAAATAARCAAATAAATAAATAAGAGGAACAAAAGCAAACGTTGCCTTGTTCCGCATTAACCTGAAGTCTTTGCCTAAGAGCTCAGTCCTGTTCCACGCCGAGCATGGGGCTGACCCAATGAGTTCATTATCTATTTAAACTAAGGACAAACAACTGGAGTGAAAGAACGTGTTATTCCTTAGGAAGGAATTGAATCTTGAGCTTTCCTCAGCTTTGCTGTCCAGGTTGTTATTTCTTCCAGTTACAGAAGATTGGGAGGACTCCACAAGTCCCATGTTCCTTTCTGTGGGAGAAGCTGCATAGCTCTCTAGCCTGCTTGCTGAAATACCAAAAATCAGGAATCAAACAGCGAGCTGCTAAGTCRGGACACTTTGTGGCAACTTTTTTTSTGTACGTGTGTGCAATCTAAAASAGATACAGAGTTTACTTTTTTCCTGTTTTCATCAGTATTTTAATTAAAATATTAGGCAGTAGTGATATTGGTCTAAAGTATAATTTATTTTATTTTTTAATACCTGGAAAGATGTTAGGAGTCCTTCAGTTCTTTGCCTTCAGGAACTTTTCTATTTCATTTGAACTTTTGATGCACGTAGCTGAGAGAATCTGCTGTTACAGCCACTGCTCAGCGCCCGACAGCGAGGGTGCAGCCCTGCCCGTCCTTCCCGCCGCTTCCAAGGGGCTGCTCCAGGGGATTTGCAGGGAACAGCCCCAAGGCTCCGTAAGGAGGCAGCCCCTTCCCGGCAGTTTGAGCCGTCTCCGAGCCGCAAACCCCAACTGGAGCAGGGTGCGCAGCCACTCGTGCCCTTGTGAAGTGGCTTTGCTTGCCCTTGTACCCAGACTGCTCAGACAGCAACACAGACGGTTCCAGTTGGAGCCCGGGGACAAACTTTACAGCCCAAAGATCCTTTAAATGTGGAACGGTTGTGGCATTTGGCAGGAAGTTCTTTCTCATTTTGAGAAGCTGTGAACATCAACTCTAACACTTCCCACTAATTATGAGGGGCAAACCCTGTTCTCCACCTGCTCCTGCCGTGTTTTTGTGAATGTCATCCGTGTTTTTGTCCAACGAGAGGAGCGGGAAGCGCGGGGCTGGCTGAGCCGGCCCGGGCAGGGCGGCATCTCCGCGCTGCCCCTTAGGGCCCTGCTCCTTAAAGGGTCTCCAGGTTACTTACCAAGGCATGGGATCTTCCCTGGGATAGGCTGGGTCATCCTTATTTAGCAGTTTGTTGAATGAGAGCTAAACCTGGCCAAGAAAASGTTATTGGCAAAACTAATCATGTGCTTGAAGGTTTTTTCCCCGTTTTCTCAATGACAGAATTCAATTTCTCCGAATTTCAAACAGCTTAAACATTTAGTGTTCCTGCTGTGGTGTTGGTTGGGTTTTCCTGTAACAGGAAAGGCGAAGTGAAAGCAGGGCTTTAACCTGGGAGACGCGTTTGGGAGCGCACAGCCTGCGGCCTTTCCTGTGGGCAGAGCCGGCCTTCGCGTCCCAGGTGAAGGAGACCCAAATGTGGGGTGCAAGGGGAGTCCCGGGGGGCGGCACGAATCCCCCCCTGCCACTGCAGGGCCAAGTGCTCGAGCGGCGCCGCCGCATCCCGGGAGAGGAGGATGGATTCAGGAAGAGCGATGGGAGCCGCATTCCAGGAGCGCTGCTGCACGCGCGGCCGCCCACACACAGGTTGTTCCGCTGAGCTGGGAATGCTGCCTGGCGTGGAGCGAGCGACAGCGCGTGGTCTGAATCTGGGCGTTTTTGAGGTTCTCTCCACTGCCGATTCTGAGTGTTGTTACAAAGTTTGTTACCATTTACACCGCAGCAGTAGTTTTGTTTTCACTCGGTTTCGCTTGCACTTAGAGGATCAWTCTTGCTGAAACATCCAGATGCACCAAGTGCTACAGACCTAAGTCCTCGCGAGGGATTCAGCTTGCAAAGTCGCAGCAGTGTTTGTCTCTGAATAAGTACGGGGGGAAAAGCCATTCAGCTGGTGTTTTGCACTACCAGAGTTTCATACTTGCAATTCATTATTTTTTGTATGTCTTGTGATTCTTGTCTGACATCAGCTAAATYTTTTCTCAGATATGATTTCTCCAGCTTTATTAGTTTTCACTTTATTTTGCAAAGCATAATTAACGTGTTACCAGACAATGTAACTGGGTTAAGGTTCTGCTTCCTGAGTACCTTGCTGTGGGAGGATTTTTACAGGGCATACCGACTTCAGATTTGTAAATAAACTTTTGTGTATTTGTGATATTGCTTAAATATATTTTGCTGTTTGGGATGTTCATTTCCATTTCATGTTTTTCTTTATGCCTCAAATCACTTGCAAATTTTCTGTATTTTCTCTTGAATTACATGTTGTTTTTTTCACTATAGCTTGTTTCAGAGTATTTTTTTAGACAAAAATTGCCGCAGAGTTTGCTGAAAAACATGAAGGCTGATGTGTGGTTAACACTAGGAGAAAGGAGAAGTAATCGCTGGAATGATGAACACGAGAGGCCTTTCACCTTGTCACAGGATGGYTGAGGTTGGAAGGGACCTCTAGAGMTCATCCAGTCCAACCCCCTGCTCCAGCAGGGACACCCAGAGCACGGGGCACAGGGCGGCATCCAGGCGGGTTTGGAAGATCTCCAGRGAAGGAGACTCCACAGCCTCCCTGGGYAGAATTCAGCCAAATTTGTTGTCTTCTCCAGTAAGATCCAAGTCTAAAGTTAATGAAGGATTTCTGCATGAATTGGATCAAGCCTCGGCGAATGAATTGGAAAAACACCTTTGGCAGCGTAGAAGGCTGACRAAGCCAACTCTGCAGGTTCGTTGTTCCCCTCGGGAGGCGGCGGGAGCTCCCTGCGGAGGCTGCGTGAGGAGCGAGCGCGCAGCAGAGCCCCGGGCGAGCGCGGCCCCCGGGGACAGGCGAGGGGCGGCCACGGTGCCCCCCACGGTGCCCCCCACAGCACCCCCCACAGCACCCCCTGCACCACCCTCTCAGCAAAGCACACCCGCGTGCCGTGGTGGCTCTGCTCTTCTATTAAACAGGAGGAACAGTTCAGACCCTTGTACTTCATGATGGAATCTATTACTTTTGCATCTTTTTAATATCTTTTTTTTTTTTTTTTTGCAAGTCAGATTTCTGTGGATCGCTGCATTGCCCGCCCCGTGCTGCCCAAGTTCTCTGCAGTGCGATAGCTTCTGACCTCTTCCCATCTGCTGCAGCTGGGAACTGGCTCGTAGAGGACAGAACCACCTTTCTGTTGCACGAGGTRGTAGCGAGCTGGAATTTCACAAGAACGTGTGACATTGTAGAAAACACAGGCACTGCCGAATGCCTGGCAGTGGCACCGCAGAGCGTCTTTGGCCCGTGCTGGTGCTGCTGGGCCCAGGATCTCTCAGCTTTGCCACGAGCCCTCGCGAGCAGCACGGCTGCGGCCGCGCGCCGCCCTCTGCTTCCTGTCCCGGGAAGCCACAAGCCACCTCTGTCCCCATGTCCCATCCACGCACAGGGCTTCCCTCGCTTCTTTTTCCTCCCTCCGTTTAATGGTTTTGGTGGTGGAGGAAGTGAAACCTGACAAAATGGACCATAAACAAAGAATAAAAGCTATATGGATGTGCAATTAATGTTTCTCCTTGGGTGCTGTTACACACTGCAGTTGTAAACCAAATGTAATCTAAGCACCCCAACTATAGAGTATTTATTTATGCCCTTATGTGGTATAAGCGTAAGTTATTTTAAGCAGCTTTTTAAATTCAAGTCTCTCTGAAATGATCTCTGTTTCATTTCACAAAAAAAAAAGCTTCTGTTAGTTGGAGTAATGACACTGTTGGTTAGRAAAGACAACAAGACGTAACATTGCGTGTTTCAATGCACTTGAACTCAGTCTGAAAAATGTTTGGAAGGAAACGGAAAGATGTCAGTTTTGTTGTTGTTTTTGTTTGTTTTTAACCATTAAACCTGCCCCACGCACCACTCGGTGCCAGAGCAGGTTGAGCGGGCGGCCTTGGACAGGGAGCATCTCCTGGCGCTGCCCTTCCCGCTGCTGCGTTTCCATCGCGTCTTCACCGTGTCGCCCGCCACCATGGTCAGCTAAAACACGCTCTTACACCCCCATGTTAGCCTGGACGCGTAAAAAGCTGGAGCAGATAAACGACTTTCACGTGTCAGAGCTCGCCTCAGGCCTCTGGATGAGGCACTGCCTTATTTTCCCAACGAGATGCCTACCTTGCGCCGCTGTGAAGGACTCAGCACCCTCGGGGGTGTCAGGCTGTTGAGGGCGCTGAGGAGGGAGCCGTACCCAGTATCCACAGGCAGCTGCCTGCAACTAATGCCACGGAAATTCAAAACTGAGTTGTTGCCCTGCCACAATTACAGCCCCAAGGTGCTTTAGGACACTGGGGTTCATACCCGGTGCCACTCTGGGCTGCGCTGGGGAGTGGCCGGGGCCAACTCAAACCGCGCTGAAGGCGACGGAGACGCGGATCGGGATCCCCCGATCGCAGAGAGCTCTGTGCTTAATGGCTGTGAAATCCATGCGGACCCAGCGCCTGCCACCCCACACACGCAGAGCCRGGACACGGCGGCACCGCTTGTGCCAGCCCAGCTGCCTCTGGAAATCAGAACAGCACCAGTCAGAGATTGGCAATAGCCAGAGGAGACGGAGAAATCTGTACAAAATGTTTGCTTTATGAATTGTGCATAGGGTCCCTAGGTACCATGGTGCTGAATTCATTACAAATGTATAAAAGAACCATTAAGAGGAATGGGAGAGGGGGAACGCT
The DNA here is from genome assembly GCF_003342845.1 of Nothoprocta perdicaria. Lineage (NCBI taxonomy): Eukaryota > Metazoa > Chordata > Aves > Tinamiformes > Tinamidae > Nothoprocta > Nothoprocta perdicaria. The sequence continues at coordinate 194,060 of NW_020455449.1, forward strand.
AACAAATTAGGTTTGTGTAGCTGAAAGCCCTAAAGATTTATTCTGCCTTGCAGAAAAGTATAAAGATTCTTATCCTTAGAGAAAGGTTACTGTTCCTAGGGAGGAAAAAGCAGAGGAAAAAAAATAACAGGAGTTGAGAGAAAAACACGCAGTAGCAGATGGACCAAACTCAGAGCCATGGCTGGAAGGACAGGATTCGCAGGCTTAGGTTGTTTCTGCAAAAATAATAATGATTAAAAAAAGAACACTTGTGAAGCCTCTCCCTTGTTCTCTCTGCACTGCTCTGCTGGCGTTCCCTGCAAAACAGGGTAGCTGCAGGCAAACACACAAGGGAGGGACCTCGGTGTCGTGGTGGATGGCAAGATGACCATGAGGCAGCAGTGTGCCCTGGTGGCCAAGAAGGCCAACGGGATCCTGGGGTGCATTAAGAAAAGCGTCTCCAGCAGGTCGAGGGAGGTGGTCGTCCCCTATACACAGCCCTGGTGAGGCCACATCTGGAGTACTGCGTCCAGTTCTGGGCTCCCCAGGACAAGAGGGATGTGGAGCTGCTGGAGAGAGTCCAGCGCAGGGCTACCAGGATGATCAGRGGCCTGGAACATCTGCCCTATGAGCAAAGGCTGAGGGAGCTGGGTCTGTTCAGCCTGGAGAAGAGGAGGCTGAGGGGGGACCTGATCAGTGTGTTTAAATACCTCAAGGGAGTGGGAGTGAGGAGGAGGGGGGCGGCCTCTTTCCAGTGGTGGGCAGTGATAGGACTAGAGGAAAAGGCTGCAAACCCAAGCACCAAAAGTTCCGCAGGAAATTAAGGAAAGATTTCTTAACAGTGAGGGTGACAGAGCCCTGGAACAGGCTGCCTAGGGAGCAGATGCCAAGATTTTCTGTTTCAAGGACAGCTTCTCAAACACAGTATCTGTTACATGTAAGACAAAGCCGCAGGGCAGGAGCCGGCCAGCGCCGCGGGGTGTCCAGAGCAGGGTGCCCCGTGGCCGCCACGTCTCCTTGGCCACTCGAATCCAGGGGCTCTGCAGGCGGCAGCGGCCCAGGACGGTGCTGCCGAGGACGGGGCTCCAGCCAGGCCTCGGGCTCTGCTTCTTTTCACTCTGCTCTGGGGCTCCAGGGCCTTGGTGAGCGCAGGCGGCGCTTTCTCTGCTGGGTTTGAAGCGCAGCTCTGCTGTATAAAATCACCCAGATKAGATAACAGGCTGTTTAAAGAGCTATTGTGTTCGTATGAAAGAGATTTTATGAATGTACAAGATCGAAGGGTGGCATCCACTGATGAGGCAGTGAGTTGTGGAGTGCTCGAGCGCAGGCGGGAAGCAGCAGGACACCCTTCTTACAGCCTGCAGCCCTCGTGTCACACGCCYCGGCACAACAACCAGGCAAGGCCGCCTGGTGCAGGGTACAAGGCGAAACAGTCTGCACTATCTGCTTGGTTGCCATAATAAGATAAAACCAGTAAAACTCAGATAGCAGGAAGGAATCAGGTAACTGACACCTCATCTGCAAATACGATAAATGTTATTGGAGCCACTCAGGAGGGCCCAGCTATCTGAGCAAGCCAGAAGAGGCTGATCTGCCCAACGAAGAACCAAGCCTTCAGACCAGGCTGGTCTCCATTCACAGGGAAAGTGTCTATAAAGTGTTTATAAACTATAAACACTGGAATTAGCTCCTGGAGGCTTGCAGGATGTCCACAGCATCTCCAAGCACCTTCAATTCTGGGTAAGCAATTTGTCCTCCTGAGGAGGACACCAAACCTCAGCTTAGCGTGTGGCAGCGCTCCTGCAAATCTACTCAGTAGTTTCTAAAGTGTATCACAAAACTGAGTTATATAAGAAAGATTTATGGGGTTGCAGAGTGGGGAAATATTTATATGGTCGCTTCTTTTCTGGATTTTGTTGCCGGGCACCAGCTGTTCTGTGGCAATTCTGAGACAGCAACAAGAAGAAATGGAAGGCAGTCTGAAATGGCTGTGCACAAGCACTCCATAAGCTGTTGAAATGTTACCACTTGCACTTATCCTGGAAAGGTCTGTTGGTCACTGTGTGAGGCTAGATGTTAAGCTGCACTCTTACTCTAGTTTATTTTCTAGTTCTCTCCTCAGTTCTTCGCTGAATAACCTCCACAGGCAGCTAAGCTGTGAGTCCTGCCAGGTGGTGTTGCAGACGCCCAAAGCTTACATGGATTAAAGAGATACAGGACAAACTCAGGAAACAGAGCTGCACAGACGGCTTTGAAATGCAAAGTTCATAACCAAGGTCAGGAAACCTCCCAGCTACAAAGCRCTTGCCCTGTCCTCACAGCTCTTCCCATTTTAGGCCATCCTCAGAAATGCAGCACTGGACTAGATGGGCCATCTACACAGACCTGGTAGAGGTGCCTATGGCCACACGGTGCATGTTAGAGTCCTCTCTCCCCCGAAACCCTGCAGGGCACTGGCCCACACGCTCCTCATGGCACTGCAAACACACGGGATGGCTCCGGAGACCGGAACGCTAGCCTGGAGTTACTGAGTCACAGCCACGGTTTGGGCTCAGTGTTAAACGAGTGTGAGGGGCTATTCGCTGTCTGTTTGACCATCCCAGGTTCTCCAAGATCAATCAGTAAAATATCTCAGAAGCCTAAACTGTGAATTTATCTTCATTTTTAGGCCCACACTGGATTTCAGGGCAGTCACTGAGCAGCCCTTCGTGCTCACAATTGTGTCACTCGGCCAATTCGACCTATAATGGTAAAGCTGAAATAAAAACCTCGGAGTACCACTGTCATGAAAGACCTGATTCTGTGTTTGCTCTCTCTTCTTCTCCAGTTACTGTTGCTGTTCTTTATATTTTCTGGGCGTTTTCAGTTAYGTTAGTTACAGTTTTGATGTCTTCAGAATTTATGAGGCACTCCAGACCGCAGAGAGGAAATAAGTCAAAACTGGTCACAAAGCTTTCAGTTCACAGCTCATTCCAGCTCATCCATCTTTCACTTTTTATTTATTTATTGGGTTGTCTCTTCTGCAGCAGAAATCTTGCTCTGAGCGCCTGAGCTCAGATGCGGCTCCTATTTCCAGCCATTAAAGTCTACCCGAAACAACTGCTTGGCTGAAGGAGCAAAAAGCAGGGGATGAAACACAGGATGAGGAGCTCCGGCCACGCTCGCCTGTGGCAGCAGATGGAGCAAATATGGGAGAACTGTTTGTTCCACGTCACCATGGTCAGGACAACTGCACTGACCCTCCTGCCTCACCGCCCTAGGCAGGGGGCTCTTCATAAGGAGCCAGCCAAAGGGCAGCCATAATATACTCTTAAAACAGGATTTTCAGAGCTTTCCACCAAAATCATTAATGTCAAACCAACACAGCTTGAGGCCCTGTATCAATCTTCCTCAGAGCTCACTTCCTCTGGAGTCTTTTTTCTCTGTAAAAATGTTATTTTAAAAATAACAGGGGGAAAAAWTTGTCCTACTGGCAACAAGACTCTTGACTTATTAAGCTAAGCTAAGCTCACTTTGCCGTGACCTGGCCCTGGGTTCACGTCCCTGAGGTGATTCGCACCTCAAGTCCAGCGTGGCAGGACCTGAACCCTGCGGGCACCTCCTCTCAGTGTCCTGCCCTCTGCTCATGTGTGGCCAGAAACRCTCGGTTCTCAGCTTGCCAGGCAGCGAGCCACCTAACTCGGCCTTGCGAGCGCCTCGGAGCCTTTACACTAGCTTTTCCCCAGGTCATCTCCTTGCAGAGCTAGACCTCTGCGTCGAGGACAGACCTCCAAACACTCCAACCAAAAGCCAGTACGAGATTTTGGTTGGTGCTYCAACCTAAAGCTGATATGAGATGCTCCCATTTAACAAGAAGAGGGCTGGTTCACGTTGTCTAGAAGGATGCCAGGGTCTGAGAGCCCAGGGCACCGAATTCCCCTGAGCCCCCCATCCAGCTGCACACATGAAACATCTCTGGGGCCAGACCTGCAGCAGATGCCCCACTAAAGTTGCTCCCCTACATCAACACCCTGCTCATGAGGCTGTAGCAGGAAGTAAGTTGAGACCAGGCACGTCACGGGCAAACAGCTCCAAATACCAAGTTATGGGTAAATAAGAAAATTCCTGTCYGCTTGCCAAACACCTGCTGTTTTATGAGGGCGGACGGGGGTTAAGGACCCAGAAACAGCTTGTCTTTGTGTACTGCAAATCCCACCCTGTACATCCTTGTGCTGCAAGCAGGAAAAACAGCACCGAGTATTTACTCACTGTCCTTCATCTCAGGAAACCATGCCTGAATGCAGACACAGGAAGCTGTGCTTTAAATGTCAAAATACACTTTAAAAGCTTTGTCTCAATTAAGCTTTTTCAAGCTGTAGAAATATGAACAGCTTTGAGAATAATGCAACATAGGAAGAAACTAAATTACTTCTGTGTTTTTGTTCTCCCTTTCATAAACCAGTCTCCTGAAGTCAAGCACCAATATACCAACGCATTTTCCACCAGTGGTATTTTGCACATCAGTAAGAGCTCATAATTTTATTTTGAATTGGYATTTGCACACTCAATTAGTCAAATTCACTTCATAGTGTGACCCAGTACGTGCCTTACAACTTGGCTTCTTAGGGTTATTCATGAATGTTAAAGCACAACACGCATACAGGAAAGCATATTGCATTCCTGCATGCTCAGACCAGAATAAAATAGCTGCTGTGCTCCATTGTGCTCCCTGTCTTTCTTCAGAGCGCTGGGTCAGGTCTTTCATCTCAGAGAGAAATATTTGCAAGGAAATATCAAGGAAATTCTGTCTACTTGTACAATTTCCAGTTGGGGACATATGGAGATAAATGAGCCAACCATGTCTAGAGTGATGCAGTCCATAGAAACAGAGGACACCAGCCCACCAGCCTTGAAAACCTTTTTTTTTTTTTTCTTTTCTTTTTTTTTTCTGTATTTTTTTAAAAGTATAGAATTCGCTCTAGGAAGCAAGCCAAAACTACACTTAGTGCATTGTTCCAAAAGACAAGTGCACTATCCCCGTGGCTTTTGGCCCCATGCAGGGTGTGGGTAGTCAGCCCTGGGCTTCATCAAACATTTAAGGAGGCATCACAAGCACAGCCCCCCTCTTSCCATATTTGACACTTTCTCCCACCTAAGCTAGACTTTTCAGACAGGTCCTAATTGAAAAGTAAGCCTCTGGCAAGTATGAAATGTTAATGCCAAGCCATCTGAGATGTCCAAGTGAAAGGAAAACTTTTTAAAGAAATTGAAGCTGATAAAAAGATATCTGCTGGAGTAACTGAAAAACTTGCCAAAAAAGGACCAAAGAAGTGCTGAACAAGGGTTTAGAAACGAAGCACGGCTTTAGCACTGTTGTGGTGCGTACGGCATTCTTCACGTGTACATATGTAACATTTCTTGGACATCAGCTGTACACATTCCTCCACTTCTTCTTAATAAGCTTTCATTTCTCATCCACATCAATGTTTCAAATTCAGAAACAATTCATAATACAAGATAATGTAATTACACTACAAGATAGTTTAATTTGCAAKTTCATTCCTTGCCAAGAGTAGAGCAGCAGAATTCGCAACTCTAAGTAAAACCTATTTTATGCCAAATACCCTTGCCAAAGCACTCTAATGAGCTGGCACAGGATGGCCTCCCAGGAACATCCCGCTGTCGGCAGGGCTTTCCAGKCATTGCTGGTACCTCATGACCACTCTTTTTTTTCCCCAGGGTTGTCATTCTGTTCCACCCTATGCCAAAAAAAAAGCATGAGAATTTCCTCTCTCAAGCACTGCACACATTAAAAAAGCAGGTCACTTCAGTGTATTTTACTTCAGCTCTGTCGTGCCTGGAAATATTAAACAGTGCTATTAAATATTTACAGTGGAAYTGTTGTGTCACTGACAGAGGAAGCCCAGCGGTCAGCGCTAGCGTGTGTGCCGCAAAAGGCAATAGCAGACCCTGACTCACATGCAGAAGGGAGAAAAGTCAGAATAATGTGGGATTCGGTCGCTGTAAGTGCTCACATGAATAAGTGAAATACCCCATACCCTGAAAACCTTGCACAGCTGGAACTTGTCCAAATGGTCTCGTGGAAAAGCTGAAGGTTTCACTCATTGGTCTAATGGGACCGGAGAATATTCAAACATTTGAAGGCCTCTCTTGACAAAATAAGCATGTCCCTCCCAGGAGAAATAAAATAAAAATTAATAAACAAGATAGATCAAAGCACTGACTCTATTTATTTCATCATCATGAGCAAAATTAAAAATAGATGTCTCATAAAGTCCCACTAGGGGAAGCTTTCCTGAAGAAATCCTAGAATTTCCTACCACTGTCCAGCAGGCACAACCCTTCCCTTCAGTGACATACCTAATTCTCTGAATGCCTTCATTATAGGTAGAGAAATTGCTGCTCAGAGGTAGTTACACCCATTAATTCACATGCTTGGTCATGTACTGCCACCTCCTAGCAATGTGGCCAAAGAGTTGAGAATAGCAAAAGAGAGAGAGAGAGAGAAATAAATGTAGAGAAAAACTGAGAGAGAAACAACCCAAGAGCTAAAGCTTCCCTGAGGGCTGGCTTGTAAAGTGCTCTAGTGAATATGAAGCTGTGGGGTGATATGAATGTGCGGACTGGTTGTGGGTCACAAAAACTACTAGCAAGTCTCCATGACCAGACTCCTCTGGAGGTAGCCAGTCATCTCCAGGTCAATACTAGCCTGTGCATGGGACATAGTGACCAACACTGAGGGGAAAACACCAACCTGGGGAGAGATGTGTGGGACAGCCTTGGAGCCCCAACTTTGCTACTCAACAAAAAGCAGCTTTGTCAGTGGCTGCAGATCACAGGGAAGCAGCCATGTTAAGAACTTATCCTGGATGCCCTTGATTCAGTGCAAAAATGTTTTAGGCTCAGGAAGGGAAAATCTGTTCCCCAGACACGAGGTGACTTGTCCTAACTAAAGAACTCCAGCAYGAGAACGATCATGTCTCTGAAGATAAGATAAGCAACCTGCAAAGCTGTGAGAGCAGCATGCCAATACCAGACTCCCTAATCTCTTCAAAAGCAAGTCAGCAGCACTGTCAGGGTGCCTGCTGTCTCTTGCTGTGTCTGCTCAGGAGCAATCAATTATGTCTGAGCAGGTTATTTACTGGGTGCTGACAGGAGCCTGTGCTCATCTGATGTAAGAAATAAATAAATAAACCAGAAGGACAGCTGGTGGGGGTTGGGAGTGATAAAGCTTGAATGGGGTTGGAGCAATTAAAGGAACTTTGCTCTTCCTCTTTGCTTTTCTTTGTGAGCAGAGCCACTCGCTCCGAAGGGTGGTTGGTYACAGAGGTGGGTTTATAGCATTAATGCACTGTGCCGTAGGGGCATCCATGGGCTCTGTGGACAGGGTCTCTCCCCACGGAGACCAATCCCGTCCTGTGCTTCTCTGGTCAAGAAAACTTTTATCAAAAGCAGCTTTTTTTATTATTATTTATGAATGATTGCCCAAGCAGTGTCCAGTGAGCCACAAGGAAGTATGAATCTGGGTAGTGAAGGGGATGATGTGAGGCTGGTGACCTCCATGTAATAGCCTGCCCCTGGTAAGAGTATATTGGACAAGGCAGAAATTGTGGCAATAGAAACTATGAGCAAGTAGAAAGAACCCTATCCATRGGAACATTGTGTGGCCCTGATGAAAGCTGTCACAGCAGCATTTCTGTTGCTATGAGGGGACAGTTTCTATTATTAATTTAAACTAGCTGCCTTTATGCCATGTGTGAGTTGGAACGGCTATAGCTTCTCAATGGCTGGGGAGAAATTGAAGACTTACTTTGTGATGTTGCTTGTCTTTAATTAAATGCATCCAAAAAAAAAAAAAAGGAAGCAAAGTAACTGCTCTCTTACATTCAGCAGGAAGTTTATGTTCCTGTGATCTATTTAGTTTGTGCCTGTATTTTTTTTAATCCTTTAATATTGTATGAAACTTGCTATTATATGTCATGAATATGGCTGTAAAACTGAATATTGTAAAATACGAGGACTGAACAATTCATGAAATGCAATGTGCAATTTTGTTAAAACTTGGCATGTGTTATACTGTCTTTCCACTTCAGAACCTATTTCACTGAAATCTTGATTATTTTCTTTATACACTGTCATTTATATTTCAGAAAAACATCAGGGAGTCCCCTCTGAATATGTTATATATTTCATGAAAATTGTCGAGTATGAGAACAGGATTTTTTGGTTAGAAGTTGCTCTATTACAGAACTTTTTTTTTCCTTCACTTACACAGATGTGACATACTTATTCTTTCAAAAACAAAAGCAGAAGTAATTTTACTGTAATAAACTACACAAAAGGAGAAAGCTTGTGAGCTTAATGAGTCATGAATCTTTGATGTTTACAGCAAGTATTGTGTGACTTTATCAAAGCCTAAGGGACCTCAAGTTTCCAATTACTTGCCCATTTCATCTGGCTCCACAACTTAGAGGCAAGGATGCATCCTTCCTTTACGTTAGTTGCCACAAGGCAGTGGGAGAGAGCCCTCACCCGGGTGTGCTCTTTCAATGTAGCTTTTGAATCAGAAATTCAGTTGCTAATGCCCTCTATTATGGTCAATGTAGAAAAGAAGCATTGGCTGCTCTTGATAAAAACAAACTCTTTTGGTCTGCTTTCCAGTAGGATGCTTCTTTGTCTGCAGGAACAATCCTCACTTCTTCTTGCTTTCCTACAGTCTTACTGTTTGTGGTGAGATTTTGATCCAAACCAAAAATGGCCTTTTCCTATTAACTTTGCAAATTTCTGTTTTGAACCATGAGAAATCCTCTGCACCCCTGAAACCACTTGCTGACAGTCTTAAACTTCTAGATGTTGAATGTTTCCTCCTGTGTTTTTTTTTCCTCTCCTTCTGCCCTTCTCCTTTCCTTTGGCAAGGAAGAAGGAAGCTGTCCTTGAGAGCTGCAGCAGCTCCAGTTCCAACAATGTTCAAGGCCATTTCTGAATTAACATAGCTAACAGGATGTGTTCCCCTAGCCTCTGAGGTGTTCTGAGATGTTTGCCTCTTCCCTAGGCTGGAGGCAATAAGTTGCTTTCCACCCTGTTTTGCCTGTGGGTGACGCTGTGCCATTAAGAGCATCCTTTGTTTATTCCCCCGATGTTTGAGCTCCAGGTAGGTAGGGAATTGTTTGCTGTGGGCTATTGACCAAGAAGAGCTGATGGCCATCAGCAGGTTCTTGTCACCAAGGCAGGGAAGTGCTTTCCAAGTACGGTAGCAGGGAAGTGCTTAGGAAAGCCATGGAAGAAATTCCATATTTAGGATGAACATTTAGGATTACATGTGGGATAGAAAAGCATTTCCACATAACTTTTTAAAAAAGAATATCTGTGCAACAGGAGACAGAGAAATGCTGTATCACCCATGTCGTGCTGTAATTCTGAGTTGTCTGTCAAACAAGTCATCTCAGCAACCCCGTGACAGAACTGAATATAGCTACTTTGAATGGAGTCTAGCTCCTAGACTGATCTATCAACTCCTTTCACTGTAAGGGTTTGCTACCTAAATCTAGCATGTGCTAGAGGATCTTGGAGGAGCTGATCCCTCAGCCCAGCCCTGAGACTTCCCAAACATTAAAAACAGCTCTAGGATGTGCAGATTGGCTGTTGATGCCAGACTTCTAAAACTCTGAGGCAACCCAAGAGAAGCCTGGCTTGCACTGGAGACTTCTCTTGTGAACCTGTGAACCCAAATGTGTTTGCAGCTTCGGGGGCTTTTCTTTGTGTGTAGTGATGTGAGGCTTGTGGTGGTGCTTTCTGACAAGATCCAGTCCAGGAATATGATAAAAATACTGCCAGAGGTCTGTACTCTTGGACAGTTTGCTCAGGAAGTGAGGTTTACATAACTCTCCGTGTGCAATGTTTTTGTTTGTCAGCAACTTTCAAAWGCTGTGGTTAACTTAAATCTCACTTCGTACCAAGCTAGAGATCTTAAAGATACTAGGTTTCTACAAGCTTCATGCAAGTCAGCAGGAGAGATGGATATGGACCTCCCTTAAATGTCCTTTTTGAAGGAGAGGCTAAAGAGCTGACTCAATTGGCTGCTAGCAGCTAGATACTGCATGCAGGAGTAAAAACTCTACAGTTGTTATAATTGCTGGAAAAGTTTAAATCACAACCAACGTCATCAAGCACCAGAGAATCCAGCTAGGAGATTCAAATATATAATAGCTCATTTCCTTTGGCTTGCTGTTCGTGCCACCTGTAGTTTGTTTTTTGGGCGTTTTAACTTCCCTTTACCAACTTGTGTTAATAAAATATTGCAAGCCACTCCAAATGCAATCCTATTCCATCACCCATTAGGGGCCACTYTTTCAGCCCACCCTGTGTCTTTCCTTCTCCCCCAGGGTTAAGGAGACCTAGTGCTGACCCAGYCAGAGTACTAGAGCCATGTTGTACTGGTGCAGGAACGTGCACAACAACGTGCAACCCTGTTCCCTGCTGGATAAGGCTTGGGTGGTAAAATGGGATTTCTTGTTCCTGGGCAGAAACAAGGCTGGAGGACTGCTGTACATTACAGGCACATCTGAGTCTGCGCTAGCTCCATGAGCACTGAGTTTGCAGTCYCTTCAAAGGAGAGCGAGGCCCAAGCCTGCCCGGGCAGTCAGTACACCCTAATTATTGCACTGTTATTCGCAGCTGCTTCCAGGAGCAGTAGCTGAGCTTAATGTGAAACAAATACCCCTGTGAAGATGCGTTTTCGGTTTCAGACTTGTCATCTCATCCAAATTGCTACCGTGTCACAGGAAATTAGCTATCTTAAAACTATAATCTAAATGGCTCCTCTGAGCATTTCTTTGCCGTGCTGCATCCCTGCAGTGTTTTGTGAAGCGCTCTCGGTGACACCTCCGTGCGGCGGCTCTCGGCCTTCAGCGCAGTGRCTCAGCCACAACAAAATGGATGCCCTGAGACGGGCACTTGCCCGCAATGGATAACGCAGTTTAACCGTTCCGACCCGCGGCCACTGAGCTCGGAGGAGGCCCCTGGTTTGGCAGCAGGCCCTGGCCCCCGGGCCTGCCGTGCAGAGCACCTGCAGGCGAAGCAGGAAGGCAGTGCCTCCAGCGCCATTGCTGCTGCCTGACGAAACGAGGAASGTCCGGCGAAAGTGGAAGGTTGCTGGTGGCGTCCAAGGTCCTGGCCAGCCTGCTCGGGAGGGCGTCCAGGGCAGGGAGAGAGTTAGAGGGGTCTCCTCACCCCCCAGGTGATGCCAGAGGGATGGGAAGTCTCAGGGCTGGGCTGAGGGATCAGCTCCTCCAAGATCCTCCTTCACGCACAGACGTGTCTCATCCCTTTCCCCTACAAACCAGTTCTTCCCACTTTTTTCCCCTCTCCTGAGTTGCCCCAACACTTCATCTCTCTCCTTCCCTTTCTCTTCAACCTCAAGCTTTTTYTTCCTCAACTCTTCTGTGGCCTTTTCCCCAATAAACACTCATACATTTTTGTCTTTTCAGAATAGCTGGATTCCCACCAGCCATTCACAATTGGGGGTTTCACAGGGCTATGTATCTTCTCGGCCTGGGAGATCCACTCCAGTCTTTTTATAGAGAACATTAAGCTTTCCATACAGATGTCTTAAAGGTGCTTTGCTTCGACGGGGATAATTATGACTAACTAAGACCATTTAGATTCATGAGGAGAATTAGCTAGCACTAAAAAAGTGCCACTTTGTGAAATGGAAAATGAATTTCAAGACGTCTTTCTGAATTTGGGTTGTAAGTACTATTTCACATCAAGGTAATCTTAAGCAAATATGCTTAATTTAGACTTCCCAAGGAGCCAGTCTTCGAATTGGAAGTCTATCATCAACTTCACTCTAATAATGCCAGCACCATAATATATCCTCATAAGAAGATGAAGACTCTAACTTATGAATGTAGAGAGAGATTACCCAGAAATTCATGTAGTGATGCCCTCTGAAGCTGTTTATTCCTCTCTCRTGGAGAATACTAGATCTGCTCTTCAGACTTCACTCTTCATATGACATGACTTTGCTCTTCATCTAACAGCTGCTAAAATGCCAAAAATTTACTACAGTCTTGGACCATCCCTAAACTGCATCCCTAAACAGCAGCAGCCACGCTGACACGTACGTCTGAGGCTGCAATAAGCAGAAGCAGGGTGGAAAACTAGGTGCTGAAATTCCTRTAGTTGTCTTAATTTCACCACTTGACGAGCTCAGACACCCCTGGGAGTAAAGCAAATAATTGGGCCCAAGTTTCAGCTTCCAGGCCCTTCCTGCTCCATTAAAATACTTTGCACTATTTTTGACAATGTTTTAAACTTACAAAGGCTGTCATTAGATATGAAACACAGCATTGCTCTTCCATTAGAGCACAAACCAGCGYCTTACATAGCTAACTCAAAAGAGGCACGACAGATCCTCTGCATTACAAAGGAAACTGGATGATTCTGACCAAAGGAATACATGTATTTCAACAGCCTCTTCTTGTAAAGCTAGCAAGGCACATTGAGAGTGATCCTGCATGGCCTCATAATAGTCTGCAGTTTCTTTTTGTTTAACGGTACTGTACAATTCGCTGCAGTGAAGTAAATAATGCTCAGTTACAGACTGGAGGATGCATCACTATCTGGTAAAGCTGATAAGGTAAACTGCACTGCTATTAAGTCTTCAATACCTTGGATTAAAATGAATTTTTAGTAATTGTACTGAGTCAAAGCTGCTCCTGAATCCATTAGTCACAGGGGTCTCTTAATCTCTCTGCTATGTCACACTAAATGGGATTTTGCTGTTCTCCTCTGTACCTTTTTTTTTGTTACCAGTAACATCCACCCACAGCTAAACAGAGAGCTTTCCTGTRAAGACTCACTCCTATATACATGAGAGCAGAGCAAGTCTCCTGTTACAGCTATATAGAGCATATATGTCCATTTCTTTTGTTGAAGAAGGAAGAAATACTAATGCCATTAGTATTCCTTTAATTGGCTCTTCTACATGACAAATGTAATCACTACTTTCTTAATCATCAAAACCAATTGGATCCGCATAATCTCTGAAAACTAGGCCACATGATCTAGTGTCTCAACTAAAGGATGCAAGTGCTATTGAAGGACAGACTACCCACTCTTGGACTAATTGGAAGTAAATCGTGAGGACCGATAACGCTTAATTGGAAGATCGTAAATCGTGAGCATGGATAACGCGCATCAAGGACGCTTCTAAATCATTCACCCAAACTCGGACAGATAAGAAAAATCACACTTGAGTAGTTTTGCAGGAACTTCATAAGGGATACCCCCACACTTGGACAGTTTGGAAAAGTGTTCAAAGAGAAAGATAAGAAGATCAGCCAATCCCGAAAAGACAAAACGGCATGGGGGGGGGCGGTTAATGATCCTGTGTCTTTACTTCAAAATGTATAAAAACCTCTTGCGCAGATGCTTCGGGGTCCCTGGCAAGACCCCCTTCTAGGGTGAGCCTTGGACCCCAGCTAGCTGGTAATAAAATATCTCGCTTAGTCGGGTCTCTCTCTCTGCCTTTGTCCATCCGAGGTACGAGGGGCRTACCTAACACTATCACTTCCATTTAAATTAGCTGTGCAATTTTACCTTCTTATACTAGATAAGCCTAATACAGACCTACTGTCTTAGGACCCTTTTCTCCAGGTGTCTCTTTTGAAAATGGGCTGATTCAAGGTTCTGTCCAAAATAGCTCTTACAGTTTAAAACACTCACAGGGATGGCTGTGAGGCCACCTCTAGCTCAGCGTGCGCCAGCAAAACACACCCTTTGCAGGCCATTAGGCCTCAACTGATACATCTGAAATGACTGTCACACCATTTGATACTGTAATACCCCATGCATCTGAAAGACTTGGGCCTTCCTTCTTTTGGGCTCACCAAATCATTCTATCGTGCACCAAAAGAAAAAACAAGTGCATGCCCACCACTTTGTTCTACAGACTGAAGTCAAAATTAGTCTGAGATTTTGGGTTTACCCACCCAGTACAGTTGTTTTACCTACAGTGCAATTCAGGCAAGCTGATTCCATATATTAAAAGCTATAAAAAAGATATTTTGTGAATTTTTTGCATGTTTGTGATACTAACATTGTATTTTCTTTCCTTCTTTCTTTCTGTGCTTCAGTTAGGAAATAGGAAAACAGATCTGCTTATGAGACAATTAATAACTAAATTGTGCAGGTTTGGGAAAATTGGTTCTTACATGCCCAAAGAGATAAGGAAGAAGAAAGTGAAGAAGMTAAGGGAAGAAAAACAAGTGTCAGAGATGGGTTCTAAACCTCCAAACCCAAGATATATTTCTGAGATTGAAGGAACGTAACATTTGCAAGAGTCCAAGTGTGGACCAAATCCTGCAGGAAACTAAGTACTTTGAATATATTACCCTGGCTGTCCGTTGTAATATATGTAAGAGCATGACTAACTGCACAGGAATCTCTCTGTGTAGCTCATCTTTCTTGTTTCTGTAGGCAGAAAGACTTTCTGACTTCTGCAAAGAGCCCCACTGTGCAGTGTAGATACGTATTCACTGCTTTGGCTAGTTAGGTCTGGATAACATATGTGAGCATGGGATTGCCTCAGAAACAAGGCTTGGAATTACAAGATTCTGGATTAAGCTTTGAGGGACAAAACAACAAATGAGATTAACATTTTTTTGGCATACAAATCCATTCTTGGACCTGGAGAAAGTCAGGGCTGTTGATTTTATGCCTAAAACCTACATGCTGTGAGAGCATCCCTTATTTTTTATCTTCTTTTCTTGGGAAGATTCAAACRCTGATTATTTTATCAACATTGGCTGAAACTTGTTGTATAAAATAAGATTTATTTGACTCTGGCAGACCAACACTTTGGGTTGTCCCCAGTCTTACACTATTTGGAAACTGATCATTTGTAGATCCGCAGTCTTCTCCAGTCTGTGAGTTAGAAAATCCTTACTCAAGCAGCAAGACCATTCTTACTATATTACTACCATTTTTTTAGAAACATCTGCAGTGCAAAGGGGCTTTCCCTATACCCACAGGACAAACCTTAGCATAAATATCTCATTATCTGAGCAAATCAGCAGGACAAGTTGAACAGGACATGGTGCAGGAGACATGGCTGAAAAGGCTTASAAACTGGCAGACATAGAGGCCTTGTAACTTAGCTGGCAGATTTGGAAGTGGCAGTTTAGGTAGAATACCCAACATTATCTATACAAGAAGCTAGTGACCTGGGAACCAGGGCAGTAAAAGCTGGCAGCAAAGTGGAGAGCCACGAAATCTGATGCAGGGACCAAGACCAGTGGAGTTAATGCAAAGCCTCTGTCTCAAGCAATGAGCTTTACTGAAAGAGCCCAGTAATGCCCTGTTATGCAACTGCACAACCTGCACAAAGCCATGCAGCTCGTCAAGTGTTTTTTTTCTACTTTTATTCTATCCATCTACTCCCAGGCTTATAGTTGGCATGATGCTAGTTGGCCTGAGGCTTGTATGTGTTTTGTTTTTATAAATAATGAGCTTAGCTTCACCTCAAGAGCTTTGGAAACTACTTAGGATAATAAATCTGTTAAACTTGGGCTCTGAAGCAACCGCARTAGCCCTGCTTTTTCTGGGCCCTCCAGCTATCTAGCACTGGGTCATTCATTCAGGACCTTATCTTTAGATGACTGCTGTCTAAAAAAAATCTCCCTAACCTTGATATTAATATGTCGTACCATTAAAATATAAAAGGCACACCAATATCAACAAAAAAGCTCAAAAGAATTCTTTTAAAATACAAAATTGTGATGCTGCARGAAGTTAGATTAAAGTTAGATCCAAGTTAGATCCAAGTGGGGATACCCTGCAAAGCGCCAGCCCCTCCTAGAGGATGGTGACTGCTGCCAGTTCTGCAGTGCCCCAAATAGCACCCCAAATAGCACCTCTGGCAGCTAGCAGGTTCACTCTGAGGGGGGCAAGTGTTGCTGCAGATCTATGTCAGGATGCTAACGATCTTGCAAATGCCACAGCAAGCCCTAAGCTGAGGCCCTCCCACAAGTTRTGCGGCATTGATTTCACCTAGAGCTGTTCTGATGAAAGAGGAACAGGACYGAGGAGCTGCTGAGGGGCGATGATCGTTTCAGCAGTGCTCTCCACTCAAGGAAAGGACACAACGGAGGAGGGCTGAGCTCTGTCTTCATCACGCAGCAACATATTGATACCTTTGATCAAAAAGCAATCTCCCAGTCTCATAAAATCTGACTCACTCTCCACTGAGATAAAAAGAGAAGAGTTTAAGTTAGCTTCAGTAACAGCTAGATGTGGTCCCTGTTGTCTATAGAATCGTCATTGCCACAGATGATAAAGTCAAAATACCAGCAATGAAATTATCAGACTTCCCTTTCCAGTCCTTCAAAAATGGAGAAGAGATTTCAAATCTCTGAACAAAAACTGTTTCCTTAATAAATGTAGGGAATGCTTTTTATAAAATATATATACAGAGAATAAAAAGGTGGATAACCTTTTAATTTAACCTTTAATTTAACCTCCCTTGGTTAACCAAGAGAGTATTTTGAAAATTAAATATATTTTAGTAAGTTTCATGAATAGGTTGCATTAGGCCATATGGAAAAAAACATAATTCAGGTATCAACGCCTTAAACATAAAAGAAAAAATATGCTAAAAATGTATTCTCATATTCTATGTATTTACAATAAAAAGTTTACATGTGATATAGGACAATATTACTTTCAAAAGCTATTACACAACAGCTGGTGTCAAATATTTCACAATGATTTGAGGCAAACCCAATCTTTGGTTCATATTTTAATGAAAAAAGACTGCGTTTAGAGAAGCTTGCTGTGATGATAAATTCTCGCTGAAGTGTCTTTGGCTTCCTCTGAAATGAATAAATACTGGCATTGACACACTGATGATAAGATAAGCCTTGACACCAAGGGAGGTGACACAGTTCAGATTAATCTCTAGCAYGGATGGCCTGTGTGAATGCCATGAAAATGCACACCAGAGACATAAATCTGATGCACCCCTTGAAGACACAGGCGGTCGTTCCATAGACTCCCTCCGTCTCCAGGACGCAGCGCTGCTGCTTTCCCAGCGCTGCTTCCCCACTAGCAGCCGCCTGCCGCCCGCTCCGGAGAGCCCAACGCTCTGACCCACCGGTGGGTGCAAAGATCTTCTAGGATACTGACCCACCTCGGGTGGCTGCAAAGATATTCTAAACCACTAGCCCCRAGAGACTGGTGCTGAGACCAAGTTCTAATTCCAACGCTGCGAGACACTGAGGGCCCTCAGAGGAACTCCCCGACACTCCACGCCATCTCAGCCCTAGTTATTAGCAGAGGCCACAATGTTTGGACTTCTACAAAGTCTGCCGAGTATTTAGATCCCAGCTCTGGATACTGCCTGGTAGAAAGCAGGAGGCAGAAATAAGCATCCTCAGATTTGGAAGGAATTAGGCTCATTATATTTATTTCAAGCTGAACTGTGACAAGGCATAAAATAATCTTCTTTTGGATATAAAACTGATAAATTCATATTACTGCAGGAAACTTGTTTTGTTTTCTTCTTAACAATGGGACTGAACAGCGAGACATAGTAATTTATAATGTTTAGTTCCATAGTATGAAAAAAACTAATTCTTCAAGAAATAATCCATGCCAATCATCTATGAGAGATTTCTCAAAACAGGCTGCACAACTTTCTGATTTCAGTTGACTACTGTGCCTCACACATGCCCACATATTCTGTTCTTTGCCTAGTTAACAAAATGGATCTAAATCAAAACACAGGCCTGATGAGTTTCATAGTTACCGAGTCCTGAGCTGCAGGAAGCATACTGTACTCAAAGCTGTTCAAAAATGACTCTTCCCCATAGTTAAGTTTATTAACCTTTAAACACATACTTTGAAAAACAGCTTGGAAACTCAGCAAAAAAAATCTGTTTAAAGCTCTTGTTCAAGATATTCTTTCTTTAACGATTTTCGAAGAAATGAGTTTTTCATAATTTAAACCAAATGCATGAACCAGTCCTATTCCTATAGCCAATCATTTAAATATGACAGTAAGACAGAAAAAATATGTGTATATATATGCAAAAATAGCCCAAAGAATATTTAATTTTGTCATTTAAAAGCAGAGGAATTTCAGCAAGAAAGATAAYGATGACACTTTCACTGAGCAAAAATAGTCTGCTTTGGCAGGTAAGCCCAATGGGTTCAAATTCTCTTCAGGGAAAGGGGGGAATTGAACCAGTTCTCCAGGCTCCTATGGAAGTAGTCCTAGACAAGAAATAAACCACCTGACATTTTCAAGAAGAAGGGCTGCCTACTGCATTTTTGAGAGTATTCCCAAAGAAATAAAATTTATTCGTTCAAGGAAAAACACTTTGTTACCAGGGTTCAGAATATATATTATCTTTCAAAAAACCACTGAACTCTTCAAAATCCAATATATTAGCTAAGAGCRTGCCTCCTACAGGCACAACAAAGCTGCATTCAATTAACTGCTACAGCCTTCATTTTATCYAAGCTGAAAATGCAGAATGAAGTCTCCTGCTAGTGCAAAAGTTTAATGTGAGGAGGTCCAGAGGACCCTAGAGATTTAAGTCAATGACAGCATGTCAAGCAGACARTATTAAGTACTGGCAAATGCAAGGTAATGTATGTGGGAAGGAAGGATGTGTGGAGTTCCAGACAAATGCTGTCTCACAAAAGAAAAAAAAAAAAGGAAAGAAAAAAACCCCTGATATTTGCAGATTAAAATCACAGTTCAGTGTGCTGTGAACTGACAATAAAGCAAAGTTAGAGACTATTGAGAAGATGACAGGGGAATAGGAACATCTCTCCCCATTTTCTATAAATCTTGCAGTACTATTCAAATACWTTCACTGAGTGAAAGAACATGTAAAGAGCGTATGCAAACACAATCAGAAGACTGCTTAGGAAACAATTAGAGTTGGGAAAGGCTTCAGCTCTAATGTTTTATTTCAGAGATGCGTAAAACCGTCAAAGAGGTACAAGAAATAATGATACAGTGAAGAAAAATTGCATACTTCTATATAGCATTTTTTTAAATATAAGAAAAAAAGTGTTTTGTTTTGTTTTTAAATAAAATGTCATCTACAAGGCTTCCCCTTCCTGTTTAATGTAGCCCAAGTGCTTGATCTCAGATTCTCTTACGCTGGCAGCAGTCATGGGGACTCCACCTTATGCCTCACTCTGGAGCAGCCTGGTTCCTCTCTCAGAATACAATCCGCCACAGACTTACTAAACAATTGAATATTGAATAATTCAATGAAATTGAATAATAAAATACTAAACATTGAATCCATATCGGCAACACAATTTAAATCACTTTAATTTCTGTGAAGTAGAGAACCTGTTCTTTCTGTTTCAAGTGAGTCAGAGACTGCAATATCAGCACACAGCAGCTATGAAGCTGCTGTTCAGGTCTGGAGATATGTAGAACAAATATAAAATTTTGCTTGTATTAACAAATCTAGAGAAGCAATCTAAGTCCTAATGGAATGGGCTCTAGTCTACATAATTAGATCAGTTATCTGGCTCATAATAGTGGTTATTATAGTAGGATATGCATTTAAATTATCTGTAAATATAAAAGCTTGACCTCCAATCCATTCATAAAAGGCCACAAAGCCAAAGGGTGCTCTTGAACTCTGCCCTGCTCAAGTTGTCTTCAAGATCCCTGGTCACATCACRGGTTTCAAGCTCAGTACTTTCCTTGTTCAAATTGAAGCTTAGGGGGAAGGAAAATGGGAAAGCTGATCAATAGTGTAAATAAATACCAAAAATGGCTGAATACAGAAAGTGAAAGATGTTCTCACRCCTCAGAGATACTGACAGAGTTCTTATTTTGCAGAGATATTAACATTTGTTATAATATCTGCAAGTAGAAACAACTCAAACTGAAATACAGTTTTGTTTAGTTCAGCTGTTGCATGTCCCTGAGGAGAAGGGGCAAAATACACAACACAGAAGGCTGTGGATAAATCACAGGGGCATCTTTAGGGTACCTGGGGAAGGGAGAAGATGGAGCTCCAGAACTGACCCAGTGGAATCAGATCTGCATTTTATGCATTTTAGAGTTGTACCATTTACTGTAAATTTTCATTTATGTTCAGGAAATGGGTACAAAGACCACAAGGAAAAAAAAAAAAGAAAAAGAGAGAGAGAGAGAGAGAGAGAGAGAGAGAGAGAGAGAGAGAGAAAGTACCTGGACATGTTCAAAAAGCAGGAAAGCCACACAAATCCAAGTATTTTGACCTAATCAAATTTTCTATAGCATGTAGGAATTGTTCCATATGTTACTGGGGTAAACACACATGGACTAACTTTAGGAGGCTTTATGCCTCCTCCATTAATGATTATAACTATAATAATAATAATCCTCATCATCATCTTACTTTTTTTTCCCAAAATGCTTTTGTCTTTGGAGATTTTTCGGTACCAACATGGACCTGGYAAACATTCTTGGTTGAGATCCCTGCTTATAGTACAGAGACAACTGGAAATGCCACACGCACTAAAACAAACCTAAACTGTCATGACTGATGCTTATGTCTAATCAGCCCCACAGATGTGACAAGAGAATTCTGCTCGAGTTGTTTACTCTCAGAGCTCTGAGTCATATAAGGTGTCAATTATACAGAAGTTAATAAGAAAATATTTAATTTACTAACTGCAGGATCATACAATGAATCAACCTCTGAAGAAATAGGATTAATTAAAAAAAAAAAAAGCAGTAATTGCCTGTAATTTTTAAGCCCAGTAAAACAATATACAAYCTAGTTCAGCTTTATTTTACACATGCAAGTCAGATTATTTAAATTCATGCATAATGGATATATCTCTTTTATGATGTTTTCCTGCTTTCTATAGCATGAAAAGACAAGCAATATGCAAATACAATGTCTTAAAAGCTGTCTCTTGTCAAGCAGGCATCATTTTCTATTTCTCTGTTGTTAATATAATTGACAAAATACTTGATACTACTGATTATGCTGTTTCTTGTAAACCACTTATTTAATGGGCTTAAACAGCTGTGTTTTTGCCTCTATGAATCTGTGATTTTGTTATGAAGCTGTAACCATACTGTGAAAGAGCAATAGGCAAAGTCTTAGGCCTAGTGACGACCATCTGGCAAGCATTTGCTAGCAGTAAAGGTATAATTCAATCAACACAGGTACATTTCTGAAAGTAGCTCGAAGGTTTATTATATCCCTCTCCACTCTCCCTCCTTAACCAGTTGAACCCTTATGAAATGCATAGAGCTTTAACCTATTAATCTGATTGCAAATATTCTTGATTTATGTGGAATTGCTCCATAGAGCTGTAAGCATCTGTCACTGTTAACAATTCCAGGTCTGACCCTGGGAGGCCTTGAGTCGAGCCAGCTCTCTTCAAAATTTCTTTCAGGAGGCATCGTACCAGCTATGAAACTAGACCACAGGCTCCAATGGCACCAGGATTAGAGAAAAGAATGTTATAATTTAGGCAGCAGTCTTGTTCATTCCAGTATTAAACCATCTTTCTGCATATGAAACCTGACTAACTTCTAGGGCAATAAAACTAATTACAATAATGTGGCAAATTCTGGCTGAAGATTTTTGTTTGGAAATACATACTCTATTTTCCCCTACAATTACTTCCTATTTTTCAAGTTTCTAACTATACTACATTAATTCTTTAGTTTTAAACACTGAAAAAAATGTTATTTTCAGTTCAGTAAGACCTTCAGGATCATAGAATCATAGAATCATAGAATGCCGAAGGTTGGAAGGGACCTCAGAGGTCATCGAGTCCAACCCCCCTGCTCACGCAGGGTCCCCTAGAGCACGTGGCACAGGRCTGCATCCAAGCGGGTTTTAAAGATCTCYAAAGAAGGAGACTCCACAACCTCTCTGGGCAGCCTGTTCCAGTGCTTTGTCACCCTCACAGTGAAGAAATGCTTCCTTAAGTTCCTGTGGAACTTCCGATGCTTCAGTTTGAAGCCATTTCCTCAAGGACAACATCAGGACAACAGAAACCTCATGAAGTTCAACATGGAGAAGTTCAGCATCTAGGGGAGAATACTCCAGTGTCCTGGAATGGTCTGTGAACCTACTGGCTGAAGAACAGCATGGTCAGCATGGCTGTCAAATCACATAAGCCAAAAATTGTGCCCTCACACAATGCCACCTACACGCACACCGGAAAGAGTATGGCCAGTAAACCTGGGAGGTTACTGTACTCCCTTCGACTTGGTCTGTGTGAGGCCCTCCTGAAAAAGTGTCTCCAGGTTTGTGTCACCTAGTCCAAGGAGGAAATTAAGAAACTACAGAAAGAAGAGGGAAGGGCTATCGGAGGCCGAGGGCATACATCCTGCAAGGAGAATGGAAGGAAGCAAGCTTGCTTAGTTTGCCGAAAAGGCTAAGGTTGGGAGGAGCTAACTGTAGCCTATAAGGACTGATGGAAAGGGAATTACTAAGATGATGGCGTTGATCTTCTCTTGATGGTGGCAGATGATAAAACATGAGACAGTGGCCTCAAGTTGTAGGTTATGAGGTTCAGACTGGACACTAGGGAAAACAGCTTCAGCAGGAGGGTACTGAGCCCTGGCAAAGGTCACCCAGATTTACACTGGGCTTGGAACCTCCATCCCTGGAACCACTAAAGACTCAGCCAGACTAAGCCCCAGCAGCCACTTTTGGCAACTGTCTTGCTATGAGTGGGAGGCTGGACTTGATGGCCTTCAAACCAGTATTTCCATGATTCTGTGTGAAGAACTGAAAACCAGCTCATATTCTTAAACATGTTTATCCCTGGAGAAATCACAAGTGTTATTTCTGTTTCTGAAGAAAATGTCTTCAGTTTGTACTACACAGCAGCAATTCAGTTTAAGCCAATGCAATCTTTACACTAGCTAAGTGTTCTTTTTTTTTAAGCTAAACTAAAATGAAGCTGCTTCAATGGGAAGAAAAGAACATTGAGATCTAAGAATCCCAACTGGAGGCAAGCACCTTTGAGGAATGAGATTCAGACCTTATTTCTCATCTCTGCATTTTTAACTCCATGATGTTTCTCCACTCATCTTTGTGGCTTCTTAGAACTCACTTGTAAGGCACATTATGTCCCCTGCTGTGTGTTAGGCACCTGTGCTCTTAATTGGTAAAGTTAAGAATTGTAACATCCAGGCACTATTTGCACATGAAGCTTGTGAACTCTGCATTATCTCTGCTGAAAAACATCATTTGAAGCACAGAAAGGAGAACAATATGGATTTTGATTTTCACTCTGTGCAATATAGATTCACAAGAGTGATAAAATTCACACAAACGATACTGTAAATTAGCCTCTAGCTTTTCCCCTAGTGTTAAAAAGTTGAAGGACCAACATGATTTCCTTTCCTTCTCTGTAAAGACAGAGCATGTCTGGAAGAAGCTAGTCTCAAACACACTGTATCTGAACTCCAGATACTTCAGATCTATCCTAGAAATGATCAAAGATGCAAACACATAAGGGCTGAAGGACTAAACAGGGAGAGAAAATCCAAACCAGGAAACTATGGTAAAAGAACACTAACATGTTGGCAAATATAGTTCATTCTGCTCTTCTCCTTGAAAATACAGAACCTGTACAGAGCAATATAGACAAAACAGATTGATAAACCATAATGACCATATCTTCCACAACTGGGGAAAAGAAAGAAAAAAAAGAAAAAGGAAAAAGGAAAAAAGAAAAAGGAAAAAAGAAAAAGGAAAAAAGAAGAAAGAAGAAAGAAGAAAGAAGAAAGAAGAAAGAAGAAAGAAGAAAGAAGAAAGAAGAAAGAAGAAAGAAGAAAGAAGAAAGAAGAAAG
>NW_020455449.1:217964-296104 GCF_003342845.1 Nothoprocta perdicaria
AAAAAGAAAAAAGAAAAAAGAAAAAAGAAAAAAGAAAAAAGAAAAAAGAAAAAAGAAAAAAGAAAAAAGAAAAAAGAAAAAAGAAAAAAGAAAAAGACAAGCAGGGGAAAATAAATAAATTTTATGCTGATAGATCCTAGGAAATATCACAGTCAGAATGATAACATAAAAGAGTCACCACTCTGTAGTTACTTTAGTAAAGAAACTTTACTTCTTAACTTGGGTTTTGCAGGTTTCGTGTGTCTTTGGCTTTGGCTTCGTCTCACTAGAGAAACAGAAGAGAAAGAAAAATGAAGGTCATATTCATCAGTTTTCCTTAGTACTTAGAGTATTTATCTTTGTATCAAGCAGATACAAAACAAAATATTAAAAATGTTTAATATTTTTAATATTAAAACTGCAAGAAAGGATTACACTCTCACTTCAAATGTTGAATATTATTACTTGGCCTAGTTGTTACAATGGAAGACAAAGGATGAGCTTAGAACCAAGCAGCCCTTTTCAGTATCTGGCATCATAATTATTTTTAAAAAGCACATTAACTCCTTTGTGGGTGACAGCTAAAATCTGTTACTGCTGTTTGTGGCACAAGGACCAATGTTTTTCCATCACTGCTCTGGATTATGAATTTCAAGATCTTTCTTCTCCTAGGCTGGGGCTTTTTACTTGCCGAGGAGCAAAACGGTTTCGTCCTTGTATGTGAACTGTCCACCAGGCTTCTGTTGAAAGCCTGAGAACCTTGAGATGTGTCACTGAGGGAAATCCACAGTGTGAAACGTATCCTGAGTTTGATTCAGGAGAAACACGCACATCCTCCATCCACATGGGTTACACCCTTCTGATCCTGGGAACAGCAGCTATTCCTCTCCAAATCACTACCACTTTTTTTTTAAAAAAAGGCAAGCTCCAAACCACTCTTTGATACCACCCTCTAACCATGTCTTCCCTCATCTGGTAATTCACACACAATCCAAATCCCTGGTTCTATTTGCTTCTCYAGTTTACTGTCAACGCTTTCAACATCCTCCATTCTCATCCAGCAAGTCCAAGCAACAAATAAAATAATTCTAATTAATTAGAGTAACATTAATCACMCCAGCATAGATGAAGGCTAAGCAAGGTTAAAAACAAGACAAAGAACCAGTTAACATTCTTATGTTAACGAAGCGAAGAGGGTTTTTTTTTAACTCCACTAAGACTGAGCWCATGGAAACATTTCTTCCTTGGCTTTCTTGTAAATTTGAAGGAACATTGATATCAGGAAATTCTTTTATTCCTGGAATATATAAATGGCACAAACAAGGTCAAATATCTAGTTGGAGACAGAGAGAGCTTATAAACCAAATCCTGAATTCCAACAGGAGAGGAAAACCTGACATTTCAATACTTCAAAACTCACCTTGAAACTCCAGTTAAAGAAATTCAAAAAGCCATTCTGGAGCTGCTCAAGCAACAAGTCTAAATCATGTTTCCCATGCAGTTCCCTAGTTACTGCACGTGGATACTGTACCTTTCTAACACAACTTCCAAAGGTTTTGTCTTTTTGAGCTAAACAGAAACTTAGTAAGAAATTAACAGTAACCCCACCTCTTTAATTTCACATTAGCATCTTGTTACTTTTTTTCTTACATTTTCTTCTTGCCAGTCCTCATTTGTTCACCTCCTCTTTACCTCCATTTCAAAGAATATTTATAGAATTCTTAACCTTTCTCGAGGATTAATGTTGTAGTGATTCCTTTAGTAAAGATTATCTCCTTAAAGGAATCATTAAAGAGACATTGCATTTATAGTGTAGCTTACCAAAATGTACTTACTTAAATCTTTGATTTAAAATGTTGGCATAAATAGTTTTGCCCCCTAGTTATTCACAAATGTGCTTACTGTTCAGATTTATTACTTTTAAATTAGTTTCAAAATGGTTTTACAATAAATTTARTCAAAAATTACTTGTAGTGAATAGTTGTTTCATTTGCAAAGCGTGCAGCTATTTTATTTTGCAGATTAATCAGGGAATCTAATCTCCCTGTCTGCTCTCAAAAGTCAGTCTTTTCTTCCCATTCTTTCCCATACTATCAACTAATTAAAAAAAAAAAAAAAAAAAAAGCATCCCTCACTTCTCACTTTCAGACTTCCAAGTAGGACAAGGCAGAATTCTGCTTAATGTCCCATGACAGCACTAAGTATGTCTGTAATTCCACATAAATATTTCTCAATAAAAATAAGAAAACAGAACATTCTAGTGGAAGAGAATTAGGCCTTTGGGACAGATTTGCAGTCGATATGAATGGATATGTTATTACCTTCTGATGTTGCATCCAATTCTTTCACTGTCTTGGGATCTGACGCCCTTCTTAAAAAGGCAGCTTTGTCTGGATATCTAGCTGGAGAGCCCAAACTGCACGGCTGCACTCTCTGATGTGGAAGTGATGCAGTTGTGAGCGCTTTCCTTAATGCTACATTGAAAGAAAGAAACAAGACAGAGAAAGTTCTATGCATTAAAATCATGTTTCTTGAAAAAAAGTATGTAATATATGTGATAAAACAGAAGAATAAAACAGAACAAAGGCCTGTATATAAATAACTTTGAAGGTACAGTTGAGAACATATGGGAACATAAATATATTTATATATTTGGAAAATGGTGATTACTGTACACACAGTACACACAATGGGGTTTTATATTAGCCCTGTTATAACTCTCCTCTCTCTAACCACTACGTGCTCTCCCACCCCCCAGAGCTGCCTGTGGCCAAGGACCTAACAYTCAGCCTTGCTGTGTAAGCTTAGCTCAGACTTCTGAGGAAGCTGCAAAGCTGCAGAGAGCAGTGAGGATCTGTGGAGCAGAGCTTGGCAAGAGAAGAAAGGTAAAATCACAGAAGGTTATTGAGACAGAGACAGATTATTGAGGCCTGTTGCACATTCTGCTCCCTGCACATGGCGAGAGGTGCCTGGACAGAGGGACCCCCCTGCAGCCCTCAGTGTTGGGGACAGCTCAGTTGTCACCAGAAGGCAGGAGCAGGGACAGCAGTCGGAGAAGTGGAGATGACACCACGAGAAACACTTGCCAAGTCCTTACAGAAGGAAGATGATTGTGAATCACGGGAGTGTCCAGACAAAAAGCTGATTTCCATAATCGTGTGAGATACACTTAGTGACCACAGGTATCTGAAAGGGAAAAAAAATGCCCCTGGAACCTCTTCTTGCTGTTATGAGCATTCAGCATGCCTTAGTTAAACAAGTAAACACAATTTTACTACAATCCAATTCATTCTTAAAACATAATTTAGGCTTTTTTTTTCTTAAAAAGTAAATTTTTACATTTATAAACATTCTTAACAAAAATTTTTTTCTTAAAAAGATATGAAAAGTGCTACTACAACTGAATTATTCTTAAAATTCATATTTTACTTTCTACATATTCTTCCACAGATACAGCTTTGAGGGCATAGACTTGCTCCCTTTGCATTTCTTCCATGCTTTTTAAGGATACTAACAAGTATCAATGAGAAAAAGCAGTATGCTTCATATCTCGCCTTCTTTGTTAGGTGATACTTATGTTCCTTAGCTCCTCTATGACTGATGAACCACAGATCTAAGATATAGGTTTCTAAAATGTATTTGCAGGTACTGTATACCACACAAACTTTCCTGAAACAATCTTTGAGCTCCTGCTGTGAAGTGTGCCAGCATTACAACATTTTAGTGACCTTTCTTCAAACAACTGTCATTCATCAAAATGTTCAGAAGTGTTTTAAAATTAAGCAGTATTTATCTACAACTTTATTCATAAATTAGCTTTTTCAAGGTATAAAATATGAAGCTACCACATACAGAGCTATAAACATTTTACGATTTTTTCCTACCAAGAAATTCCATCTGTTTATGTGAAACTCGCTATTCTAAACACCCACCTACAAGATTCCCCACAAAGAAAATGTTAAAATAAGGATAGCAAAAGTAAGTAAGCAGGTGTTTGAACCTAGACAGAAGATAGCGCCAAGTACTCTATTTTTACTTCCTAAATGTAAAACATTTAACATTTAGCAATAGCTAGACTAGAACACAAAGCAGTAGTATGAGGGTTAAAAGTAGAAATCCAGTGGCTAAATAAATATATAAAGACAAAAATGAAGATTCCAGTTATAAGTGAAGTAAGTCGAAAGTTTGGGCATGCCCGAAGAGCAGTGATCCCTACGTTTGTGCACTGCCTTCTGGCCCTTATGCCTATCCCACTCTCTTGACTTCTTTAAAGTAACTGTAAATTTTGGATTGGGAATTCTTTTTTTAAAAGATGTAAATGTAAAGTATGTAGACTGGCATAAAATAAATCAAATTAAGTATGAAAACAAATGAGRCTCCTGTGGATGTTTTTCACTAAATTTCTAGACTATATGTAGCCTGTTGCTGTGTACTTCTCTAGCTACACTCCAACTGAAAATGTGCCTGAAGCAGCTACAACACAATCACTGAAGTGATATAATCAAGACCACAAASTATATGTCTTGTCTGGCAACACACATTGCCAGAGCAGTAATGGAAATGCACTATTTGTTTAATAAGGCACTTCATATTTGTCTTTGTCACATATATTGTTAAACCAGTGTACTGTTAATCCAGTACATCCAGTAACTTTAAAAATTGAACAGTCAAGGCCYATGAGTAAATTTGGTTTTGTTATAGCTAAAAAAGAAGGGAGAATCCCAAGGACAGGTCCTTGTTTCCCACGATCATTAAATGGAAAATCCACTCTTTAAAAAACACAGGGGAAACACTCTGGAGCTACTCTACAGGATCAACAGACTTTCCAGAGTCACTAGATTGAGTTTCCTCTTGAAAGTCATCACGTCTGGTAAGCATTGTACTTAAATCAAGCAAGAAGTGATCCAAGTTGGCTAATGGCTTTAGACCGAATTAGTCAATCATTCAGATGAATTCCTTGACTCGTTTACCATTACTAAATTTTAAAGGGTCTTATAGATGCCCTGTGCAATCGCTTTCCCAGGTCGGGATGCCTCTGAACACTTTCAGGGAGCCAAGCTGAAGCCCTAAATGTTTGAAAACCAAAGTGGAAGAATCATTTCCTTTTTTCTTTTGCCTCYAGAGCTAAGTCAATCTGTCTGAGGTTTAGTCTGGTAACACGGAGACACAGAAAGTATCTGGGCAATTTGAATCCACTCCAAGGCCTGAATTCAAAACGATCAGGAGATCTTCAGCAAATGTTTAGACCCAGCACTCACTGAACTAAAAATCCGCTATGTGTTAGTCCAGATTCAGAATGTGATCAGTAGTGTCTGAGGTGCTATGCCAACAAATAACAAATACACCATTTCAGGATAATGAGCTCAGGAGTTTGCATTTCCTACCTGCAGAACACATTTTCTTAACAGAGAAAAAAATATTTATGCTATAATTATATACAGAATCCAGAAGTCAGCCAAGTAGTGCAAAAGCTGAGTAATACAGATGAGTCAAGTACTGTTAGAGCTAAATTGGGAAAAAAAAAAAAAGTATTTCAGGATTTCAGGTTTTTTTTGTTCATTAGATATGTTTTGCAACTGAGAGAACTGTATTTTAATGATGGCTTTGTTCACCCCAAAAATGATCCCTGTGTTGTTGCATTTTCAGATGAGCATGATTTATAAGCTCATCTCAAACATGGGGAGAGTAACAAGCGTATTTATTTGAATCAACATTGCATCCACCGAATATTCTTCCCTAATTCAGTTTTATTTTAACTGTTCACAACCTTGCCATAGTTTCTAGATAAAACTGTAACCATAGCAACCACACATCATATATTGGCTGGCAAACAGCATCAAACCCATCCACCATATAGAAGTATTTCAGGCTAGACCTAACGAAAAAATAACTGAGCAATATTTGTGCATCAAAATAGTCATATTAAGAAATGGAATCCGAGTGCACTAGCTTGGCAGGCTATACTTTCTGTATAAGGAAGTGTTTTAACATGTTATTRTAATGATCAAAATTCAGACCTACAAGCAACTCCCAACAATAAAACGTAATAACTGAAGTAGAGAGCTTTTCTTTACTGAAGAGAGCTTCAGGACAAAACAGCATCTGTCTCCACCAAGTGACCATTTTATTAAAGTGTTTTTACTTACGCAAAAAGAGTGTGATATGTACATAAAATAAGACCTATTGACTCAATCTCATTGTTGCATTATTAAAAAAAATACACACACAACAAATGGCTTTAATTATGTTCTCAACAAACAAGTGTCACAATCTCTATTTCAATGAGATGTGACTCTGTTCAGGGCCAGCATTGAGGCAGATGCAGTTTCACTGTAAACATTCAGGTTTTGGGTAGAAACTCTCGGTCATGGGCAGAATGAAAAGAACAGGCAGTGTAAATAGAACAGTTTTCAGTGCTGTTCCCAAGTCACAAAAGRACATTGTCTTTACCTAATTTTATAAAATGACTTGTTATCATGTCCTAGCATGAGCAAAAAAACGGATTTTCTTAAATCCTTGGTTGTGTAACAGGCGGGCTCTGCTTTTCTAGTAATACTCTCTTCCGATGAGAGATCCCAACTGCCCAATATTTCACTGCTCAACCTTGGTTATGGCCTTTTAGCACTAGCTAAAAGCCATAGCCAGAGAACTACCAGACACATTAACAGTTATGCCATTGCTGACCTTTCATTTTAAAAGAYTTGCTTTTAGGCAAGCAATTAAGCAGTTTTTCAGTTGAAAAGTGTGCTTGTGCTCAATTGAAAGAAGCCCTCTCGCAAAGCATTTTTATCCAGTTGACCACCTGTACAAAAACCTTCTCTGAAACAAGACTTGGCGTCTCAACGACTGAAAACACAGATCTGATCTTTTAGGAGCAGAGAACGGAGGAGGCTGACAGCCCTCTTCCAGCTCTCACTGCATTTGTTGTCACTCGGCGATGGTCTAACTGGAGTTGCTGAAACAGAGAGTGCCGTGACACTGAAAACACAGCAGACAACTAACGGAACAGCTTCGTTGCTCTGATCCTTTTTTTCCTGTGCACATTTCTAATCACACCACACATATGTGATGGGACACGTTCCTTAAAAAGTAGATTAGAGCAAACCAATGCACATCTCAATCTAACCATACCAATTTTTAAAAAGTTTATCACAATAGGTGATATCTTAGAARTTAAAATCAACGCTCTTCTAACCAAAAAAAAAAAATAATAGTTTTTATTATAACATCACATAGCATTTATTTTCATATTTTCACATTTTCACTTGTCTCAAAGAGTTATAGGAGAACAATCCTTTTCAAAAAGCTTTGAAATYGGCATAAAGCTGAAATTAGTGAAGAGATGACTCATTTCGGAGCTGACATCTTAGAAGAAATTTCACTTAGCCAGTGTGAGAAATTTCACCTAGTCAGTTTTACAAAATTTTCAGCAGCTTAGTCTTCTTTTGTATGACCTTTGCTAGTGTCTTTGCTGTACCCACACAGATTGAGGCCTATTCACCTCATCTTATTCATTAGACACTGCCATGAAGAAGCTGGTGTACAGGTGAAAAAAAAAGAAGAGATCATTATTTTTGAGAGGGAAGATTTATCCAGAAATGTATCTGGCACAACAGTCTGCACATTCTTTGGGTTTTGTTAGAGATCTGTTCAATTAGCACCAACTATTCTCCTACAACCAGAAAGACACCAGCCTCATCTGCATCTCTGCACCTTATACAGGGGACATTACTGGCATAAAGGAAGCCCTACATAAAAGAGAGTGAATTAACTTTCTCAAAATCATCTGAAAAGAGTGTTATACCTAAAACTCATTTCTGAGTCAYYTCCAGCATATTCTTATTCCTTCATTATCCACCGCAAGATCTGCACTACAGGAAGGTCATGTTGTAAAATTTTGTATATAAAGGAGTTATCTATATACAGATMCTATAAAAAACACCCTGTAATTCTACTATAACCATGGTTTGGCTGTACCTTCTGATATGACCACTGGGAATGGCTGGGTCTCTCATAGAATCATAGAGAATCATAGAATGCCGAAGGTTGGAAGGGACCTCAGAGGTCATCGAGTCCAACCCCCCTGCTCACGCAGGGTCACCTAGAGCACGKGGCACAGGGCTGCATCCAAGCGGGTTTTAAAGATCTCCAAAGAAGGAGACTCCACAACCTCTCTGGGCAGCCTGTTCCAGTGCTTTGTCACCCTCACAGTGAAGAAATGCTTCCTTAAGTTCCTGTGGAACTTCCGATGCTTCAGTTTGAAGCCATTTCCTCAAGGACAACATCAGGACAACAGAAACCTCATGAAGTTCAACATGGAGAAGTTCAGCATCTAGGGGAGAATACTCCAGTGTCCTGGAATGGTCTGTGAACCTACTGGCTGAAGAACAGCATGGTCAGCATGGCTGTCAAATCACATAAGCCAAAAATTGTGCCCTCACACAATGCCACCTACACGCACACCGGAAAGAGTATGGCCAGTAAACCTGGGAGGTTACTGTACTCCCTTCGACTTGGTCTGTGTGAGGCCCTCCTGAAAAAGTGTCTCCAGGTTTGTGTCACCTAGTCCAAGGAGGAAATTAAGAAACTACAGAAAGAAGAGGGAAGGGCTATCGGAGGCCGAGGGCATACATCCTGCAAGGAGAATGGAAGGAAGCAAGCTTGCTTAGTTTGCCGAAAAGGCTAAGGTTGGGAGGAGCTAACTGTAGCCTATAAGGACTGATGGAAAGGGAATTACTAAGATGATGGCGTTGATCTTCTCTTGATGGTGGCAGATGATAAAACATGAGACAGTGGCCTCAAGTTGTAGGTTATGAGGTTCAGACTGGACACTAGGGAAAACAGCTTCAGCAGGAGGGTACTGAGCCCTGGCAAAGGTCACCCAGATTTACACTGGGCTTGGAACCTCCATCCCTGGAACCACTAAAGACTCAGCCAGACTAAGCCCCAGCAGCCACTTTTGGCAACTGTCTTGCTATGAGTGGGAGGCTGGACTTGATGGCCTTCAAACCAGTATTTCCATGATTCTGTGTGAAGAACTGAAAACCAGCTCATATTCTTAAACATGTTTATCCCTGGAGAAATCACAAGTGTTATTTCTGTTTCTGAAGAAAATGTCTTCAGTTTGTACTACACAGCAGCAATTCAGTTTAAGCCAATGCAATCTTTACACTAGCTAAGTGTTCTTTTTTTTTAAGCTAAACTAAAATGAAGCTGCTTCAATGGGAAGAAAAGAACATTGAGATCTAAGAATCCCAACTGGAGGCAAGCACCTTTGAGGAATGAGATTCAGACCTTATTTCTCATCTCTGCATTTTTAACTCCATGATGTTTCTCCACTCATCTTTGTGGCTTCTTAGAACTCACTTGTAAGGCACATTATGTCCCCTGCTGTGTGTTAGGCACCTGTGCTCTTAATTGGTAAAGTTAAGAATTGTAACATCCAGGCACTATTTGCACATGAAGCTTGTGAACTCTGCATTATCTCTGCTGAAAAACATCATTTGAAGCACAGAAAGGAGAACAATATGGATTTTGATTTTCACTCTGTGCAATATAGATTCACAAGAGTGATAAAATTCACACAAACGATACTGTAAATTAGCCTCTAGCTTTTCCCCTAGTGTTAAAAAGTTGAAGGACCAACATGATTTCCTTTCCTTCTCTGTAAAGACAGAGCATGTCTGGAAGAAGCTAGTCTCAAACACACTGTATCTGAACTCCAGATACTTCAGATCTATCCTAGAAATGATCAAAGATGCAAACACATAAGGGCTGAAGGACTAAACAGGGAGAGAAAATCCAAACCAGGAAACTATGGTAAAAGAACACTAACATGTTGGCAAATATAGTTCATTCTGCTCTTCTCCTTGAAAATACAGAACCTGTACAGAGCAATATAGACAAAACAGATTGATAAACCATAATGACCATATCTTCCACAACTGGGGAAAAGAAAGAAAAAAAAGAAAAAGGAAAAANATCCCGTTGGCCTTCTTGGCCACCAGGGCACACTGCTGCCTCATGGTCAACTTGTCGTCCACCACGACGCCCAGGTCCCTCTCTGCGGGACTGCTCTCCAGCAGGTCCACTCCTAATCTGTACTGGTGTCCAGGGTTATTCCTCCCCAAGTGCAGGACCCTGCACTTGCCCCTGTTGAACCTCATGAGGTTTCTCGCCGCCCAGKCCTCCAGTCTKTCCAGGTCATTGCCAAAGAGCAAAAACATAAAAGATAAAAGCTTGTTCTGATTTCAGTCATTTCTCAGATAAGTTACTCCTCTCTATAGCAATCAAATGTGCACAAGTACTCACTTATCATAGAAGTCTGACATTTTAAGACTGCAGAAGTCCTCCACATCAAAAAACTGCTCATTCTTCTTTGAGAGTTGAAAGGCCTGTTGACAAAAAAATTACAAACAGATTATGTACACTATGGGTGTAGRTGCTCAGTGCCACAGCAGGGATTATTTTGATAAGTTTGAGCACTTGGAAAAGCTAAAGATATCAATATTCCAAAAAACATCACAGCAGACTACTAGAAAGATCCTTAAAAGAAACAGGTGATCCTATGGCCTATTTTAATACAAGTCATGTCAAGTGATCAAGTATTATCTGTGAAGACTTCCTAATTGCTGGAAGGAACCAAGCTTATAGCTTCAACCAAGGGATCTTCATATTGCAAAACTTTCCAGGATAACTGACAGCTTGATTCCCAGCAGGCCCACTGGATACCTACCAATGGGCCCTGAGTGACCCTGGTACCCATATCCTGCATCAGYCCAGGAACAAAGCAAGTTGAGAAGTGCTTTTGCTGAGGCAGTACAGCTGCTCCCTACACATACCCTGCTCTGTGGAGTAGCGAAGGAAGCTCTACAAGGTTTCARTCCTTAAACAGATCCTTCCATTACAGTGTCTATTTACTAATTGCACATTAATTACTGCTACAGTACTTACCACACACATTTGAACTGCGCAGAGAAGTGTATGAAAATTGCAAGCTGTCTAGCAAATTAATATGAAATACCCTACAYGCATGTGCTAAAGGTTAAAATATTGGTGTCAGAGAGCATGTCATTAAGTCGCACCAAACTCTTTTACAAAACACAAAATACTTCTGTCCTTAAAATTAAGCATCTTCTTCAGCATTGCAGATTCACAGCTCTGCCTTGAATTATTCAGCTTGCTTAGCAAGATTCCTTGAAATTACATCTGCAATTCCCAGAGAGCAAAATGACATTATTCCTTTAGCTTTAAAGAGTGATTAGTTACAATACATACATTGTCATCAATAGTTATACTGGTAACATAGAAACTGATGTTTTATCTACCCAGTGTAGATATTAACACTCTCATCAAAAAAAAATCTAAGGGCAAGTATTTATCCTCCTGCTGGAATGCCATGATCTGCCTTCACAAGGCTTGCTCATAAGAACTACTCCAAAAATCAATTATTCATGTAGTAAAAGAGTAACCTTCAGTAAAGTCACCTAAAATCTGCCTGAGGGATTTTCAGACTTTTCACTTTGCTTGTTTCATACAGATGCAATTTGAATTTCGCAGCTGCAAAAATCTTTATGCTGTTATAATACTACCTCATGCCAAGTAATTTGCTTCTAATACAGAGTTAGAGAGACCTATGGTTCCTCCTCAAAGCACAAAAGGAGGAGGAAAAGTAAATAAAGATTGATCCTCGTTATTTCAAAAGGTAGTTTCTTTATCGCTACCCTGATGATTCAGAAGGTGATTTAGCCAACCCAGGTTAGATACTTAAACTGATCAATGTTTTACTCTAAGAGCTGGAACATGACCTGGAGCTGTTCCACTGATGCTGTGTTATTGATGCAGAAATGTGCACGCACACCATTCAGTAACCAAAGTCCTTCTATTTGTTAATGTTATTAATTTTAACATTAAGAATAAAGTTCGCAAAGCAGATAGTGAAGAACAACAGTCAGTACAGCTTTTCACCAGGTGCTTTTTTGTACCTTTGCACCAGGTGCATTACCTTTTTATTGCTGTTTTGCTGTATGTCAGTGCTTATATCACGTTCATCTCAGCAGTAACTGAGCGCCTTCAGTCGTACCCGTGGCAATGTGATTAACATCTGTCACATGTTGTTTGCTCCCTCAGCTTCTCCTCAGGGAGAACTGCATGTCCTGAGGAGTGTCCTGCTTTCCTAAGGGTTTTGTTCTCTGTTTAACCAAACACTAGCAGCAACTGCAGGAAGGATGTGAAATCATAGAGTGATCCAGAAACAAACTTTTCACATAAATATTCAACACTATGAGAAAGCCATTGGTAGAGGGGGAGGATTAGGTCACATCAAAACTTAAGAAGCAAAAGCAACTGAGGGCAATTTCAGCTTCAGCATAAGCGATGGCTTAGAAAAGATCTGCAAATGATTAAACCAAAGTCCAATTTGATCTCATATCTTCTCTTTTTTTAAAAACAAAAATCAAAGAAAACAAAAATTTCCCTACCTTTTCRTGATCTTTATTTTTCTCTAAGGGTTGCTGGATCCCTTTTGCAGTGAGATTGTTTATGATGGCACCCCTTATGATTAGAGCACAGACATGAGAAGGATTCAGCTTGAGGCTGTGGTTTAAGTCAACCATTGCCCTCTTCTTCTGTCCTACACTACTCCACACAAGTGCCCTGATGCAGTATATGTCCTGCAAAGCAGAAAGCACAGCAGCAGGTTCAGTTTGCTTCATCCTGAAGGTAGTGATTATTTTGTGGTAAAAAGGTAGTGATTATTTTGTGTAAATTGAAGATATGAGATGACTCTGAAACAGAGAGGAGTCTCAAAGGGCATTTTTTTGATGAGGAGGTGTGAGCAGGGCCAGCTTTGGTTAAGATAACAGCAGTTACCTGGCCAGCGTGCTCCAAGAAGCACAGCGTCTCATTTCTGACATGAACCTTTTTTGCTTAAATTGGGATAACCCAGAGCATTTCCAAGAGCTTGGAATCATGTGCAATGTGTTTCCAGCCACAACTCTTTCAGTGGCAATTCTGTTTCCTGTGTGTGTCACTACACCAATACTGACTCCTTACACCWCTGTCCCCCTCAAATCATGTCCTATGTGACTTTGTACCCTATCTATCCACGTATCCCAAGAACTAGAAGAGGTTTAGGAGCAGAACTCAGAGTTCAGAATAGGCTGGTGATCCAAAAATTTACTGATTAACTTGGATAAGTTTTGGAGCCCGTGTTAAGCTCACATTTTAGTAGTACTCAAAGTCGGTAGTTTAAAGATGGCTTTCATAGATCTACACTACATAACTATGCATATAWATATATATATRTATATATAAATATATAAGCGGAAAATTTTCCATTTAACCTCCAACCTGATAATTCTGCATTAAACATAGATCTCTGAGTTCTTTTAAGAATCATCAGAAATGTATGATTTTTTTTCACATTAACCACATGAATAGCTTATTATTTGCTGTTTGCAAAAAATTACATAAATTTGAAACGCTGTAAATTGCTTTAGTAAAAATATGGGATATTTTTGAAAATGAACATATTTGTTTGTACTTGAAACACACACTTGCTCTGTTTKTTTTGTTTATTACAGCCCTCTGAAAGGAATAAAATAATAATAATGCTACAGTAAGCCAGAGTCCTCTCAACAGCATTCATCAAAAGTATTAACAGCATAGCAAGTAACAAAAGCTGTGAGCAGACATGGGATGTTTACCAGCACATTTTTCACAGCACTAMTCTCCTGATTTTCTCAAGCACTTTAGCACAGAAACAAACCATCTTCACGTGACAGGAGCAGGCTAACTATTGCTGATTGATTAAGAACCACATACTTAAATTCTGAGTTAACCAAAATATCCCACTCTTTGGGTTACCAGATCTCTCCCTATATTTTTTGCAAACCTGTTTCAYTGAGTTCTTAGGACTTAGGTCAAGTCTTGGGTCTTGGGTCCTCRTACACACATCCTGTGCAGACTGGCCACAGTCTGGCACAAGGAGGGCATGAGCTGGGTACAGCCTATATGTATTTCCACAATGTCAATGCTGCATAATAACAGCCTTTTGACATGCAAATTGTATTTCATGGGACCTGCATAACTGGATCTATTGTTGTTTTAAATAAATATGACCCTGTTCCACCTTGATTTTAAAATTCAAACCTGCAAATATTCCTTATCACAATATAATTTACCCTCACATCAAAACTTTTTACAAGATCAACTATTTTAAACAAATACATCTAGGCTTATTTTGATTATAGTATTGCTATTTAAAAGCAATGTAGTGTTTTCAGATAACAAACACAACAGRGTAGGTAAATGATTTCTAGGAAGTCAGTAATAGCTAAAGGAATAAAATAAAGCACTAATATAAATTAAATGCTAGAATATAAAACTCATACTATTATTACTTACAGGGTTTGCAGGGTCCAACTGGACAACCTTATTAGCATCATCTATTGCTTTTTTCCAATTTTCTATTACCACAAAAGAGAGAAAACAACAAATAAAAGTTTAGACATTTTTCTGATGATCACATGCATTTAATGGTGAAATCAAAACATTTAACACACACAGTTTGAGTATGCAATACTGACATTTTTAGCAACATCTTGCTACTATTACCTGGAATTCCTCTTCTAAAACCTTAGCTGAGTTGACTGGGGTCAACTAAGGTTATYTCTTCAAATGGAGGGGTGTGTTTGCTGAGGAGTTATGTAAGACAATTAGTCTTCCCGAGGACTTTCTTCCTCAACCTTCTGCCTTGTTAAGTATCCAAATGGAAGGATGGGATATTTTTGCCACACTTGTAGTGTAATACTACAGAACTGTCATGCTGGCCCTGCAGTCCCAGACTGTGAGACTAGGGAAGGTTATTCTAGATTCAGTTTTATGAAAAAAAAAAATGTAACCTTTCAGTAATTAAACCCCAAATAAATTGTGGAAAGTGGTTTTGTCTGAAGTCTTAGGCTTTTATTGGCGCTTTGATAAGTGAGCTTTTTCTTAGTATTGAATGAAGTTTGTTTCTTGGTGCGTTCTGAATTGAATATTGGCCCTTCCAATTGTAAGCAACAAAATCAAGAACATTCTTGAGGAGTTAAAAGCAAAGACTTCTAAAACTGTTAGAAGCTCCATGTGACTATACAAGACACCTTCTGAGAAAGGATTATGGCCTAAAAGTACAAATCAAAATATGTAAGTGTAAGAGGTTTATGAAGAGAAAGATTTTATTATACATTTTTTTAAAATTATAGYGAGCACAGCTATAAATGTCCATTTTCAAAAATGTTGGTATTTCTTATGTAACTGCACAATCAGCAGTAAACTGAAGCAGCAGCTTCACAGGGTGCCCTTGTGAGGCCACTCCAAGTGCATAAGTGCACACTTCTGGCTCAGTAAGTGCAAGTCTCTTGTCCAACATCCTCTGAATTCTTAGATTCAATGCTCAATAAGTTACTTCTGATCAAAAAAAAAAAAAAAAAAAAAAAATACAAACAGACAAACAAAAAAGTAGTCTGAAAAGAAGAAGTTATAAAAGACAGAAAGAAAAGGAACAGAGCCTGGCATGACAAACAGGTTTCCAAGTCCACAATACTGCTGCAGAAAAGACGACCCAATATGGGGGAAGAAGCACTGAAAACAGCTACTCAGTGGCTACAGTGTTTGCTGTTACTTTTGTATCTTGCATCTACCCAACCTAAGCACTTCTGCTTGACTGAGTAAGCTGAATTTTTACACGGTGTAGCATAATATTTAACAAAACCCAACCTCAAACACATCTACCTTCTTATATT
Organism: Nothoprocta perdicaria; assembly: GCF_003342845.1. Classification (NCBI taxonomy): domain Eukaryota; kingdom Metazoa; phylum Chordata; class Aves; order Tinamiformes; family Tinamidae; genus Nothoprocta; species Nothoprocta perdicaria. The sequence continues at coordinate 233,729 of NW_020455449.1, forward strand.
CTTCTCACTGTTTCAGAGAACATTCAGAGACGCTGTGTTCTGGCACAAGGCAGTACTASTGACCTGTCTAGACAGGCAGTAATAGTTAGAATACGGGTCTCCTCCAGGCTGCAAGAACCTTTAGGAACAGTGGTCCACCACTCACAAGGCTTAGAAGTTACAGGGTCTGTGCCCAGCAATTTAAAAACATCAGGAAAAACCCTAAGTATTGGCAGCAGTATGCTACAACAGCAGGAGTTTCTGTGAGTTCTGTGTCTTGGAGTAAATCAGCACATGTAACTCAGGGAACACTGCACAGCTCCACTTCTAACACTGGCTTAGGCAGAGATCAGTTGCAATTGCAAAAAGGATTTTGAATAGCATTTTCTTTTAACCACTTGTCAGCAGCAACCACCTGAAGAGAAGCAGGGAAACGTCTGAGGGGCTGCTTGCAAACACAACGTTCTGGAACATCCCTTTCTGCTTTTTCCATCCAAGCAAATAAGACATGGAATGCTCTGATCCATAGTATTAAGAATATGGACGAAGACAAAACTGATTAAGTTGACAGAGCCCAACAATTTAGTGCCCATCAGTTGAGCTGCAGTAACTGGCAACGTGTGCCCTCCTGGAGAATCTCCCTCATGAATAAAATGTTCATCAACATGAAGTCATATTATTCTGTGAATGGAATGGAGTAATCATGACTAGTGACCAGCTGCGAGGGCTTCTTTTAAGTGGCAATTTGTCAATCCATAGTAACACATCCCTTTCTGATCTTCAGTTCTCATACAAACATGAAGAAAYGCTGCAGCTGTACCTTGTGCCTTGTTAGACCACAGAAAATCCACACAGAAACAAACAAAGCTTTGGATTAAAGGCAGATTTCACATTGCACAGCTCTGAGTACAACTTCTTTTGAAGTTGGGTTACTCATATCTTTCTATCATACAAATTCTTTAATGGCTAACAGAGGTTGTGCTTATGTTGCTGCCTTTTCCTTTCAGATAGCCTAAATCTACCTCTTGTTTTCATGACATCTGTGTGAATCTAGTATCTTTGGACTCCTCTGTTTTTATGTTCGGCTGAAATTGGCCACCAGCACCAAACTCCTAGACTGGGACTAACAGATCCTGGTGAAACTGCCTCTTTTCTTTTCAGAACTAAGCTACAGAGACTCTTTGGAAGGAGAACAAGTCACCACAGGTGACAGGTATTGGTCACACTGCCTTCCACGGTACTCGTGGGAGCGTGGCCACAGCGGCAAAGTAGCAGGAGAGCACGGAGCAGAATTTGCAKGTACTAGTACAGAGGATGCCCAGCTCCCAGGCACACTGTGATTCCAGCAGGATGACACTACACACATTTGCAGCAAATAGTTGGGCTGGTTTTTTTTTCCTCATTTCAAAGTAAAATCCAGAAGTAAAAGATCAAGTGCGTTTGAGTCAGAATTCTATCTTGCCCTTTTTGAATGAGCTGCATTAGCCACCAATATGACTCAATGAAAGGTATCAATAAATGTCTTGCTCTACTGCATCAGAAACATGGAGAGAGCACACAATAGAAATACAGACTGTTCCTGTCACTAAAAAATACAGTTTCAAAAGACAAAACAGACAGCCAGGAGGAAAGCAAGAGATGCAGAAAAATGAAGCAACAGCTTCAAGGTCACAAAACAACTTAATGGAGAGCTTGGCACAGAATTTATGACCCTGAGTTTCCATTCAGTAGCAAGGAAGACAGCTGGTGTTGTAGGGGAGCATTTGTACCAATGTCTGCTTGTCCCTGACCACCTGGCCAAATACTGACACCTCTCTGAAAAGATGAGCACTTCCTTCACCCCACTGCATCCCCTCTAAGTGACTTGCAGTGACTTAGAGAGACAAAAAAAAAAAAAAAAAAGAACAATAAATAACATCATTGTAGTTCTACAGAGGCATCATTATTGATTTTAAAAATACATTTCATAAAAAGACAGTTTTATAGGGTTACATCATTTAATTCAAAGTGGAATCAGAAAGACATGCTATGTATCTTCAGAAAGCATAAAATCATGAAAAAATAAGCAAATAAATAAAATCTACCTATRAATGGTATGGAAATAAATATATATATTTTATAATATATAAAATATATATAATACATATGTATTTCATTTATATATATATAATGAAATATATATATAATGAAATAATGAAATACATATATAACATATAATACATAATACATAATACATAGTATATAATATATATACATTATAKAATATATATTATATTATATATATTATTTTATTATATATTATATGTATTATTCTATATATATGTTTATATATTATATATAAAAATAAATAATGGTATAAAATCCAATCTATAAATGGTATGGAAATACATATAACCATATATAAAAAGTACAGTTGTAACATACATATGAGATTATGAAACAGTATTAAAGAAATATCTGAAAGAGAAGAAATATAATATAATTTGTATAATTTCATTAAAAAGTTACATGCTGCTTTTTCTGAGATGGAGTAACACTTGCAGGAAACACAAATACAGGACTACTGCCTAGTCCATCATTCTCCGCTTTAGGAGAAAAGGCTTTGTGGATGACACAAAGCACTTTACTTRCTCATGACATCTAAATAACCCTGCAAATTCATATTTGGATCCAGATGGTGAACATGCTTAACYAGCTTAGCTGTGATTAAAAATACTACTTTTGTTTTGATAGTTGTACTGTTGAATACTGACAGCACAAGAAGAAATGACTACCCCTTGCATGAACTCCCACCTTCCCAAGTATTTGCAGTTGAGATTTTAAAATCCATCAGAGCTTGGTTTGGCCTCTTGAGCTTGCTCCAGCCCATTAAAGAGGGCTGAAAACATCAAAACATCAGAAGCATCCAAACAAAATCTATACCACTGTCTGTATCCTGAAGGACTGTATCCTGAAGGAAACAGTCTTTACTTCAACACTTGAAAAATAYATTGCATTTATCCTACTCATGTATTCAGCATGAGGAGCAGAACTCGGTCAAGAACCTTGTAGATGAGGTGCTTAGGCACACGGTTTGGCAGATGTGGTAATGATGGGTTGACAGTTGGACTCAATGATCTAGAAGGTCTTTTCCAATCATAATGATTCTGTGAAAATCTGAAGCAGAATTTGGAGAAAAAGTTTTGCCACTTGTCACGATTTTTGATATTGCAATGATTGTGTTTATGAATGACAAACAAAAAGTTTCATGCAAACTAGTTACAACTGTCAGCCACGATTTCCACAGAAACACTACTATATTCACATGTAGTTACASAAGAAGTTATCTACAGTGGAGGATTAGAATAGAGAGATTGTGTGTCTTTTCAGGAGACTAGATTTATTTCCTTAATTCCATTATAAAATCTATTATTAACATTTTAAATCACAGCAGATAAAGAGGTTTGTTCAACAAGCTTTTTGTATAAATTACTTACTGTTCTATCACTTTTTTAAAAAGAAGCATAATTAAGCAAAAGCTATGTCTTAGTTAAAAGAAACACATGCCAGCTTATTTACTCAAGTCACACTGGAGCTCCTGAGGCCAGAAATACTTTTCTGCCATACACAAACTTTTAGACCTCTTATTGATAGCACTCGTATTGCTGAAATTTAGTGTATACTAGCAACACATAAATCTGTGCTACAGATTGGGCAAGCTCAAATCTTGTTTAAAATAGGGTCAGAAATCATTAAGAAATAATATGATCATATTTTAAAATTTGCTGTAAAATATTGTTTACAATTATGCAATTAATATTTTTTGCATTTTTTGCACAAGCACAGCATGCTTTGAACTGCACAAAGTTGCTTTGTGAGCATGTTCCCCAGTGTCCTCAAAAGAAATCTCACGGACAATCAGTTTCTCATTTAAAGATGTATTTTATTAAATTACTTTTCAATTTTATTATGCTTTTAAATGTATGATATTGTCTTGTTTAATGTATTCTGGAGAGACACATTTTCTACCCAAAAAAATCATATTTTGAAGTATTTTTCTATTTTATACATTTGTTCAGGTTAAAAGCATGAAGACTGGCAAAAATACCTAGAGCAGATCCTTTTCAGAGTAACTGTTTTATTTTGTATCTTGAATTGATATGTTAATTCCCCTCCAGTTCAACAGAAGAACAATAATCTGGGGTATCAATAGCAGTAGGAGGCAGGAAGCCAACTGCTAGACTGCTTAATTGTCAAATTCCCACTGTGCCTGGAGTGTGCAGCGATACAAGTGACCCCTGTTGCATGTAAACAACAACACTGCTTTCAGTGGATGAACASCAAGCGAAAGCATTTTTTATTACCTAATTTCCCTAATGTTTCTAACGCCTTGACTAGGCTACGAAGCAAGAAATGTGGAATAAAATAATCCCCACAGCATACCTCAGTACCTGGAATTACAGTTGTCATTTACTACATTTGACCAGGGTTTCAGAGACTCTTACCACATTTGACATGYGCGTAGGCTCTTCGACAAAGCGCTGGTGTTTGGAGGATAGATGTGGAAACACAGCCAACTTGACACACTCTCTGAGGAAAAAGAGACAGGATCATGGACTACAAAGTTATGATTTAAACAGCGGCATTATACTGCATCGGGTATCGTTACACCAAACAAACATTGTCATTACAAATATAACGACGTTCTTGAGACACTCACATTAGCACCATTGGTCTTTTATTTATTTCAAATTACTGTTCTTATTTACCTCAGCAGGGCTCTGTAAGATTACTCCCTAGACTGCTCAGACTCCTATGGGGATGATTTATGCTGTCATTCCAGTATAATGTTTCCCATAATTGTACTGTGTTTAAAAAACATTAGAACCCAAGGGGCTAGACAGGGAGTTATAGCATTAACAGCATCCTCATATAAATCAATTTACTCCCTTGGAGGGAAAAAATGAAAAAAGAAGTTAATAAGATTGAATAAGAGCCGCAAAGCCAATGCAAGCCTACCATTGTGAGTGTGTTTGTTTAATAAACAAGTACAAACGAATCACAGATAAATTCTGGAAATGAAAATATAAGTCGACACTCACTTCCATATGTGTATTATTATGTATACATTAACAGAGTTCAATTACAAAAATTAGAAAATTGTTATTTTCATTAAAAGTAATTCTAGAAAGTGTTGAGGATCTCAAAAGCTGTAAACGCAGAGTAGTTTTTAAGTGTTTTCAAACTCTTGCAAGTTCAACATGATATTAATGGTAGATATGATTTCATCAGTAGAAATTTTAAATCAAAAGATTCCAAATATATGCTGGGATCAAGAAGCAACCCATAATTTCAGAAACACTGATCATTAAAGATAAAATCTAATGAAAAGGGTAATGTGAGTAGAAAAATGGGGATTTCAAGTTTTTCCTTCCATTACCTAATAAAATATCTCCTTTTATTCTAAACATCTCACAAGTCAATTTTTAATATGCTTAATGCAATGTGCAAGCACAAGATAACCTAATATATTCAGAAGATGGATTATTTGTAGTTCAGTCTGAACGGAGCCTCTAAATGTAGTATTGTTTATTATATTCGATGATCTCATTTTGCAGTACAGTAGTCATAATTCCAAGTTATAACTCTAAGACACAGCTGTCAATCATTTTAGGATAAATTTACTGCAATAAAAAACTGTGAGACTGAAACTGGAGAATGTATATTAAAACATACTATTTTGATCTKCTGCCTGACTGTAAGCCTAGCTGCTCTCTAAACCTATGATATTCTTCCCCTGACAAAAAAGTAAGCTATTATGCAACATACATATCATAAATTCCTCTGCAGATTTACCTTAGGGATCGATGAAACTTCTACTGCTTTAGTGAGTTCATCCACAGCCTCTTTATGGCGATGCAGTTTTTGCAAGGCTACAGCTAAATGATAGTAAGTTTCGAATAGCTGAAACATATGACCAGAATCACAAATTTATTTTTGCAATTTTAGTCTTGCATACACTCCCTTCACCCAAATGAAAACTACTACCTCTCCCATACAGTCATTATTCTAAGCAGCTGTCTGCTTCAAGTGCATTCCCTAAGATACTTCTCTATTTCAGGACAGATTTTTAGCTTCTATAAAGCAGTTGGCTCTGCAGAATTAAATGAAAACATATCACTTTATATTAGATGATGATCTAACCCTTCAGCAGTTAACTTAAACAGTAAAGCTCACAGCTTAAGGGAGCTTTATATATTATTATTTGATGTTACAGTGTCTACAGTGTTYCTTAATAACCCAGAAAAGAGAGTTTCAGAAATGTGACAAATGTTAAAGGCTGCAAACTTGCCACAGAACTAAGCAATATAAATTTAATAATTCCAGGCCTGTTTAAAAAGGTCAGTATTTTGAATACCAACRTAATATCACCCATAAGCAGCAAACTGAGCTGATTAACTAAATGGAGATTTCACAGAGGGTTCAGCATGGTGAAATTTTGGTATCTTGGAATTAAGTAGGAGTATAGTTGATCAGAAATGTCACTAACAAAAAAAAATTATATTATATATATAAACACATACATATATACATATATTATTTGATCAGAAAACATCAGGCTGCCCAGCTCAAATTATTTCTTTTAAGCAGCTACTCTGAAACTAGGAAATCTGGAAAATCCAGATAACACTGCAGGAGAGGTTACCTGGAGATTTTGTCCTGCAGCCAAAAAACTTACAAGCACAGATACTGCAGCAACTGCAAAATGTGTTGGTGGGAACAAGTCTAGAGGCAACAAGTCTAACTGTTCCATTTTAATCTCACAATAATATTAAAAATAATAAAGCTGAATTCCTCACAAGCCAGCAGACCAGGAGCTGGAGCTCGGCTATTGATTTTAACGTGAACAGAATTTAGCCCCTCTTAAAAGCCAGAAGGAATAACAAAGGTGAAGGCGTCAAGGGAAACCTAACATGGAAATCAGTCTCTGTGCTATTTAAATTAACAGCGAGACTTCTCATAAGCATTTTCCTGGGCACACAGGTGTGCCAKCCCATTCAGACCAATGCTGGGACACACTGCAGTGCCCGAGGCCCAGCTTCACTGAACAGCACCCGCTTGTCGCCGCGCGGACGTGCAGTCGCTTGGCTCCCTCCACTCGCACCTCTTGCCCTCCCGAACCCCCTTGCAGCTCCACAGCGCAGCACGGGTCAAACATGCATGGTAATTCCATGGCAYGGGCAAATGGATGGGCGAAGGAATTTTCCCTGATGGCAAATTTACAAGAATTTCTTTTTTTTCTGTATGGYCTCCAATACAGGGTACTGCGCACATGGTCTTCTCTGTCCCTCTCTCCCTCCTTTGGTGGCATCTTGTAGTTGCAGCAGTTACTCGTCTTGCACACTAAGGGTCTTACATACGTCACGCTTTGGGGCATGCAGTTTAAAAGGGGATGGTAGATTCTCATAGTCTGAATAACAAAAGTTACAATAACATAACAAAAGTTTTTTAAATCCCAGTTTTATATGGCAGGGACAGGAGTCTTCAGGCAACTACACGCCAGCAGAAGCGAGAGGCTCCGGCCTGTTTATCACCCCTGTAACCGCCTTAAGGTTACCAGTTGTGAATAGGCAGCCGTCGGCTCCGTGCTGTGGGGAAACGCTTCCTTCAGGAGCCTCAGGAGTGCTCTGTAATCCTCGACGGCCTGGAAGCAGAACACAAATACAACGTATATAATATACATATAAATATATATGCACGTATTATTGAAATTTCCTGTGACACTGAAATTCAGAGAGGCCCCTCTCGGGGCGGAGGCGAGGCCCCGGCGGCACCTGCGGCCATCGCGCCGCCCGCTCATGCGCCACGGCCGAGCGCAGCCGCGTCTGGGCCTCCTGCRCGGCGGGGCAGCCATGGCCGTGCGGCCCCCGGCTCCACGTCGCCATGGCTGCAGCCCGCGCTCCTGCCCCTGCGGTGCGAGGCCCAACCGCCGCGGCGGCCGTTTAACTGCTGCCGCCTGGTCCCTCCCACGTGCCCATGGACACCCCTGGAGCTCTCTGGGCTCCATGTTGGGGAAGCACAGGGGTACTTCGGACAAGTGTTGGAACACACACCCRGACAAAAAGGTCATTCCGTGTGGTTATTGATTAACTGACTCTGCTGGCTGCCATAATTTATCAAGCAGCTTTGGGGAGATCATCCCCCCGGCTTCCGTGTATTTCTGTATCCGAGGGAAGAGAGAAAGATCTAAGCTCMTCCTCTGCAGGTTAAGCTCATCCTCGGCCTGAAATTTATTTCTTGCTTCTACAGCCTGATCATGGCTAGCAGGATTGAGGACAAGGCCAGCAAACAACTGTTGCACCTACCTCTGAATGTTGCTACAAAAACAATTTGCAAATACTTAAGTTTCACTTGTGGCATTGCACCATGTTTGGAGTGCTAATTTCTTCTCCACTTTGCTTTTTTAAATTAGCAACAGGTACAAATATTCTCCTCCTCGGCTGCTTACTGTCCTCTTGTTCCTTGTCTCTTGATGCAGGACGAGCTTTCAATTATTGCTTCAATTCTTTAAGCAATTCGATTTACCTGCTACTATTAGCCATTTTCTACATGCTTTAATACTTGTATTTTAAAAACTGTATATAATATTATTGCTGTAATATTAAAATATCATTATTGCAATAAAGTTCGTTCATTCTCAACATTATATCTACAAGCATCTTAATGACTCAGCATAAGATACACAATAAATTTCCTAGATTTTAAAATGTTGTCCATGGTCATTTAAAAAACCTTTACAAATGTATCTGAGAGAAAAAAAAATGCTGTGACACCGCCCATACAACACACACTGTCTTTTCAACACATACAATCTTGTGTCCAGTGTGTCTAGTTTATTTTTAACACGTTGTGAGAAATACCAYGGAAGCGACCCATCACAGACATGTTCCCAGCAGGTAAGACAAGACAGTTGCTTTATGAAAGTGCCCCTAAGCTTATCTGCATTTTTAAGGACATATTTACACAAATCTTGGCTCAAGACAGGTGCAGTCATAAGAGTCCTTGATACTAATGCATTTTCGCTAATGCATTTCAGCTTAGGTGATTCCTAAGGTGACAAAACTAGTCTTTATGGATGGGACACGAAGCATTGCAGAACTCTTGGAAGTCCTCTCCTGCACTAAGGTATTTTTGAAAATTGCAACACAGACACTGATGTCCAGGGTCAAAATTTTCCCACATTCTTCTTTTTTCTTTTTAAATTCATTTTTCTGTTGTATATATTTATGAGTGGATAATGGATTTATGAATATTTATGTATATATATATTTATGAATAATACACTGCTTATCACCTAGTATGGCTTGGTCCTTGAAGATATTGGTTTTCTCTCTTTGCCTTTCCCATGCAAGACTCTGTTTTGAAGTCAGTTTAAAAAACAGCTTGAGTAAGCTGTCCTTTGAGCTACACCTGTTTCAGACTAGAAACTTGTATGTTTTAAAAATGAAAGAATAGTACAAGAATAGTAATTCCCATAAAAATGAAGTCATGCACATGTTGATCATTTACTTTTTAGCATGTCAGTTGTGTTAACTTCTGCAGAAGAAAAACAAGCAGATCACATGAACTAAACAGATACAAGATTTATTCTAGTCTTTTGATGTTAATATTTAAATTTCTTCCCCAATCAGTTTTTAAAATTAAATCAACTTATGAGTATGGTCGCATTCTGTGAAAATTATGTTCAGTTTTAAGCTGTGCAGTTTTGTGATTCTCAGCATCTGGTTTTCATAAAAAAAAAATTTAAAGCACAGCTTAGCATGAAGACACATAAGAGATGATTTGTCTGCATAATTAAAAGGGCATGGACAGGCTACAGTCAAAAGGTTTATTTTAGATTGTTACAGCTGATTACATTTGGTTAATTGTAGTTGAAATTGTTTGCTTTATTTTTTGATTTWAAAAAAATAAAAAGCTCAAAATTTATTTAAAGTGAGGATGCCAAGAGGTTAGAAGGACATAAAGAAATACCATTTGTCTTTTTTCCTTTTTTTAAGCTCAGCTACTCCTCTTTCACTTAAGCATTGTATATTAAGGTATCAGGCCGCCAGGGATTTCCTAAGTACACACTTACAAACTCCAGAAGAACAGCTTTAGGTTAGGAACTCCACAAGTCTATTACCTCTGAAGAGTTTATGTATATTCCTGAACTAGCTTTCACCCATGCAGAAAACAGAGGCTAAAGCATCCTCCTAAGGGCTGGAACTTGTAAGTGCATACTTGTAAGATGTCCTGCACAGAGCAGGACATCTTCCTTTTAAATTACCGTGAGTCATATTTAGTAGAGAAAGCAAGTGAAAGCTCTCCTATAGCATATGGGAGACCAGTATGGAAATCCCTTTTGAGCAYGAAGACGTCCAAAAAACATCTTCCRTTTTCTAAAATAGTGCTCTGTCCACCAGGCTCTATTCGGAATATAATAGGACACCAGCATCTGCACTTTGAAAATTGCAGGGATTAATCTTGTAGTTCTCTAATTCCTCAATGAGTCGTCTTCACAGGTTGTAAAACTGCAAGGCCAACCAGTTTAACCACTAGCACATGAAAAAGAATCACATTTTCTTTAGCTGACCRGGCCAGCAACTCAAATACACAAGCCTGTTCTAAACTATCAACCCATTTAGGTTCAAAACAAAGCCACTCAAATAGCAAAAYACGAGTCCTTTCAAACTCATGCTGTAGAGCAGGTGGAAAACTAACTCATAACAAAATGTCATTGCATGAAAAATACCCTTCATTTTAGTGGTAATTTTCTTGTCCACAGGCACTAGAATTACCTGCAATAGAGGTAGTTCAAATAGAGCTAATAAAAAGTCAGCCATTGCATACACTGGTTATCTTTAAAGATTAAAATCATTTTCACTATACCAAAGGCAAGAGCTACAGCAAAGTCGCCTTGCCCCAAATTGCAATGTAGGTCTTGAGAGCACAGAAACAAGTTGCTGTAAAACACRGAAGCAATTTGCCTTGAAGCAAAAATGGTAGCCAGTAATGACAGCCTATTTTATGCCCCAGTGACTGAAGAGATGATTAAGTTGAAAAAAAATATATATATATAGCATGGTTAACAGAGATCCTAAGGCCTGAACTATTCTTCAGGATACTGTGAAAAATATTGCTTGGTTCTCTGAATTGTCCTTTCCATACTCCATTCATTCCGTACTCATGGAGAACGAAGAGGAACAGGCAAGGTCAAATGCTTTWTTCTCCTGCAGCATTCTGCAATCAGTGCTCCCAGTACCCAAGCAGTGGCATAACTAAAGTGGAACAAGTATTCCAAGTCCTCACTTCCAACAAAGGGGAGAAAATATGAGACGTGTTTAYTATCAAGAACAGAAGTTCTCTGTTCATTAGACAGTCATTTTGAAAATTGGAAAATGGTGCTTAGAAACATAATTTTGAAAGTAAACTACAGATGTGGTGCAACATCTTCCTGTATGAGACATTTTATGGATTTGCTTTARAAATATAGGCAACTTCCATCCCTGTATGATACAATTTGGTGTGCTTTCTTGTCAGCTTTCAAAATAAATTTGTGTGGTGTATACCAATGGTTTATAGAAGTCTGGTTGGGGATTGGTGAGTACAATGCCTAGCCTATTTTCTGTACGAGTTACAGCTGCAAAAGCAGCAAACCTAATCTCACAGCTCTCATCTAACGTTCCCACTGACAATGAACTTTTAATTCCTTCCCTTTCCTAGAAAAAGAAAAAAAAGTATAGGAGTTTTTAAATTGCCATCATCCATGTAAACCTTGGAAATGCTGCCAGTGGCAAAAGCCGTCTGTCCAGAGACCTTGTGTTTCCACACRGCTGCTCTGTGCATATTTTTCCTGTTCAGAATTAGAGCATATAAGAGATATGTAGTGCAGGTTTTTGGTACCTTTGCCTTATAACAAAGGAATCACATAAAAAGGGCAAGAAAAATGTTTATGCCACATCCCAATACCAAATAAGAAAGCCTAGTGCTGAACTAATAAACCTTTCTCTGCACCTTGAGCTTTTCCTGGATTTTGGTATTTTGCTCCCATAAAAATCCCTCTATTAATGAGAGAAAGAATCAGGTTGCAAACTTGAGAGGCCTTTGCAGAAAACTCTGAGAAAGCCCTCGAAACCACAGAGAATTCTGTGTGTTTTAGAAAAGCCACTGCCGTCCTTTTGGTGTCCCACTGAAGCTGCTGTTCCAATAGCTGCACAAGGACAGCAGCAGGGAACATCATGCCGTTCTCCACTGGAGAAACGGGAACTTTAATCACCACTGGCAGGCACACGTCATGAGCGTGCAGACCTGTTACTTCCATGTCATCCAGAAGGTCTTCCAAAACCTCGTGCYATCGCCCCAGACTGGAGTCCTGAAGGGCATCCAGCAATTTCCCAGCTCCGCCTCAGTCTAAACCTGGTAACAGGTAAAATGAAAGACAGCAACATTAGTGCAATATTGTTTAATGTCTTATGAATAAAACATTAAACACTTTTCTTCCATCCTACTCTAATGAAAACTGCAAGAAGAATCAACTCTTTCCCATATATACAGCAGTGGTTACTGGAGTTTGAAAATAATTCAGCACATTTAACTGATGATACTAGGGAGAAAATGTAGAAAATTATTGATTAGAGAGCTGGGAAGACAAACATATACATCAGCATTACATCCCAACCAGTCAAAAAGTCATTAGGAAACATCAACATTGCAATTATCTGCTGCTGAATTAATACGATGACCTCTTTTTGTTTTCAGATCAATTTTCAGGGTTTGTAATTGAGAATTTCCTCATCTTTTTCAAGAGTATAAAATAAGCAAAGTATATGCCAAATTCAAACCGATAGAAATTAATAATATTAAAATTTTAAAAAGCTCTCACCATCCCCAAACATCAGGTATCTAATCAGATGTAGATCAGATTAGATTATTTTTAGATTTGGTTCTAAAGCATTAAATAGTACAAGTTCAGACAAAGTGTATCTTTTGGGTGTATCATTTGTCTACATTATGTGTGATTTCAGGCAGCAGTTCTCCCAATTAACTACAGAGAAAAATTCTAGGGAGGTCTGACGTGATCAAAAGATTATCTCTAATATTTTAAAGTCTATCTGAGAAAATAGTTTTTCTCTGAGTGGAAATTCTGCAATGATGCATAGCAATCTTCCTTTCTAACTTCAATGCCCCTCCCTCCCTTTCTCCTTTCTTTTCTATTAAAATTTTAAAGTAGGGAAGTTTCTATTTTTGATCGGCAGCCTCTCCTTCAGAAAGTAAGTGAATACAAATGAAACACCACTAAACAAATACGGGAGCTAGCCAGTTTGCAATTCATGAGTCAATGTTGACACACACAAAGATGCAAAATTATTTCAGTATCAATATATTGCAGAACGTCTTTGCTTGTTTATAGCATACATAAATTTTGAGAGAGATCTATGTAAGTGAAACCATCAATGCACCGGCGTTATCTCACAGAAGTAATGCTGTGCAAAGGATAGAAAGCTAATCACAGACCTCTACAGAAGATCGGTCTGTCCAGCTGGGCACCACGATCTCCATGCAGCTTTAATCCCTGGAGGCATAAATCACAAGAGAAGACACATTCTTTGAAGACAGCACGGCACACGTCTTTCCTGTGTGCCAGAAGCCTTTTTGTTCTGGCACACAAAGAAAAAGAAAAATAAACATTCAGCCACCAGCAGAAGCAGCAATAAATATTCAGCACCCCAGTACCTCTTTCCTAAACATTTATAATCTAAAATGCCATTTTTGCCAACAGTCTGTTTTAGTATGATCCCAATTTTCTTTTATTACTGACTTCTGATTTAAGAAGAACCACCAGAAAAACAAATAACATGCTGCTCCTTAGCATTATGTCTTTGTCCTTTGCTATGTATAAAGCAATTTTCTAAATGCTTAAATTTTGCAAATAGACCCCTTTGAACAGGAGTGATCCCAGATTCTTAATGCTAATTCCTCCCTACTTTTTTTTTCCAGAAAACTCAATTTAATTTCTATTTTTGCAATCTCCTGATTTGGAGCAGCTCCCAAATAACCTCAAATGTATTTTAAGCAGATGGTCTGAGGATGGTGGCAGGAGCATTGCAGAAATACCATCCATGCAATATGGATGTATTATTGTGTAATATAACTTAAATGGAAGAATGGCACAAACAAACATGCTAATTCTACAAAACTACACAGTTTACAAAAGAGACTTTCCCCATCTAACAGTCTACAGCAGCTCAAGCAACAAGGAGAGGAGGTGTTACAAGCATCTCAGGAGAGATGCTTTTGAAAAAAAAAAGAAAAATGACACCGGGGGTTTACAATTCATAAGGGATTATAAAAAGGACTACCACCAAATTTCTATGCTTTTGATGAAAGGTTATTTTTTCAAACACAAAGACATAGCCAAGTTGGAAAAATGCCCTAAACTTATCTTTTACATTCAGAACTATATCTAGATGTGAAAAAGGCTAGAGAGGAATAATGGAATTGAACATAGACAAAGAAAGACGCAGCAGACAATTGAGACTACAGGAATTTAGATTCCTTCTGTACCCAATTTAACTTACTTTTGAAGTTAACCCAATGACTAGACTTGCAGTGCTGTTTTCCTTAGCACAGATGTTTTAGCACGATAAAACTCATGTATATAAAATTAGGCACTCAAGTTTTATCTTGGAACAGATATTAGCTGTATTAGTTCCTGATGAGATGTGATAGTCACTTCATTAAATTGTGCCTGAGTGAGGTAAACACTCTTCACATGGCAAACAGGTAAACCTTTTATTTTCTTTCCCCCTGCTTTTAAATCATAAGATATGAGAAAAAAAAACAGTAGTCAAATTTTGCAACAAATTCCCCTATTGTAATTTTAGTAGAGGAGAGGCTGATGTTTTGATTAATCCCTTTCTTTCTTACAAGTTAACATATACTTAGACATAGTATTTGAAAGAGAAGTTGTTCAAAGATGCTCACATATGGCCTTTTATCTTAGCTTAAACTTTGAARCTTAAACTTTCAAAGAAGTAAACTCCAGAGGAGACAACGTTGGAATGCTTTGGGATGCTGAAGGTCCCTMATTTCTTAAGGATGAAGAATGAAGCAATTCTCCACCGTGTCAGGGATACAGGAGTCTGTGAAGAGAAGCCAACAGCTGTCGCAGTAAAAGGAAGAAATCAATATCTAAGGTTTTTGTTTCAGTGGGTGAGAAACAGCATGCACTTGACACACAACCAGCACTCTTACCTCACACCGTGCGTGCCTGGGGACATGTGCTGGGCAGCACGACAGCAGGGAAGCTGGCACAGGCCAATGTGCAAACTCTGTCTCTTCCTGCGGGAAGGTCACAGGGGTTCCAAGAGGTGGCGACACACRGGCTTCCCCACAGCGGCACAGCCGGGAGCCCCCACGTCGCCCGCTGCCCTCGGGAGCAGGCAGGGATGCGGCGGCGCCCGGCGCGCGGAGCCGCTGCGAAGGGCTCGGGACTCGGGTGTCCGGGCTAGTGATGCTGCAAAGCATCCACAGCGTAACCTCAATAGTCCTGCCCTTTCATCACAACCTACTCGCAGGCACACGTGCTCCAGTATTTCATTTTTTATTATTTCCATTTTCTGCCTCAGCTTTTCTATTGTTTGAGTCTTTGAATTCATTCTTGAATCTCAAACGCTAGTTGGATAAATCACAAAATACCTCCTTTCACAACTACATATTTCTCCGAGCATTATATGATATGGCCAAAATCCCAATTCAAATAGAGTCAATGCCAAAACCTAGACTGGTATCAGTAGGAATGGGATTTCACTCCAGGTATTTTGAATGTAAAAAGGCATATCAAAAGAACAATAAGATTTTATTATCAAGCASAGAATGCTAGATAATTAACAGTTAGATAAGCAGAATGAAAGCTGCTTCAATACCAGTCTGTTTGTGTATCTACATCTGCGTTATCACATACCCCTTAGCTACTGCAGAGTAGTTGAGTTGCCAGCTAATGTCACCCTCCTTGCTCTTCTTTTGCCTCCCCTTGGACCAGCTTCGCCTGCTTGGGGTGTTGCTCCTAACCAGCTCTACCCAACCGCCCACCTCCTGCCATGCCTGCCCCCAAAGCTGCCACTTCAGGGGAGAGGAGAAAGATGTTCACACAGCTACCCCCAACCGGCTTTCCACTCTMAGAAATGCAAAGCTTGGGCTGCCCTGAACTGCTGCATGACTAAATGCTCTGCCGAGTGTTGTGTGGGGCTACACTACCTCCCAGAATGAAAGGAAACAGCGTGGAGCCTTGTTGGAGCACCTGGCTCTTCCCCTGGCCTTTCTCAGCTGCTTGTTCCTGTCCTGCTGAAGCCTGGGCTTCTGTAAAAGCTGTTGCAAATCTGTGGTTATGCCCCAAGGAGGTGTAATCAAGAGGAAATGGGATTCTATAGCTCTGTGATTCCCAAGCCTTTTGCAGACAAGCAGCATGACCTCTGCTTTCTCCTTTTCCGTGTTCTCACCTGGCCCATCGGAATCACACTTCCCTGGACTGAAAATACGCATCTGCTCAGCCCCTGTCTCCTTGTCTTACAAAGCTGATTCTCACCTCTGCACTCTCAGCACTGGGGCTCAGGCATTCGGTAGCAGGAAGGAAGGGAGGTCACAGARCAAAATCCCCTTCTTTTCCTCCTGACGTTGCCTGGCACTATTGGTGGGACTTGGAGCAGTAGTGCCACAGGTCTCCTCGGTGTGGGAGCGCTTTCCTAGCGGGCAGCAGGCTCTGTATCACCGGCAGGAAGACCAGGCTTATGGAGACGCAGGTGCCTTACGTTGTCATTGTGAAAACACACAAACAGAGCAGGGGACTAGAGCATAAAACTCCCTGTCTCCCATAAAGATTAAGATTGATGATGCTCAGTTTGTGTATCCCAGTTCTCTCMGATGTGCAGAAACAGAAATTCAGTCTGGAGAAACTTGCACATAAACTTAGGTGCTTGTGGGCCCTGATCAAACAGGATCTTCACAGACTGTTCTCTGGGCATTTTTTATCCCCTACCCAGAGTTGTGCTGAACACATGGAAATTGAGACCTTTCAAAAGCGTGACCAGTGTGGAAGAGCATTTCACTGCATAAGGCCATTCTGCCCACAAATACCACTTACTGYCCAATTCCAAGTCCTGCTCTGAACTTAAGCATGTAAGATCTGCTTAGAAGAAAAGGTTGCCAAAATCTCTTTTTTTAAACTTGTTTGGATATTAACTTTGCAAGCGCAATACAGTAATACTTATTGGCACTGCTACCAAGCCTGCTCAATTTGACACATCAGTATCTCTCCATTAGAGATATTCCAAAATCATGATTTGTTCAAACAGATGCCACTCACCAAAAAGAGCCACAAAAATGTCGTTTTTTTTTTTTCTTTCTCCTATATAATCTTTCTTCTGAGTTACTCTAACAATATGTGATATGAGACAGATAATATTCAGGTCTAAGCTTAGAGCTGGAGAAGGCAATTTGACATCCCTCCATACACTGATGGAATAGTTGCTGCTGTTTTAAGAACACTGTTCTCCCAAGAGATGAATGCAGTTTATCTTTCCAATGTGCTCACAATTTCTGCAGCAATTCACTGACCTGTACCACTAYTGTTTTCAGCAATGGGGTTACGTTTAAAGGTCCACTTTCATTGACTCATTTTCTTCTCATAAATCATTTAATCTCTTGCTAGGCTGCAGTATTGCACATAGGCTGCACAACATAAAAATAGATGGATGTTTTGCAACTACCAAACCAGAGCTCCATCGAGAGCTCCATATTCTCTTTTCTGAGCAGTGTCCAAATACCAGATTTAATCACTTAAAAATGTTGCTTGTCTCTTTTTGGTCTCTCTACTTTTAAAAGCATATTTGTTATTTTAAGTCAAAATGAATTAAATATAGACAGATTCACAAATACCATTTTCTGTAAAAAACAGCAACTCAGATCATTATTTTAAGCAGCAGATGGAAATACAGTCTCTTTAAATACATGTATTTATGCTCTCCAGTAAGAAATGATCCGAATGTAAGGTAGGCTATATGTGCCCTTGACCAGTAAATGTATTTATAAGATGTGGCTATTTCTCATGCATCTATCCAGGAATAACCTAGAGCTGGCACTCACTAAACAAGTTTTGTTATCCTAGAACAGACAAAATGAACATTTTTATGAATTGCATGTCAGCCTATAGAAGAATTAAATGAYACTGTCCTAATGAGTAATTACAAATCGTGCTCTGACACCAGCAGTAGCTTTAGACTACTCCAGCCCATGGACCCATGCAGTGAATATGGGAAAACATTTCCACAGTATGACATGGTATTGGAGAGTGAATATGATTAGCAAAGCCAGGAACAGGACTCAAGGCATGTCTGTGCATGATAGAAACGTAACTTCATAGCTCATACTGTGACATAGCTGATATGGGCAAGACTACTGAAAACCTTAAAAAGTCCTGCTCTAATCATGGTGTTGTCATTTATTTCTCAGAAAAGAGTAAGCAAATGCTTTCCTTATTAAAAGATTGATACCTTATATAATAAATATCTTCTGTCTTAGTAGAGGATGGAAGATGGAACAAGCTACAAGATGGAACAGGCTGCCAAGAGAGGTTATGGAGTCTTCTTCTCTGGAGATCTTCAGAACCCGCTTGGACACAATCCTGTGCCACGTGCTCTGGGTGACCCTGTGTGTGCAGGGGGGTTGGACTAGATGATCTCTAAAGGTCCCTTCCAACCTTAGGATTCTATGATTCTGTGATTCTATGATTATCAGCCTTTAGTAAAACAACAATATATTTTTAAAAAATTGCATTCCCATGAAGTATCTTAAATTGATGATATATAGAACTTCACCTCACCTTCTTACTGTGGAAGTTTCTGTTAATGAAATGTGATGGTTACTAGGGTAAGTATATTCTTCAAACTCTAATAATCTTTGTAACATAATATCAGTACTTCGACCAGAGACAAAATGTGAAAAACAATAACTTTAAAGTGGATGTACTAAGCACAAAAAATGCTGCGAGTGAAGCAGCAGCAGATGCAACATTAAGTTAATGTTCAGATTAGATTCAAAATGTACTTTCCAGAGTGCATTCGGAAAATGCAGCTTAAAGGAAAACAAAAGGGAAATTTCTCTCCTATAGATCTGTAGCATGAAAGGCCATTAAGGAGAAAGAAGTAGCATAGTTAAAAGGCAAACAGAGCTCATCACAGAGTCATCGTTGTATTTGAGCTTTTTCTGCACTAATCTGCTAAATAATCCACAGCTTTACTCATGAAAATAGGATATGATTTCCCTTGCATCTGACCTGATGCTCACGTCATTATCTTACACTTCCTATGGCCATCTTTCCATTTTGAACTCCCTCTGTAGGAGTTTTAATTAGCTATTAGAYTAAGGGCTTTAGCCTTTCTGCATCCACTAATTACACTAGTAGAAACAGTGTTTGGGCTATATATACTCTGGTCACCACACTTCATGACTTTCTTCTTGTTGACTTAAAACAGGAATTCAAATGTGTTTCCTTAAAAAAAGTGCAATATTGACTCACCAGACATGTTGCCCTTATTTTTTGAGCACAGTTTGATTGTCTTGAGAATTTAGAAAGAAATCCATCATTTGCTTCCTAAGAGGTAATTAAATATGGATCCATTAAGAGATGTATCATCCATTTCAGACTGCTTTTGTGATGCATTAAACAACAGATCCAGAGTCTACACACAGTTTTAATTCATCAAAATTTTGTAAATAGACTTTATTTTAAAAAAATCTGATCACAATAAATTAAATTATGATTTTTTAAAAATGTCTATGTATTCCAAAAGCAGCATAAATTGTCCGGCCTTGTCAGTATATACCTCAAATCAGACTTAAATGCGTGCAAGTGTACTTCCTCCTCCTTTCAAGGATGTGTTTAGAAATGCATAAAAGTGCATTAGCTATATGTGTTTGTATYCACAAATAAAAACACTTTAACAAAATATCTAAAGGCCTAAGGTGCATAAATGTGCACAACAGCCCTCCATGGACTAAACAGATATGATCCCAGATAAAAACAGTAGATTCAACCCTAAATTTGCTCAAGTCACAAGTCATTCTCCCAAGATATTTTTTGAAGATTGAAGAAAACAACATGGTGTCTTCATTACAGATTCTGACACAGAAGCAGGAAGCGTATTCTGCTTTCATTTAGAGATAAAAGCCATTTTTGGGTAAACCATGCATATCTCTCCTGAAGTCAACATTAAAACAGTGTAAAACTGGGGTGAGAAAGAGCTATGTCCCTCAGCCGCATAGAAAAACTATTCCCATGTTATAGTCTATAAATTTGCAGGAAGCCTAAATAAAATTTTCCATTCAAGCAATTTCCTGTAGCATAGCTAATTACTGTCATCTAACTGAGGGGAAAAATGTAATTGCAATATGACTCACTAAAACATTAAAATACTCAACAGAAGATATAGCTTGCATAAACAATCTCAGCAGCAAATTAGTCTTTGAACAATACTGGTTACTGGCTATTTATTTCAATATTTTTGCAAAGAGATATTTAAAAAGAGAAAAGCTATGCTTTACGGTTAAAGATCAAGAATTGAAGAATGTGCAATGACTTCTTAAAGTTGTTGCAAAATTACTATTTCAGGCACAGTGTTATAAAGACAAGGGTTTCTACAGTATTGTCTCTTAGATCTTAGACATCTATCTGCTTCTGGGCAGTTCTGATGTGCCTGAATTTGGCAGTGCTGGGAAGCTCCCACCTTTCTGGGACACACAGGCCAAGCATCTCTTTTCTTATGTTGTCAGAATGAYTTAGCAAACATCTTTTTTACCACAGTCAACACAAGGTTAAAGATGCAATACCTGAGAGGCTKATGCCACTCTTGGGATGTGGGACTTTCCACAGCATGAAGAGAAACCAAGTGCCTAGCTCTTGGGTAAGAGTCTTCTGTGATTAGCAGTGGAGGAAGGCACCACTTTAAAGTCATTGAGGGTGCTCAGTTCTGCCTAAAGGTTGGCTAACTCTTTGCTTAAGTGCCCTCAAGCCAGCACACTGGCTTTTCTAGATTCAGTTGTGGTACACAGAGCTCTCTCAACTCCATCAGCTGGTCAGGTAAAAGACATCAGCTCTCCCTGCAAACCTTGTCTAACTGCAGCAGTGCTACTATTGTGCTGGGCTGTGTGGGGAGCACGGGAGCACATCAAATTAGATTTGGTAATAACCAGAATATTACTGAAGTCAAAAGTCTCCTCCAGTGTTGGGTGTCTTTGTCCTCATGAGTCTTGAGTTCATTTTGTTGTGGTACACAGACTTGAAAATCTTTAGTTCTTTTTATCAAAGGTAAAGAGGGGAAATGGAAGCACTAGAAACTGAAAGTATCAAGTATTAATCACACAGTTTCTTTTTAGTTGTCTTTTAGAGGACAGCAGTTGTCCTATTTGAGGTGCAAATACAAAGAGCTACTGAGACTGTAACTGCTGTTACTGCTCATGCTGTTGAAATCTGGTTTTGCTCAGTGAACATAAACTAAAACAATTATGTATAAAACAGGAGAGAAAAGCTAAGGGAACCCACAGCTTTTGGTTCAGGTACCGACTGGTTCTCAGTGCTGGAGTCCTCGGTCTTTATTAACCTTCTTCAGTACCAGATTGTGCCTCTGATAGCAATTCCCATCTGCAGCACCTTCCTGAGATGTGAAGACAAATGCTGTTTCTTAACTCTACTTTCTGAACTACTTGGATGATCTAGATCTGGACCAGATGTACCAAGCTTTACCCTGTGTTATGTACTAGAGCTGGAACCATCGCAGTCACTGCTGTCCTGAGTTCTACCAGTGGTGTCCAGCGTGACATCCGTGACACCGGCCTAGCAGGGGGGCTCCAGAGAGGCCCAGCAAAGAAGGGAACTTGTAGAACTGTGCTGTGCTAGGCCAGGAAGTCTCCTTCAGCACACCAACACGCAGCTGCTCTTACCAGTCCATGAAGTGGAGCTGGGACTACTGGAGTGCATCCTTTCCAGCAGGACAGATACTTCTTTTATGGGTTAACTGGGAGAAGAAAAGAGGAGAAAAGATTACTGATTATTTAATAYAATGTTGTCAGAAACTTCTGTCTTTTGAAGGCAAAATCTACATAATATTGAACATTTCTAATGTTGGTTGCTAAGAACACAATGCAACTTAAGATGCCCTGGGCTGCAACAAATGAAAACAAGTGAATCCAGCTTCTAATTCATCAGTCACAGGAAGGTTTTGGTAGAAACAAAACCTAGCTCCAAACAGAAAATAAATGTCAGCATAACAACCATTGCTTGCTACTAAATAAACTTCACTTTTCCTAGCACAGATCTGAGAAGTGAGGGGGACAGCAACTGCTATCTGTGCATCTGCTAAGATGGCCATGAATTTTAATGGATTTCCTAATGCRATTAAACACTGCAGAACTCTCACAAAAATATACTGGATTTCTACATTTTTTCTTGAATATCCTTATTCTACGAACAGAGGACTACAAAGGGCATGCTGAGGTAGCCAGAGATCAAATCCTAAGGTTAACTGTTAAGTGTCCAAAAAAACAATATTAAAAAGACTGATATGAATGATCCTATTCTCCCCTCCTTGTTTAAAAAACACAGTTTGACTTGGATTCTTTCCTCAGAAAGAATGGCAAAACTGAACTTCAAGAATATTTATAATCTAAACACATTTCCTTTATAATAGGACCTTCCCTTTTCCCAAGCTCTTATATATTTTACCTTATTTGCATTTCTCTCTCCATCCTAGGACTGCCCAAAGTGACCTGCATGCTGTGTAAAATCAGCCAGCATAAAATGGTAACAAGTCCAAGTGGCAACAACCTACACCCATTTTGTACTAGCAAAATGAATACCGTTTACACAGGGCAGCAAAAATAATATACACATTTAAGCCCTTTCCAGCTTCTCTAAACCGAAAGCAAACRCATTTATTATTAAAAGGCAGTGACATCTTTTGGCTGTAGCCTCTCTGTTCAAATCTAGTCTTTCCACAGACACTAAAAGCACAACATCTAGCTCACTTCTCTCATCTTGCTTCAGTGTAATTCCAGTAGTTCAGCCTGTGAAAGTGGAGCTATGCTGGGTACTGCTGGTGTAGAGTGAAAGAGGCCATTGCTTTATGTTGGGTAAGAGAGAGCAGATGATTGTTCCAGTTTGTGTCACTGCAATGAGACAAAACGTTACTGAAACCTATTTACCTGGCAAGTGAGGCTGACACTCACTTTCCAAAGTGACAATTTCCATGTATGTAACATCTTTCATCCAGTAATAGTCACAGGAATTTAATAGATAATTTTTAATAAAAAAGAAAGTGTTTGAGGAAGAGCCACTTTGACCTGGAGAATCACTGTTGAACTGCCACTGAGGTCAGAGAACACGTCAGAAATAAACTCATATTGAGGGACAGCTTTTCCTTAGAACTAATAGGGATCAGGAAGTGGTGCAGAATATGTAATTTCCATAAAATTGTGCCATTTCCAGGCAACTCAGGTTGGTCACAATGCTGGATATGCAAGACGCTTGCACATCCTTCAAGCTACCTGTTCAGAAAAACTCGGTGTGAAAAAATAATAAAAATACAAAACTGAATGGGCAATTTTGCTGGCTCACTAACCGGAATCCTAAAGGCTTTCCTAGGTTACAGTGCTGGAGCTCCTTAGATATTTCTACGTAACAAGGCATAGATGGAAAAATACTGCTAAGCAATAACCTGCAGCTAAGCTGTTCTTAATGTTCACGTRCTCTGACCAACTCAATGTCCCATCCTAAGATAAATATACTTCACCATTTGTAACAAATAAAGTATAACGCAGGTTTGGATAAAATCTCAATAATATCAAAGAATAACTTTTAAAGCAAAAGTAGGTTCAGCTTCAGACAGCCTTAAAATTTTCTCAAATTTGACTAACAGCATTTGTATAATTTCCAGGACTTTCAATACACATCTCATTAACWTTCATATATAGAGCTGGATATTGAAAACCTCTAAAAAAACTTTATGAAATAATTTCTGGCAAAATATCAATAAAATGAAAGCCTGAAACTGCACTCCCAAGTGAGATATTAAGATGCTAAAATATTCTCCACAGCACCAAACATTTTAATATATTTTTAACAGTCTCTGGATTTCAAAACAGCAGAAAAAGGGCAAAGGTTCAAACTTCTGATCTAAAGAAAGATTTTATTTATATGATCAAAATATTTTTTTATTATTAAAACTTTCCCAAAAATCACATCAAAAGTAACTTGGAGTCCTTCCAGGACTTGGAGCTTTAGCAAAATATTTTTAATAGATGACTGGGTGCACTGTAAAGTCTATTTTAAGTCAGCACACATGGTGCAACCTCTTGTTTTCCTCATTCTCTCCTGAAGAGCCAGCAGTGCTGATATCCCAGAAGAGGGCTGACATAAACCTGACAAAGCACAAAACAATTTGGACGGCAACACAACTCCTCTGCCCATCCATCTTCATATATCTGTCCCAGCAACACAGTCTTAATTTTCATTTTGCCTTCCCTGCTGGCCCCACTTTCTTTATCTCTTTCCCTCTAACCACAGCACCTAATTTCTTTTTTTAATACATAACACGCAAAACAGCATAGGGAAACTAAAGAAATTGTGTTTGCTGAGGACTATGGAGAGGCACCCAGAGGGCAGACCAGCCATCCAGGCACCCATCCGCACAGCACAGCAGATCCTCCCCCAGGAAAGGAGAGGTGGGCTCCAACACAGATTAAGGCATTTGGCTAATGGGGTTGGCACTCTAACGTGATACAGAAGACGCAGGTTTAAGCACATTCCCCCCTAATCAAGGCTTTGCATGTGCCTGGCTCCATCAGACCATTTCCCCTCTGTTCCAGGCAATGCCCTGCAGTGAATGCAGTATTTCAGGGCACTCTCAGGAACCACGGGGAGAATAAACAGTTCTAGTCATGGGGGTGGCGTTTCCTAGATCTTGCATGGGTATTTCTGCAGCTTGCTACAGATAGAAAAATTCTGACGTCAAGAGCAAACCTGCCATTGTGCCCCTCAGGGTCAAACACTAACCGAGGGTGTCACGCAGCTCAGATGAGCACCGGTTGCTGCTAACTCAGATGTAAGGATGCAAGAAAAAAAGAGTTCTCCTCGCCATGCAAGGCATGCATGCATCCACAGAAAGCTGCATGCAATCTTGCCCTCGTTATTTAAACAGCTGGAACCAGCAGGAGTCACGTCTGTTCTGACACTGCATGGTGGTTGGTGGCTGTCATCCTGCGCACAACAGGAATCTATACCCCCAAATTAAAATCAGCACTAATATTGGCTGAAAATTTACAGAGCAAACCAGGCAACCCACTGGCTTACCTGGGGACAGGCTACAGTCATCCTCTTCATCTGAAGGCATGGGTGTTTTTCCTCATTTCTGTGGTGAGATTAAGACCAGGAGGTATATTAAACTGAAAAAAAAAAAAAAAAAAAAATCCGTTATTGGCTTCCTGGTAGCAAGAAAACTGATAGAAATTGGAAGAGGAACTATTTTCACTATAAGAGTAAGTGAATTCATTTCTTGTAATCATTAATTTAGGAAGCCTGTTAAGAGATTTATGGGATTTGGAACCCTGAAATATGTGAATTTTTTTTTTCTCTAACACATTCAGTCTGCAGTTTCCCATCGTGTATTAAACTTGGTGTCAGACATAATAGCTAACACTAAGAATTTGTCTCATGCTCACCAAGGAGCCTTTCATAATAGTTTAAAATTGTAGCTACTGGATAAAAGTATTTTTAATGAAAACCAAACATGATCATTTTTCTTAAAAAAATGCAAGTTAAGATTAAATGTTAAATCTCCACTAAATTACTTTGTACTAAATTACTTTTTTCTTTTAATCAGTTTTAAGACCTGTAAGACCAGAGGCATTTTGGAGAAGCAAAAATATTTTTCATTACTTTGTGTGTTTAGATGAATTTAACATATTTTGCATGTGTGCATTTAGATATGCGCATACACCTGCATGTACCCGTGTGTAATACAAAAAAGGATGCAGCAGAAGGATATTCAGATTGCAAATCAGGCATTCAGAAGTTGGAAAGTGTCAGAAATACAGTTGCTGAGGCACCACGATTGCCTCCCTTATTTAGAAGCAATCTACTCTTCCACTTCTTTTAAAGTGCTATTTCTACAGCTCCGTGAGCCTCAGAATGCTATACACAGACATATATACATATAAATAGTAATTCCACCCATGTATACGGTAACTCTTTACTGTCAGCCTCTCAAAAAACACACATGCACAAGTGATAAAGCTCTATCATTACTCTTCTGACCCTTTTTATCTTCCATTCCATGTTCATACTCTTATCTGAAGAAGGAGAGGGATTACCAGTTTCTATTTCAAACATAGATGATGATTTGGAATAGAAATTAGGAGAGCACAGTCATTTCCCCACCAAATTCCCTTCCCTCTTTCCACCATAGCACTGCTCTAGTACATGAAGTGCCCTGTCCCCCTGACTACTGTCCCCCTGAGTATCTCACTYACCTTGATCTCTTTCTTCTTCTTGCTCTGAGAGCTCTTCAATAGAACCAGGGTTATTGGCTGGCTAGTGGTGGTGCCCCTCTGTGGTGGATCAGGCTAGCGACCATCTCACTCAAAACCTGCCTTCAAGTACATTAGTACTTGTAGGCATTAATAATTTCAACATACAGGAACAAATAGGATCATACATAATTCAGATTGTAAGAGACCTCGGGAGTCCTTTGGTCCAACGTTCTCCATACAGCAAGATGAACTGTGAGATCCAAGAAGGTTACATAGGAATTTATCTAGTTGGTTCCTGACAACCTCCAYGGCTGCCCAGCCTCTCAAGGCAACCTGCTCCATTGCCCAACTGTCCTCATGGGGAGAAAAAGAATTCCTGACACCCAAGCAGAGTCTCCTTGTTTCAGTTTATGTCTGTTGGCCTCCTGCCATGCATGGCTGTGCGGAGCCTCATTCTGTCTTCTGGATGACCTGCATGCAGCTCCTAGCAGGTCCACCTGGTAGGTCCACCCAAAGCAACCTCTTCTCCAGCCTCTCTTTACAAGGCAAGTGTTCTGGCCCTTGACCAGCTCAGTGGCCTTCATCCCACGTCATCAGTATCCTTCTTATATAGGAGGGCCCAAAACTGGATGCCACGTCTAGATGTGATCTAACAAGGAAGATAGAAACACCTTTGCTAAACTTTACRAAGAAGTTATATCATAAATATTGAGATAGGTAGATTCTTAATTCAGTGTTTTCATATATRCCCACTCATTTAGAAAAGAATCTGTAAAGCATGCCATTATTTGGAATTAATTTTGCCCAGAATCATGATAATTACAATCATACCAGGCCAAAGAGCACCATAGACTGACTTCTGTCTCCACTGCAGCCAAACGTCTTGATTTGTAAAATTGTGTGAACTCTAACTTAGAAATGAACTCTGTGGGTCCTGACAGAAATGTGGCAGTTACAGTGTGCCATTTGGAAAGGCTTACCCTGTACTACTCACTGTCTCCTTGGGTGTGCAATACAGTTAGAGACAAATGCTGCTGCAACAATAATAACATTGGTACCCCAGCCAGCTCAATCAAGACAATTTAGTGTTAGTATATTCCATCTCTAGGGCACATTCAGAAAAAAAATTGTACTTTTCTACATTTATTAATAGTCAAAAATGAAGTACTGTAACCTCTGTAGTTTAATAATACTGCTCTGGCTAGAAATCTGCGCACACGGAAGCAAAGGTTTCAATTGCTAATATGATTCTGTGTAATAGGAGCCTCTAAAATAAACCCTCTGTAAGTGATATTGAGTTTCTGAGGGTGAAGGATAACATTGTAAAAAGAGAGACCTAAAATTAGATGTAACATTTAATGAATAATGGATTTCTGGAAGTTATGAGAGAGTGTCCACAGAATGCAGAGCTTCTAATCCTTATATTTAGGCAAGATGAGAAAGAAATTGTCTTCACTGCCTCAAACTTAACTTTTACAGTGACACTTCACAAATCAAATACAAAAGAAACAGTCACCTCCTTTATTAGCATTTCTGCTCCGGTATTGTTTGCTGTGTTTAACAGCTGTCTGTAAATAACACCAAAGGAAAAGAACAAAGCTGTTAATTAAGAGAAGAAAAGTAAACTAATTATGGACTATCTGTCTCAGTACTGCAAGCTAAGAGGAGATCTTTTATTACTTGTCACTATAGCACTGCACTTAAATTCTGATCTGGACTTCTCATTATAATACATAGATACCTATATAGGTCAGCACAGTAAASCTACTTGATAAGGTTTCAGAAGTAACCAACTAGTCTTTTCAAAGAAAGAAAGAAAAAAAGAGAGAGAGACGGAAGAGAAAAAAAAGAAAGTATAGCAACTTGTGTGATCAGCCACCAAGCACATGACCAGCTTACAAGCTCTTGCCACAACCACTTCTGGGAGTTCCTGATCACTCTCTAGAAGAGCACTAAGGCATTTTCTGTTTTGTTTTCCACTTGTCTGTAAATTTCTTCTTCAGAATTCTCCTGAGAGCAGCAAGCCACACAGTACAACCAAACCAAACCACACTAACCACATAGTGCTGCGTAATTTTTTAATCCTCTAAATATAACCAAGGTAACAAAATGGCCTTCATATTGAAAAATATCTTTTAAAGAAACTAAGAAACTCTGCTATTTCTAACATGTACATATATACATGTGTATATATACGTAAATATGTATATATTTAACTACATGGCCAACTAGATTTCACTCTGTGGCACACCATGAACTTTAGGAGCTTTGTGAGGAAAACTCACTTGTAAGAGCTTCCCGTGCACAACTCTTAACAGTAGAGATAAAACGACCTGTTGGTCTATCAAGACACATGGAGAATTCTAATTCCCTCCTATCAAGGACAGAGATATACAAACAAGTTTGACATTAGACTATCTTCAGGCTCCATTCGTCCTGTCAGCAGTAATGTTAGAGGTAAATTTTAATGGAATGCTTGAATTTTAAATTTAGACTGCATTTTCATCGAATGAATTAATTGAAATTCTCCCTGAAAGACTGTAAGAGCAGAAAAAAAATTAAAAAAGCTCTGATGTTATGGAAACAACAAATACAACAACAATCATAATTTAGGGAAAAGATCTAATATCAGTGAAGATATTTACATAAGGCTGATTTGAAGCCAGGCCCTGTCTGGACACAGAAGGTGACAGGAAGCTGCAGCAAGATGACTGATACTGCCACAGCAATTAAGCCCAGTCAAGAAAACTGCTCAAATAAGAATATTAGTCAAGACTAGACTGCAAGGTTATTTGGGATGAAGCTAGCCTAATTCTGCACAACCTCCCTGCTTATGACAATGTCACTGCTTAGCTGAAATTAGATATCAGTGTCTCGTTCTGGAAGGAAAGAAGAAAAGCAGATAAGAATTTGAACGATACAGAGAAAGGTATTTCTGAAGACCTGAAAATAAATCTTGCKGGTCATACTTTGGAAAGCAGGCTCTCCTTGCAAGAAGAGCAGGTATCACTGCTGCTGTGCGGCTCAGCGGGGCACTCACGTGCCGTCGGCTGCTCAGAGAGCAGGCAGACCGGGGACAGCCATCAGATGGCAAGGTCATGTTCCCTGGTGGTGACGGGAAGCAAGAGAGTGTGGATCAGCTGCAGCTCATTAACAGTTCCTGCTTCCGTTCCAGACTTCAACTTTTTCATCTATTGTTCACTTTTCTGAGAGATTCCAAGAAAAAATCAAGGAATTCAACAGTAAAATGAATGACTCGCCAATGCATTCAATGGGGAAGTGCATTTGTGACACGAGCAGAACTCAAGATTGGTAATGGTAACACTGGCTAGAAGGATAGGGACGAGTTTAGGTCTGATATGAGGACACAACGTGCAAACATTGGTCCTAATTTATGAGATTTCATGTGTGCAGTATTTTTTTGAACAAAGATGGATGACAAAATGAACCCAGCATGCTCTGAGGCACATTAACAAGAACACAGTTTCCTGTGCTCTGATAAACAAAGGAGGGGCAAACTCATGATCTAAACAACAGAATTTCTTGAAAGCAGGTATCTTAAAATTGCATTTCACTAGGTTGGTCTGTAGACTTGATTCAATGAGAAGCATATTGAAAAGGCTACTGAGACAACATCCATGAATTTCTGTGAAAAGAGGAGTGGTTCTTAATATCTTTGAAAACTAAGTTCATGACAGTTGCTTTCGTCTTAAAATATAAATCACACCATATCAGAAACGGCTTAAGAGTCACTTTRCAGGAAGTAGAGCAAAATCACCAGTGGTTGGTTGGTGCAGTTTTAGAAGAAACAAGAGGCATTACAAATTCTTGTTTCTTCTGTGCTGTCACCACCATAACATGTGCTTTGCCTCTACCATTTCAGCCATGAGTGAATTATGCCAAGCACAGAATCAAGTTCTGTAACTCTGAAATCTATTATTGTGTTAAATAATTGATCGTTTTGCTGCCACCATGAGGACAGAGAAACAATGCTAGAAACAATGCTTACATGTCAGCAAGTCTTGGGCTGTGGGAGAACTGTGAAGCATGTTAATTAAAATTACTAATTTAAAATATATATTTTGTCAGTTGAAAATAAATMAATGCATGAGAGATTTGTTTCCTGAGTTCCTATGGTGTGAAATTACAGATGACAGTCCTTCTGYAGAGGTTCAGAGAATTCATTTAGATTAAATTATCCTTTCATTTCCCTTTCTCAAACATCAGAAAACCTCCCTAACTGACATTTTTGCCTTTGTGGCAGGGATAGCATTAAGAATAATTTTCTATGATTGTCTCTTCGACAGGCAGAGAACTCATTTTAATCGATACATCGTAAGCTATTATTACAGCTATTTTCTGTCTTAATTCAGCCTGCCCTTCATAATTATGTGATTTTTTTTTCCTGTTTTTTTTTTTTTTTTAAAAAAAAAAGCCCTGGATGACGGCAGATTTCCACCACCTAGTGGAAAACCCTTGTATCGTCTCCCGCAAAGCTTTGTTCAGATTTCTCTCTGGCATTTGTTAGACTTCCCCTTTGCAAGCTTCCTGTTGTCAGAAGTCTCCATCTAATAAGAAGTTTTCCTTTTTTCCAACCACCCAGATGTACACAGTAGTCCCCGAAGGTGTTAGAATGTTATATATTCTACAGAGCATCTGTCCCAAAGTACAGCTTCGTCTTTTTCTCAATCAGCAGCTTG
This sequence comes from Nothoprocta perdicaria, assembly GCF_003342845.1. Lineage (NCBI taxonomy): Eukaryota > Metazoa > Chordata > Aves > Tinamiformes > Tinamidae > Nothoprocta > Nothoprocta perdicaria. The sequence continues at coordinate 265,003 of NW_020455449.1, forward strand.
TAAGATAAGAGGGAAATTGGAATGCTTAAAAAATGATGCAAGGTCTACCAAAAAATGTCCGCATTTGCCTGCAGCCCACCAGCTTCACTGCTCCACGTCATGCCCCTTGGTGTGAGCTCCAGTGCCAACCTTGCCCACCACCACCGTGCTCGCTGAGGCCACGTCATGTCATTCTGCCCTTGGGATGCTGCGGCTGAAAGGCCAAACGAAATCAGGAAAMATTTCCAGAAAGAACAGAGCTAGGAGAGACAAACGCTGGAAATGTCTTTCTCACATTGCTGCCAGAAGAGTCTCTAGCCCCTCCACACCAATGGAGCATCCTCTCCCTTCTCACCCATCCTACAGGAAGCAAGATACTTCCTCTGGCCTCAGAAGAGAAGAAACTGCTTAGAGTGTGCCTTGCTAAAGATAATAGGCTTAAGAAGCTCCTTTCCCTCCACTTTATCCATCTGGAATATGGTAATACTGAGCCAACAAAAATCCTGTCCCTCTTGAACCCAGAAGAATTTTTGCTATTGCTTTAACTGGAAGTATATCAATATACTATTATCTAGTCCTTCTCACTGGATACCTTGCAGTATTTAGTACACTTATCTCCATACTATCACTTGGAAGCACGCAAACACCACCACTCCCCGTGCACATATGGAGATATATAGCTCAAGGATTAGGATACAGATTTGCGAAAGGATGTCAACTTGAGAGGGTGTTAGTCACCTTTGTGCAGAGCTCCTKGGATTTGAGCATCACCAAGTGTCTGCTTTGTGCCTTCCTCATCCTTTGGATGATGTTCCAGGGTACAGTTGTAGGCTCCTGATTTCTGTCTAACTGCCACTTTATTCATCTGTGCTCAAAATTGAGAACTTCAAGATTCCATCTAATTTGCCACATAAAATTGCAGGCACCTAAAAACAAATTTGCAGGAAAAAAAAACAATCCTGAGCATCTAAATACCCTCTCTTGGCAATGCAGATCAGTTAGCATCTAGTTCACAGCTAAAATCTGCCAGGATTCAGAAATGAGCTGTTTGCACGTCTCTCTCCTACAGTGCCCAATCTGCTCCGTTTTTCAGAGCACATCTGATGAATCATGCTCTATGCAGGATAAAAAAAAAAGGCAGTGCCAAGTGCTACTATGGCCTCTCCTGCTCTGCCCAGTAGCTCAATGAGCAAACTGCTCAGCTATCATGTGGCAGACTAAAGGAGATTCCAGCTAGTGTTTCCTGTTTTCCAGCTGAGGACTATTTCCCAGATGAGGCCCCAAATTACAGGGCTTTTAAATGGAGCTCGCTGTGACGTTTGCTAAAGCTGTTCCATTTACATGGGGGAAAAAATGCATTTCAGAGAGGAAGCATTTCAAGTAACTCGGTAGCAGCAGTTAAGATCATCAGATGAAATGTGGTTTTGTAGGAAGTACGTGAAAACACGCTGCATTAGTAGGTGGCAAGAAATTAACAGCAGGTGAAAAGTACATTCTGCGGCACTCATAAAAGAATCCTTTAAAGAGAGAGATGAAGTAGAAATGAGGAACCCCGTTGCTATTTTAGATATCTAACGAAGAACTGAGGGAATGTGACTCAYTGGAAACGACCACAAAGACTTTTTATTGAAATGTGCTTGTCAAGGACATCTGGTGCTGGAAAGGAGAACCTGGGTGGAAAGTTTTCCAAGTAGTTTATGCATGCCAGGTAATGCTTCCAGTGTAAGCCCCTAGGTAAAGGGTTGGAGACTGGATCAACCATTTGGGGAGAATGTGTTACCATTCTAACTAGCCTACAAAATACTTCCATGTTTGTAAAAACATCGAGCCTACAGTCCCTCACATCATAGAAAACTGCCCTGCACAGAACCATGACATCTGTCAGAAATCAGATCCTTCACCTTCCTCCATGAATACCTAAATAGACTATAAATACTAATCAAAATTCCCTACATGCAGGGATGACATCTTTTAGGAGGTAAAGGAGAATTTGCTCTGAAATTTTAGAATGCAATAGGTTATGATTTGATTTGCTGGGACAGAGAAACCAGTCAGACTAGAGCTACCCTGACAGCGCTGAACCCAGACCAGAAGTTCCCCAGGAGGAAATCTGAAGTCTCAGCAATGAAATGTCTAACCCATTTTGAATAGACCCAGCTCACTCCAGGATAACTGAGACCTCCTAGCAAGAGAAGAAAAAAAAAGCCAGTTTGCTAGCCCCTTTGGGATGGTAGRTATTGTGTAATAACCATATATTGGCCATTACTGTGGCTATTTCAATAGGATGATAGAAATTCAAACTGCTGATACCAGACCCCGACAGAAAGCGAAAGGTTGGTCTATGAAGTACAATAGTGTCAACCTCATATTATTTCCTGGAGGATGTTTATTGAACGAAATGGCTTCATCTTTCCTAGCTCTGCAGAGTATTAAGTGCCATAAGAAATGCTCCATCTCAAAACAAGTGGACGGATCACTGATATAAAATTGCACCTTGGATTATAATCACTTTCAAGTGGTCCTACATCTCCCCCAAATCAACAGATATATCTAACCCTTGTCAAAGTAATGACTTAAGTATGTGCATCTATGTCAAAAACTGTCTAATAGGTTTAGTAGCATGTTTTCCCATCAGTGTGTGAATGACCATTCCAGCTTGTGGCAAAATGCCATTCTATCACAGCACTGAAGGCAGAAAAAAAAAAAGATGCTAAACGGAACAGAGAGATCACAGAAAACACTGCCCCTTCAAGGCTCTGCACGGTGAGCAGCAGCTCTCACAGGATTACAGAATGGTTGAGTTTGGCAGGGACCTCTAGAGATCATCTAGTCTAACCTCCTGCTCGAGCTGGGACACCCAGAGCATGTGGCACAGGGCTGCATCCAGGCAGCTTTGGAAGATCTCCAGAGGAGACTCCACAAGCTCCCTGGGCAGCCTCTTCCGGGGCTCTGTTCACAGTAAAGTTCTTCCTCACATTAAGTTGGAACTGCCTGTGTTTCAATTTGTATCCATTACCCCTTGTCCTGTCGCTGGCCACCACCAAGAACAGTTTGGCCCCATCCTCTTTGCATTCTCACAGACTCACAGAATGGCTGAGGTTGGAAGGGACCTCTAGATATCATCTAGTTCAACCCCCTGCTCCAGCAGGGACATCCAGAGCATGGGGCCCAGGGTGGCATCCAGGTGAGTTTTGAAGATCTCCAGAGAAGGAGACTCCACAACCTCCCTGGGCAGCCTGTTCCAGGGCTCTGTTACTCCCACAGTGAAGAAGTTCCTCCTCAYATGCAGATGGAACTGCCATGTTTCAGCTTACATCCACTGCCCTTTGTCCTATCACTGGCCACCACTGAGAACACTTTGGCCCCTTCCTCCCTACAGTCTCCCCTCAGATATTTGTACACGTTGATAAGATCCTTTCTCCATCTTCTCTTCTCCAGGGAAAACAGGTATTCTGCAGTCACAGAATTCCTACCCCAGCTTCCAGCTTGGGCGAATGCCATGTGTTGAGTCCAGAACTTGCGAGGCTCCTGCCTCACCTACCCCCTAATCAGGGCCACATTTCACACAGCCACAGAAGCCACTGGGGGCTCTGTCCAGGCCCAGGACCGCACACAACAGGCTTGTCTGGTCACCTGGMTGAAGGTCGGGAGCCACCTGAAATGCCTGGGCCCCACTTCCAGCGGGGACTGCGGTTCCTCCCATGCCAGACCCTGCTGGGAGATGTCTTACAGTGGTGGCTCTTCCTCACATGTCCTCCTGGAAGGCTGCTGCAGCGTTCACACCGAGAGGCCATGTGTGAAAGTTTGCGAAGTTTGCAAAGGTTGTTTAAATCCTCTTTAGACTTGACTTTATCATGACCCTCTCAGCACACAGTCACAACGTACAGCAGCATAGCTTCACAGCCCTTTAATATATTCCAGGTTTCTATTTTTTAAAAAACGGGTTGGATGGTTGAGCTTCGGCCACACCTCTTGCAGTAGGCAAACGCACAGCYACGCGGTGCCTGGCGCGCCAAGTGCCGCGGAAAGCGCAGCCGAGTCCCGCACCCTCGCGACACCCGCGCCAGCCATGGCGGCGCCGCYCTCGCCCCGCCGCCGCCAGGCGTCTCCCTCGGCCGCCGCAGCCGTTGCAGCCGTTGGAGCAGTTGGGCGCGCACGGGGGGAGCGGGCGGGGGAGCGTCAGCTTTGGCGCTCGCATGGCGGTTTCCCGTTTATTCCTTTGTCCTTATTAAGGCCACTGTACCTCCAAGTGGAAGCCTGAATGAGTCAGCCAGTGTTTATTTATACTTGCTGAATCATTTCGCTAGATCTCGTGCACTGTTTAACTGCCTGACTCATCCGCTCTCCATAATTCGGCTGAGGCATGGCCAGAAATCACCCTGACCCTTCCGAGTGGCCTCAACACGGTGGCACCGCGGGGAGTCCCACTCTGCTCCTTGGGCTGCGCGCACATCCTCCAGCTTCGTCCAAGTGCAGCCCTGGATGCACCTGCGGGCACAGGGCACTCGTCAGGAGACTTGCTTTCCACTTCCCCCACTATAGACCTCTTGATACTGTTTCTAAAAATTCCGTCTACTCCCCAAATTCTATTGGAATAATAGCATGAAATTCTGTCGCTGTTATTTTGACAGATTGATAGGTGGCAAAKTTTTCCTCTCTTTTTCCTGTTTAGCCTTGCTGCAGGATGCAAAATGCAATATAGCGTTTCATTGCTCATGACTGCAAGCTAAAGTGGCGCTGACCAAAATTAAAATCTGTGTTGGCTCCTCAATTTCCATTTTTTCACGGTCTTAAATTAGTATAATTTCACTGATGATGCACAAAAAAGAAGTAGAATCTATGTCATCTGTGTAAAAAATTTTTAAAACCTTATTCTTATCCGCTATGTATAAGTCTATCCCAAGACAGACTATGAGAAGCCAGAGAAGATCTTCTCAAAAAAAGTTTCAGTGTTTCCTTCAGAAAAAAAAAAGAACAACAAAAAGACTAGGCATAAGACATTCATTAATTGCTGGAAGTTAATAAATTAGCCACCAGCTTTTGCTGAGGAGTAAAGGGTTGTGTGTGTTTCCAAAGCTCGTGTCACCTTGTAGACAAGCACTGTTTTTCAAAGTCAGTTACGTGGCRTAAGAGATATTAAGATTAAATGAGCGGCGCAGAACTTGGAAAACAAACCCATAATTATTAATAGATTTTTAAATTGGCAGGCAATGGATTTTTAAATTGTCCTTTCACCCTTCTGTGTAACTCAGTTTTCCTCACAGTGATAAATTAGCAGCTTCTCTGTGCTGYGCCTGTTGCCACTGGAAGGTTCTCATTATCATTCAGTGGTTTTGCTGGCTCATCAGTGGATCGTGGACAGCATTTCAAGCGTTGAAGCGTGGCCCGGAAAGCAGTGAAAGGATAGAAAAGAGAGCCTGTAAAAATCTCTTCTTGAATTCCGCGATGGATAGTGTCCTCAAATGTGTGGGGGATCTTTGGCCATAGTGTTATGGTTTTGTATGTATTTCTAATAAAGTGGCAGTACATTCACACCTCTGTTGATCTCTAAAGCTCAGTATTCTTGTTAATTTGTCAGGAAAATAAGAGTGGTAACATGTAATGGACTGAATGCTCTTTTTTCTTCTCAATTGAAGAGAACAGTTGCTGTAATCCCCGTAGCACTGGACTGCCATCTAAGGATTTGATCCAGCTTTTATTATTTGCCAACATCTTCCAAAATAGCAAGTTGCAGTATCAAGTGAAACATCTTCTGGGACAGAAACACATCAGATGATTTTCAGTTATTTGTCAAAACATGAATTCAGTTTTTACTTGGTATTTGTTTTATCCAGGCATTGCTTAATTAGAGTTCTAATTAGAAACAGTTGCAGTTTTATTTGGCAAAAAGAACAGTTTTAAAATACAAAAGCTTTTGTGAAGCATGTGCTTTGAAAAAGTTTCTGAATTTGAGAGCCAGAAACTGCAGTAAGATTGTGTGAAGTAAACAGGAAACACTGGATTTTTTTTTTTAATTTAAAATTGGATATTTGCAGCACCTTTCTGTAAAATTTTACAAGATTTTGCTCTTGTAGAATGAAAATGAATAGTAGAACTTCAAAATTGGAAAATGAAATAGGATTTTTGTTCTTTGGATAGTTCTTCTTCTGACAGTGCTCCTTGYGCTTTGCTGAACATTGTGCCTCTGTGCTTTTGCAAAATTATTTGACACCTCTTTTAGGATTCCTGCACAGTTTGGACTGCACGCAGGCACAAAGCACTTCATCTCTATGAGCACATGGGTCAGTTCACTGGTTTAACAAAACCTGTGACAACCTCCTGTTGCTTCTGCAATTTTCTCCCCGCCCTCCAGAATCAGACTACAGACATCATTGTTGTTTTTACCCTTGTTCAGCTTTGTATTGTTATCAGTGAACAAAGCACGGAAGCTTCTCCCTGAATCGCTAATAATAGTGACTCTATCAACCCCTTCACCTAAAGGAGATGGCTCCTCTTTTGCACATCAAAACTGAGCTCATATAAGGTTTAAGAATAAATAGTGTGTTAAAATTCCATGTATTTCATATGGTGAAATAGCTTTTTCAAGATAAAATTGCCTTGCAGATTTAATGTAAARAAACTGAAAAATTGGAAGGTAACCATCTATTTTTCGTGTTCACAAGCAATGACTTAAATTTCAGTGGGAAAGACTGAAGTTAGACTTTAAGGAAAACTTTTTTGACTGTATAGCTGGTTAAGCACTAGTAGTGTAGTTAGCATAGAAGACTTGTTAGCTCATGCTGCAATCCAGACCCAAGTTAAAAAATCATGGGCCATTATGTATGTCAGGAACAATGGAATAAATTTCTCAGCAAGCTAAACAGGAAAAAAAAATCATTTTGTTTACTGCTATCACCTGATCACCCAGGGATTCACCCAGCCAATCAAAGACTGGCACAGTGCTGCCTTTGATAGAAGCAGAAGGCAATTTCATTAGTGCTTCTCCTTGCTTATTAGAAATCCTTCTGRTATTGGCCAGTTTCATTCAGCAACAAACTTCCTGAAGGCAAGTTGTCATTCCAGTAATTTGGAGCTGCTGAGGGAGGTGTCAGTGGCATATTGTTAAATCTTGTCTGAACCGTTTTTGTGTCATTGTTATGTACAGTGGATTCGGTGGCTGAGAAGTGGATGATTTCTGAGAGATCCCTGTAAACCCCTGCAAACGAGAGCACAGCAGAGAAGCTGAACTACTGGAGAGAATGGTTGTGCCCACTGTTGGATGGGGCTGCCTGCCCCATCAGATCTCCTTCCTGCACTGATAGCACTTGTCATGCTACCCGCTGTTTCAAAGGCTCCTGGAGAGGTGCAGTCACACAAGCATGGAGACAAATGCTGTGTTTAGAGGAGATAAATTGTGAGATATGTCGGGCATTGGTGATGTCACATGCTGTTGGAGCATGGGGTTCAGTAATCATTTGGTCGTTTATTCAGGACTAGGATGCTCTAATGCACTCTAGAGTGAGCTGAAACTTCAGTATCAAGTTTATAAAAACTTGTAAGACTCAGGTTTGTTTGTTTTGGATTATTGTCACCACATTTGATAAGATATGTTTCTCTGAAGGAGCCAGTACTTGCTTCTGTTTATAGGCAGTACTCCAGAAAGCGGTGGTGGAGTGGCCTATGGCTCTCTGGCTCTCTGCTGTTGAGGCAGCCATCCAGTCCTTGCTTTGATCTCATGTGGATACTCTCCCTGTAAATGGATATTGGTAACTTGAGCTGAGAAGTCATGCGCAGCTGTATGCAGCACCACCCCATTGCATCTAGCAGTGGATGTGCTTCAGCAGTGCTAGCAGGATGGGCTTAAGGAGTTCCTCAGATCTCTGGGCTTCTTTGATMACTTGTCTTGATCACTACCAAGTAAAGTAGGAAATAGGAAAAGGGTGGCTTGGGAACTCGGTCCTGTGTGAGTCTGAGCACTCCTGTACATTGTTAAGCTGAAGGTATGCAGCACTTTTCAGGATCAAATCCTGGAGGGGAAAAAAACCCACACTTGGCAAGATACAGAGATACAAAAAGGAGATTTATTGTGATTATTGATTGAATGACTAGATTAAGAGTAACTGAGAACAAGATCAGAGAGATAAGGACACTTTCGTTTCTTCGAGGACAGATGCTGTAGCACAGATTTCACTTACACTATCTCCTGCCAGAAGAATCTGTAGACATTGGTGTCAGTCTGCAGTGAGCCTCAGACGGCTCTGATCACTGCAGTTGCAATGCAGGCTGTGACAAATCTGCATGTTTGATATGCAATGAATGCAAAATACTAGAATTGTTTTTCCCTGGCTCACAAGTATGGATGTGTGTCAGTGTGAGACAGGAGCTTGGAAGCAGTTACAGTAGCTACAAGATGAGTGGGAGAGATGAGAACTTAATACTGTCATTAAAAAACAGCTGACAGCACAAGGAAGAACAGAGAAACAACTCTGTGAGTGTCATGTTTACAGTCTGGGATTAGTTTTTCTTTCATCCTCTACCATCATTTACTAGAAGGCATTCATTTGGGGCTTTTAGGGGCTGTTTGTTTSCTTACAGACTGTTCTGCACTGACTTTCATCATTCTCTGTTAGCAATATTAAAGTCACCTTTTTAATGGCTACTTGTGATGCCCAGAGGAACTAATTATGACTCCAGCTAGGAATTAACAGCAAAAATAATCACAATTAAAATCAAACCTTAATGTTTTGATGTGAATTATATGATAGTGATATGACAAGAAAGGAAAACTGGGGCTCAAGATATTAAAAGAAGGTGTTGTGAATCACAGAGTCACAAGAATCATGGAATGGTTGAGGTTGGAAGGCACCTCTGGAGATCATCTAATCCAACCCCTCTGCAGGGACACGTAGAGCCCATTGCATAGGGTGGCATCCAGGCGTGTTTTGAAGATGCACTCTCAGCAAGTTTGCAGATGACACCAAGCTGGGTGGAGTGGCCGACACTCCAGAAGGCTGTGCTGCCATCCAGAGGGACCTGGACAGGCTGGAGAGTTGGGCAGAGAGGAACCTCATGAGGTTCAACAAGGACAAGTGCAAGGTCCTGCACCTGGGGAGGAATAACCTCAGACACCAGTACAGATTAGGGGTTGACCTGCTGGAGAGCAGCTCCGCAGAGAGGGACCTGGGAGTCCTGGTTGACACCAAGTTAACCATGAGGCAGCAGTGCCCCTGGCCAAGAAGGCCAATGGGATCCTGGCTGCATCAGGAGGAGTGTTGCCAGCAGGTCAAGGGAGGGGATTCTGCCCCTCTACTCAGCTCTGGTGAGGCCGCACCTGGAGTACTGKGTGCAGTTCTGGGCTCCCCAGTGTAAGAGGGACGTGGAGCTTCTAGAGAGGGCCCAGCAGAGAGCAACAAAGGYGATGAAGGGAGCAAAGCATCTATCATATGAGGAAAGACTGAGCGAGCTGGGCCTGTTTMGCCTGGAGAAGAGAAGGTTGAGAGGGGATCTGATCAATATGTACAAGTATCTGAGGGGAGAATGTAAAGAAAATGGGGCCAAACTCTTCTCGCTGGTGGCCAGTGACAGAACAAGGAATAATGGGTACAAGTTAAAACACGGGAAGTGTAACCACCTTATGAGGATGAACTTCTTTACTGTGAGGGTGACAGAGCCCTAGAATAGGCTTTCCAGGGAGGTTGTAGAGTCTCCTTCTTTGGAGATCAACAAAATGTGCCTGGMTGCCACCCTGTGCCACGTACTTTAGGTGTCCCTGCTTGTGCAGTGGGATTGGACTAGATGATCTCTAGAGGTCCCTGCCAGCCTCAACCAGTCTGTGATCCTGTGACCAATTTCTTTGTTGGTAACTGAAGTGGCTTCGTCATGTGCATAGTAACAGAAGGATCCAAAGACTAGAAGGACAATTCCACCTAGCAGTACCTTGTGTGACTGCATTTTTGGATGTCAGTCACCAGAACTGAGTAAAGTCAGAGTAAGAAAGCATCAAATCTTGCTTTCACCCCTTAAGGCACTACTGTCTAGCCTGTACCCTGTTTCCGATGGTGGCCAACAGTAGATGTTGGGAAGAGCACAAGAACATGTGATCCTACATCACCTTATAATGATCCTACATCACCTTATATATATCACCTTATATCACCTTGGCCTCTCCCCCAAAACTCCCCAAAGATATTGAGTGCAGCAAGATTGCTCCTGTGAGATGGGCATAAGCTGTATGAGTCCTCCAACCCATATCCTGTTTAGGGGCAATATGACACCAACATGCAGTAAACATGAATTTGGGCTGAATATGACATATTTTTTTTATAGGCTTGTTTTTAGCTAAGTTCATTTTTTCTTAAGTTGTAAGTCAGTATATTGAGACCACACAGTAAGGCAAAATACTAAGCACCATTGCAGAACTAGCTTGTGGCTGAGTAAATCTTTTAGGGTTAGAGTTAAGAAAAAGAGAAAACCTACAAGTGCAATAGCTGTAGAGTTGGAGAGAGTCTCCCAGCAGAAGTACYGTGTACAGAGATAGCTTCTCCAAGGAGCTTGTCATCTGGGTCAGAGTAGGGAAAGGAAAGAAACCCCCAGCAAAAAGTGAATGCTGCAGAGAGAGTTTCTCTGAGGACTTTCTCATATGAGCYATACTTCTCGTCTTGCAGCCTGCATGTGCTAAATAAAACTTTTAAGACTGGGATTAAGGTTAAGGTTGAGAGAAGAAGATCCTTGATGGAACGAAAATCACTATTTTATGTGATCATTCACTTACATTTAAAGTAATATTAAATCCATTACAATTATGATGCACAGGGAATCTGGATCTCCCCTACTTTTTTTTTCTCCATTGCTCAATGTAAATCTTTACATAATTTTGAAAATCTGTATTTACATAAAACATCTTTTTTTTATTTAAATGTCCTTTTTTAGTGTTCCTATGATCACTTCAGAATATTTAATTAACCTCTGCTTCATGTATGAAAATATATGAATGATACCATGAGAATCCAGTGACAATGAATTTCATTTCAAAGACAATCTATTCTCCAGGAATCTTCAGCTCAGCTTGRCTGTATAGGAATTCATCAAGGTCATGAGTTGGTGTGAAGATGTATCTCTCTTTTTCCTTAAATCCTGATTGATTTAGATGTTTTAATATCACATCATTCATTTTCTTAAGCTCTTCTATGTTTTTCCTTTCAGATATTAGTCTGCTTGATAGTTGGTCCATCTTGTTCCTAGTTTGAACTTGAAAAGGGAAATATAGCACATTAAACTGGCAATGTTTAAGTCAAAAGCAACACTCTGCTCTCTTACATCCCTGTAGAGTTGCAGAACCTGATGATAAGAAGCTGTGTATCTAGTACCACTGCTTGCCCAATGTCTTACCAGCTTATTCTCTCTTTTATTCAGGGTGATGCAGATACAAATACACTAGCTGGTTCTGTAATATTCATGAACATTTTCCTGCCATTAGTGTCCACTGGAAAATAGCTTATTTGACAACTCCAAGATGCTATTTCTCAACAGCATATGTGTGTATATTTCTAAAGTGCAGTTGTTAAAACATTCACCAAGACCTAAGACTACTGCCATATCATGTGATTTCCTAAAATATGTAGATCAAGGGGGAATTCTCACAGATATTCACATTAAGAGGCAGTTTCCTCTGGAATACCGAAAAAATAGTATCAGTCACGTATACTCATTTGGAGCGAACTTCATTCTGGCCTTCTTAAGTTTACTTTTAATTGTGGACTTAAAGCTGACAAAAGCTTAAGTCTTATAGGGCCAATACAAAATGAACCTATGCCTAYGAATTGCAAACATAATCTGAGATAAACACTGCTGGAAACCACGTTCCGAAAAACACAGACCTTTACTAACCTGAGCCCAATCAACTCCTTTAATCTCTTCTCTATCTCTCCACTGTTACTTTTTTTCTTTTTTTTTCCCAGTAGAAGGGCATATTATTCATTCCCCTGTATGAGGGCTGTACTTTCAGCAGCTCCCAGTCAAGCATGTCATCAGGTCAAGTACAAAATATTTTTATGCCTGTTTTACAATTATGCCACTCAAGATTTCCTTTGTGCTCGTCGCTTCTCTGATGTGCCCTCCTTTGAGAGCTTGTGAACAGCTTCAGTCAGGAGTTGGGATTTCCTGTTTAGGAAGGAAAAGTGAGTGTCTCTGCTGTACTCCAGTGAAGATCCTAGTATAGGGGAAGAAGTCTGGATTTCACATGGATTCCATTTCTTTGAAAACAGACTTTTCATTTAAATAATTCACTTTGTGCTTTGTTCAGTTAGTACAGGAAACCCAAGGGTGGCAAGGGCTCCATAAGYCAAGGTCACCTGTAGCTTAGCAGTGCTAGCCAAGCCAGCCCAACCAGCCCTGCTCAAGCAGAACAATAATTATATCTACAGGCTTGATCCTACTTGCCAATTGTGATATATCTTATCTGCTTTTTGTTTCTTTTGTTTGAACTTTTCTTAGTTCCAAACAATTTACAGCTAGTTCTTAGTTTGCAGCTCCCAAGTCTTTCTGAATAAAGGAAAATATATCCATTTAAATATTCCATTTAAATGTTAGCTTCAGTTAATTCCAGTTTCAGTAGAATGACACAAAGACTGAATTTTATCTTGAAAGAAATAGAAAATGTATTTTCAAAGCATCTCATCACCATATAATCATCATTAAAATGAAACATGTAATTTTCAGGCAGCATTTTCAGAAACAGGGTTTAACCTTGCTGAGTTCTTTACCTTATTGCRTTACAGTTAAATGTAGGTTGCTTGAAGTCTTTTAGGTGTATATTTTTTTTGTCTTAAATCTGGCCTCAATTGATAAAGTGCTGTGAAAGATAAACTAATTTTTGTTTAAAAAACAACCTTGCTGAGTTCAGTGTAGCTGAGACAAAGCAGGAGCMCTTCATTCTTGTTAGAACAATTATTTGTGTCATGAGGGAATGGGTTCTAGGTTAATCCTGGCACAGCACTAAAGAGAAACCACAGTTTTCTGTGGCTGAGGGAAAAAAAATTTCCCTGCAATGTATATCAGACCTGAGCCCTGCCCCCTAAATATGTGACACTGAGTATTTTGGCAGCTATCTATTTATCTGCTTTTTTTCTTTCAGCTCCAACATGTGAGATGGAAGTTACATTGGATATAGGCACAGAGAGTAAGAGACAGTGTTAAATATTACTTTGCAGCCATGCAAAATGCTCCTATCTCCATAACTGCTTAATCTCACAAAGCCTTTGCTTTAACAACAAAGTTGAACCTTTTAGCTCAAGGAGTAGAGGCCTGTGCTTTTATACCCAAGACCAAGACCTGGTGTCAGTAACCAGTTAAAGCCTTGAACTGCTCAAATACAGACATAACATAAGGGAGAAAAATACTTTCTTTTCTTTCATTTGTCCCTTCATTCTTAAAAACCACAGTTTGTTTTACTTACTTATTAAAAATATTACGAATGAAACAAGTGCCAAACTGACAATCAAAGTAAGAATCAAGGTGACGACGAACAAGCATTGGTTTCTGATGTTGCTCCATGTTGTGTATGCTGCAGTACCACCAGTGTGCTCATCTTCTTCATCTGTTAGGAGGGGACAAATCATTTTGTGATGAAAAATGTTAGGAATTTTAGAATAAATGAAAAATGCTTCTGGTTCCAAGCAGACATTTTTCAAAGTATATCCTAGTGGCCAAGAGACTTCACTTCCTGCAATATTACAAGAGATAGAAATAAACTGACTTTATGAGCTCACCTTGAAAGCACTATACTTTGGAAGTATAAAAAGTRTAGCTGTTGGAATATTTTAATAATTTGTTGTTGTTGTTGTTAAAATACACTATTTTGTTGAAGCTGAACAGTTGCTTAAAATTCACTGATTCCACTGAAATTTTCTTCAGAAAGCTTTCTACGAGCCTGAATAGACTCAACTTTTTTAAATCTGAAGAAAGTAAGAAAGTCTTACTGAAAACCTGGGTACAGATTCATCCCATACATTTTAGGCTGGTTATTTATCTATTTGATGGTCGAAATATCCTTGGGATGGCTAAATTCCCAAATGACGCCATTCAATTGAGCTGCTAAAATTGGATAAGATCAATGTAAGTTAGGACTTTTTTATCTTAAATGTTTTATGTATTCTTCTTCTCTGAAAATGTTCTAAAGGCTCTGCGGGTTTCCTTCAAACAGAAACCAAAGTGTGTATCCTTCAGACCTGTCACAGAATGGAGCAGACTCTCAGACAGGTTGGCCTTCRAGCACATGAAGAATGAGGCAAGCAAAACAAGAAGCAGCAGCTACGCCTCCCTCAAGTGTGTGCGGCGTGCTGGCTTATTGAGACTCTTGAGACTCTTGAGAGTGTGTTGCATAAAGGAAAAGTCAGTGGGGTTCTCTCATAGAAACAGTTGCAATCCAATGAAAAGTGGCAATGAGCCTTAAATGTAATGCGGAATGTCAAGCGAGCAGGTTCATTTGAGGTTCACTTGGATATCAAGTTCCTACTTCACAACCCACAGCGTGGTTGAGGCTGCCAGGGACTTCTGAAGGCATCTGGTGCAGCCGTCATCTCAAGCAGGGTCAGCTGGAGCAGCGGGACCGGGAGCGCGTCCCGTCAGCCTCTGAACATCTCCAGATATGGAGACTCTCTTGGCAGCCTCCTCTAATGTTCAGCCACCTCCGCACTGAAGCAACACTTTGTTGTTTGGGCTCTTTGCCTTGTGTCCTCTCACTGGACTCCATTGAAAAGAGTCTGTCCCCTGTCTTCTTTACACTTTCCCATTTTATAATGGGATCTTTAGAAATCCTGACAAGACCTGCTGGAGCTGCCTCTTCTCCATCCTAAACAGTCCCAGCTCTCCCAGCCTCGCCTATATGAGAGATGCTCCAATCCCTTAACTTTAATCTTTGTGGCCCTACTTGAGCCAGAGTTTTTTAATCCCAATTTTCCAGACACCCTTATTTCCAAGCTTATTATTAGTTTATTTATTGTTTGGGGAGGGAGGGTGAGAGGGGAGGAGAAGCAAGGARGTAATTTTATTTTGACTTTAGCCTAGAAATAACATTAGCTAAAATCATGTTATGATTACATGGAAAACCTGATTACCTGTAGCTTTTGCTCTCTTGGCAGTTTGAAAGGGAAGGTATCACGTGCATCTATTAAAAATATATTTCTAGAGTCTATTTTGCTTTTATCTGGTAAAAAACTTTCAGGTGTTTAGCAATAAAGCTGAAGGAATAATGTGGGGCTTTAATAATGAACAATAATGAGCAATTCACTGAACCAGTAGGAGGTCTCTGGGAATACCTCCAGCCAAACAAACCAAAGGCCTTTACATTTTAAGCAGCTTTTAACATGACTGCTAGTGAGCTTGCTAATGCCAGGTCATGCTGAGCAAAAGCCAAGCTGCGTGCACTGCAATGCTCAAAATGTCATTTCTRAACCAAACTGGGCATCTCCCATAGCAATTAATGGATCATCCACAGTATTTAGTATTTATGGGGATTAAATTTATGGAGAGAGTGAAAAATACTCCACAAATCCCACTGATTTTCTGGGATTTATATACACTGCTGAATAAGTTGGCTATGAAATTTCATTTTATATATTTTACTAATAGGATATTGCAGAATTTATCACTAGCTAAAAATATCCTTGTTGCCACAAGCAAAGATAAATATCATATAAACCCAGCAAAACTAGGAGAGCTCATATCTAACCATAGGCAAAGAGATCTGTGAATTGAAATCCTTAAAAGTCTCACAGAGCATTTCAGGTAACTGATTTGAGTTCTCAGGAGATGTGTCTGAAAAGAATCAWCAGAAATTCGCTGGTGTTACTATTGTCACGTGCAACTTTTAGTGCTTGTGGAGAGTCRTGATGTTATTCATGTCAGAGGTACCTACTGGGCAGCACTAGAGAAATTGTGCTGCAAAGAATCACCTGATGGATCTAAATCAAAATGAGGGGCTAGTCCAATCTCAGCAGTGAAGCCTTAGCCAAAGGAGCATAAATCCTTACTCAACAGGAGCAGCTAAACCATTGCTCCTATTAGCTATGGCAGCTTCTGTGTGTTGTGCGTAAAGGATGCCGAATGCAATYCTTTTCTTACATTTTTCAGCACAGAGCTTGACATATGTTGGTCAGTCAATGGTACATGACAGGGGTGGCCGTTTCAAGTGCCACTCGTAACCCCCCTTGCTGTGTCCCTCCCGTCCGTGTGCGCCGCGCCGGGAATCGTTTATCACACCTACCACCTAGCACGTGCTGCGAGTCCTCTGCACAAACCGTTAGTTTGTTGAGGTTATTTAAGGAATCCACTACGTAGAGTTTTCCCTCTTCGGGAGTGKTGGGCAGGTTGATCTCCAAAGAAGGCCTCTCCATTGTATCTAAAAATAATTTTAAAAACCCGGAAAGTTAAAACATGGATATGAAAAATAACTGGTAGGAATCCTGATCTGAGGAATCCTGAATCCTGACCTGAGGAAATGCTGAGTAGCCCTAACGACTCCTAATATAAAGGAATTTCAAGGACCAGCACACTGACTGGATACTGAGGAAAAAAAATTCACTCAGTTTGTAGCTTTTTATTCTGGGAAATCTTGATGAGTCTAAAATTTCATTTCCACATGATACTTGTGCATGCATGTATATGTATATGTGCACCTCTTCAGAGACTCTATGGCACTAGATCCAACGTTGATTTGAACATTAGTTGCTTAGCTATATAACCTTTATATTTTGGTGCGTACCTGGTAAACTGGATGGTATTACCATGAGTTTACTCAAAGCAAAATATTCAGTAACTTCACCAGAAAGGGTATTACTCATGTCCTCTGCTTTAAGTGTCAAACAATTCAGAGAGAAGACATGGCAAGAAAGCAGATACAGGCTTAGGAGATAAGCAGCAAGAACACAGGTTTGCTTATGAGCAGCAGTGCTCCCCACTACACAAACCTCCTCTTTGTGGCCARAATTTGGTTCCCGAGGGTGATTTCTGCATCCTACGTGGGCTGAATTGCCCCCTTGAATTGCCTCTCCCCCTCTTCCTCTCCAAGAAACAGAAAAGGTATGATGATCASAGTCCTATCTTACCGCTTCAAAAAATAAACGAAGTATGAAGAAGTCTAAATGCTTACAAAAAAAAAAAAATCTATTTTTTCTCTCATTTATCCATATTGAGGAAAATACTGTCATAATTTATGCATATGGATGTTTTCTCCCTCAAATTTGAACATAGAGCCAAACAATTATTCATTAAATCTCGATTAAACTGTGAAGACCACGTGCTACACTCACTTCTGAGAAATGGACCAGTTCTCCCAATCGTAAGTGGAGACTGACCAGCCTCTGCATATACCTTTTTACCTAAATTTAATAGAGACCAAGATAAAAATGATTACAGCTTTAATCTGTTGAGGATTGTGGCTGGGACATACAGAAACGGGGCAGAAGGGTGAGGACGGCAGTGATCACCCTCGTAACCGCCATTACCGCGGCGACCCTCATGGCCGCAGGCCGGAGCGCCCCAGCCGCAGCCCTGYGGAATGGCGGCGCTTCCCGGTGGCGCTTCCCGGCCCGTGGCCTTGCCGAGCCCAGGCTTGCGGCCATGCTGTGCTCAATGTCACCGCCTCACGCTGTTCCCCGCTATTTTTAGCTTTGGGACAGCAGACRTTTCCCTGGGCATTTCAAGCAGGACCTCCCTGCAGGTTCCTGGAAGACTCGTCTTAGCAACCTTAGCTGTACTGAACATGAGCGCCTTTGGTCCAGTATCAGAAATCAAATCTACACATTTGCCAGGTTCCCTATTAAATGTTTTAAACCAATTTACTTACTAAGCATGTAATTGGAGTAAAGAAAATCAGTACTTCATGAACAAAGTCTGTTTATTTTGCATTTATTGGGATTTTCTTTTTTTTCCATTGGCATCCCAGACCAAATAGAAGAGGATACAGACAGTGGTGTCACTATCCACACCCAGTGATCAGCTTCTCAACACACTAATCCAAATGTTGTGCTTTTTAGGTCCTTACATCTCGTACTTAACCTTGCTTAAGAACTATTCCCCCTCCAAGCCAACTTGTAAATTTTTCAAGTTGTTACGGTTAAACTTCATACCTTGTGTAAAAAGTCACTGAGAATTCTGCACGGGAAAGACAATGACAATCAAATCTAAAAGGAATTTAATAAAAGTTTAAGAGAATGAAACATTACTTACAACATAGCCACGCTGAGCTAGTTGGGCAGTACAGAAGGTATCAGACAATCTCCAGGGGAAAACGTGCGCGGCTCCTTCTCTCCTTTTAGTCCCATGAGAAGCTGTCAGCTCCTGCACAGCCCATGGGCACAGCTACAAAACGGGCTGTCTCCTCGAGTCTATATTTAGTGTTCAACTTGGCTAAGTAGCCTGGCTTCCAGAAAGAAGTCAGTACACAGAGGGCTCTATTACACATGTAAAGATGTGTTTTAGGCACCAAATATTTCATTAACCTTTTCTTTCTTTAAAACTAGCTTGCTATGAAAAAATGTCTTATCTCTAATACTGCAGTTACAAGCACATTCAAGGAATATACTGAAGAAACAAGTGCCTCTTTTTCCCCTCCAGCCACAAAATCAAACGGAGCACAAGTACAAGAGGGACTAATTTGTAGGGCATCCTTATTTGCTTAARAAACACTCTCTCATGCACCCCTTGTTAGCACTGATGATTGCTCCTGCACAGAATATTCTTCCAGTCTGCTTGGCAGTATTCCAGTAGGCAGCTAGGTTAACACAAAGGGGGCACRAGCCAAAACAAGAAACCTGCCCGGAGGCACCCATACAGGATACCACATCGTACACTGAGTTATCTTAATCCAGTAGGGTTTTTGGGGGGGGGGGGGGAACATCACAGAAAATCCCTCTTGAAGAATTGCTTGAAAAGGGGAAACTCAGAGAAAAACTAGGGCCTAACAGAATTTCTGGCATTACAGAAGCTTGCTTGGGGTGAGAGAGAGTTCCCACTTGCAGGATGGTTGGTGCAGGGACTCCGCTCCTCCACGGTTCCCTGGGCAGCACAATCTGCTCTCTCGCAGCTGCAGAGAGGAGTAATGGAGGGTGGAGCAGGGCAAAGACACCGCAGCCRAACACTGTGGTAGTCCCTGTGCTGGGCCGCTGAACGGCCACACAGCAGCTGCCCAATGGGAGATACATGATAAGGTGTCCAGTGCTGAGCCATGGAGGGTGGGAAATCACTCCTTTTGGATGAACTTTGCTTGAACTTTGCACATCATAATGTCAAAACAGAGCTCCGTCCCAAAACTTTCCCACCTCCAAGATACAACCACTCCTCACTGAGCCTGTGCTCTGRATTTTCTATTGACTGTACCTTTAAATGAAAGCAAGAAATTTTTTCACTGATCAATAACAATATTAAGCATGACTATGGTCGCTCAAGCTCCACTTAAACATCAGGAAAAAGAATAAAAGATGAACTAAGGAAAAAAGAAGGGGAAGATTCCATCCTAAGTCCTGGGTCAGTCAACAGGCTGAACCTCCTTTCCTCCCCTCAGGACAAGACACAGCCTGAGAACACTCAGTATAGATTCCATCATAATTCCTGGGATCAGGCAGCTGGCTTATTCCCCTTTTCTCCTCTTGGGACAGCACCTAKGGAGGCTCTTTCTTCAAAACTSAGAGCCCTCTCCCAKCTTCTGGTGTGAGTAATGATTGCACATGTACAAAGCTAAAAAGCACAAAGCTGTAGTAGAGCAAAACCTGCTTTGTAAATGTTGTATTTGAATAAATCATACTATTTGGGAACTCAATGCACTCCTAGAAAGGCGATTAGACCTAGTGTCAACAGACCGCTGCTGAATCTGATACTGCCAGAGCCAGGCATATAGCTAACAGTATTTGATATCTACTCCCTCTATGCCACAGCTTTCAAACTGCAGTATCATCCAGGGACCCTTCAGTTTCCCACCCCAAGGGATGGGCTCCAAAGTGTGAGTAGCTGGGCAGTAGCTCTCAGCTTGAACAACCTTGACTCGATGAAAGCCCTCAGGACAAGGAGGGACAAGCAAGAAAAACAACTGCCTCACACACCCATCCATATCCCTGAAGGATTCCCAACACCATTCCCCTCTTTTGCTGATCTCTGTCCTGGGCTGCTTCCAAGAATGCAACTTAATCAGAGGTAGACATTAAGTGACACACTAGCCCTTCTGAGTTCAGCTTTAACTTCTTCTCAAGGYGAGGGCCACGTTCCCTTACCTCACATCCCCTTAAACGCTGGGACACGTTTACAACTTTAGAGAAGTAATTAAAGGACACAAACTACTCTGCTTCCTTCCCACCCCCACATACGTAAGTCAAAGCTGAAATAACACTGAATCTTTGCACCAATGGCTTTTGCTGCTCTCAATCCCTTTTACTGCAATATACTCTTTTGTAATCCCATTTTTGTCTCTGCTACACAGCAAAAAAAAACAATCTCCCTCCCCTAGAATCATAGTATTTTTCTCCATTCAGACACAGTTTTTTTTTAATCTTTGAAGTTAATTTTTTGCAGATAAGATCTTCAAGTTTTGAGAGCRCATTCTAACAGGCAATTTTATTTATCTTTTGGTTCAGAAGCTCCAGACACTTAAGGTTTATTGCCTTTGCAGTGGATCATCCTCTTGAAGATCACCAGTTATTGGCACATTCTAGTCATCTGGAGACTAAAATGAGGGAGAWTTTTTCAAGATGATGAAACAGGATGTCTAGAGTGTCTCCTGTAGGACAAAGGGACAAAGTGTTTTGCATACCAGAACTAAGAGAAGCATGTGACTCTTGATCCACAAACTTGTGATGACTTGTAAGACAAACTGCTGCCACTAATCAGGGGTAGACAGAAGTGCAGACAGTTCTATAAAATATGAACACATGCACACATGCTCCTCTTACCTTCTTGCATAATTTCATGTAGCATCTGCTAAAGAACTGAAAGCAACTCAGCCATACGTCTGACTGGGCAAGCAGCAACTCTTCTGCATGATGCATCAAATGCATTAACCATTAGGTTTTTTCTAACATTTCAGCTTTTCATTCACGGTAGTAATTACTTTTAGACACACATACGAGTGAGAAAGAGCTTTATTCCAAAAAATTTAACAGCATTTCAGAACACATGAATTTGGAGTTTTTATCTTACATTGAGGCAAGTGTTGTCATTTACTACACTATAAGCAAAGGTAATTGAACTTCATAGTCCTGTTCAGTATAAAGTCATATTATGTAGACTTTTCTTCATCCATCTGATATTTAAGAGTTAAAAAAGTTACTAAAAATAACTTCACATGAACAAACTTCATTCCATATTAAACACAATCCTACCARAAACACTTGATCAAATTAATTAAATTTTCCTTAATACAAATCAATGAATCAAATCTGACATGGCAATTCAACACATTTACCCACACCATTTAACAGTTGAGTTACAGTATATTCAAGTTTCGAGCCAAGAGGCATTTAAGYGTTATAACTAACCCCTGCACCTGGTCTTATACCCATCTATATACAATATATATGCAACTAAGCAACAACATGCATTATATTTACAGATATTATACATTATCCCAGTGTACAAGTGCAAGCTGTGACTATAGAAAGTTAAAAACTCTAAGATTACAAATATACTTAAGATTATGCAAGCCTTAAAATTGAACGCCACGAAAAAGGAGCTCTAGAAAAATTCACCCACATCCGCTCTTTTATCCCGGCATTTACTTCTGGCCTTTGTCCGAGCCTTGAATGCTGCCGAGTTGTACAAGTGCTGCAAAGCAAAGAGAGAAGTTACTCTCATTGGTGTGCAAAAGGCTTCTGTCACACAGAATTTTGTATCCTCCAAGAAATAGCTGAACATATCATTGCAAAACTCTGCAAGGTCCACTCAGTTTATAATATCAAATTAGTGACCCCAAGTTTGGCACCAAGGGTAAATAATCATTATGCTATATTCACTTAAAGGAAATTTGCACATTATTTGGCTTCAAGCAATAAGATTCAGAGAAATTAAATGGTTCAGGGCACATGAACATGCATACRGGATCGTTATATTCACAACCAACAGAACAAAGGCCTTCTGAGGTGTTCTGCACTGGGGAATTCTGGACTTTGAGGCTTGGTCCCTGATTTTTCCAGACTCTTCCACCCAGAAATCAATTGCTCTGATGACAGACCAAGCTTCACCCACACAGAGCTCCCACCTGTTGCAATCAAGTCAACCTTGAGACCCCCTATAAGAAAAGCAGTAGCAGAAAGGTGCCCAGGGATAGAACCAAAAATAAGAGCTAACAGCATACAGCACAAGTCAGCAGAAACACATTAGTACATTAAGTGAACAAAACTCAGTCAGCAATAACCTACCCTTTCAAAACGGGATATCTTCATTGTTTTAAGGGTTGCAGCATCTAGCATCACTGGGGGACCAAGCTCAAAAACATTCCGAAGGAACTCATTTGACTAAAGAACAAGAAACACCAAATAATCAGTTCTGGTTCATTCTGATTAACCTTCAGAGATGACTRCTATCAAGTATCAGCAAGCGTTCAATAAGCAGCAAGACCAGCAGTTTGACACAACTCCCACTACCATTTGATACTAAGACAGGAACTTTTTGGATCAGACCACAGCTACGAACTGTCCTCAAGGAAGCAGAGGCAGCTGCCCCATTTATTCTGCCCCAGCAAGACAATGTTCTGGGCCTTTRTATCACATGAGGCAGCTGGATCCCGAGCAGAGTTTCGCAGCACAAGAACACAATTCACACAGGACCAAAGGTTTTAAYTGAGCAATTATTATAGTTTTATCAGCGCACACATCCTTCTCAAATGCTGTCACCACAAGGCTGCAGTCACACTTATTACTTCCGACTCAAACCCTGTGTTGCTTCCTACAAGCCTGAGCCGGAAAGGCAGRGCACACCCAACWMCACCACAGCCAGATGACTAGGACTTGCTTGGAGAGGAAAGCTTGGACACTTTAGGGGAAAAAGCTGAAGCTAAGGAGATATTCAACTTGAAAATCCTTTCTTGGAGAAGGCCACTACCTTCCACCCAGCTCAGGGCTCACAGGGTACAACCTGGAGCCAGCTCATGAGGACAGATCTTCAGGCTTAGCCCAGCTCCTCCTGCTTTCTCTCAAAGTTCACATCTTRTACAAAGCTAACATGGCTTTTACTTTGCCCCACTCAAGCTGGTGTGGAAAACAAAACTTTTAAAAAACCCAAAATTCTTAAGATATACTAACCTCAGTGCTAATGCAAACACTCAACTCCATATTTCATAGTTTTACTTACTACTAAAAGATTAAACAGAGGCAGACTCTTGTTAAGAAAGCATGAAAAAAAGAAACAGCATGTTTCAAACAGCAGCTCACCTGCAAATGATATTGCATCCCTGACCCCAAGATCTCCTTGAAGGTATCATAGGTTTGTTTTTTCACCCAGCAGTCAATATACATGCGCTCTGGTCCAAATTTGACTGTCTCTGTAGGAAAGTCACGCTCCTGTACAACATAGAAAGCAACATGTCATTAAACTTAAAAAGATGTGTCCAGATCCTAATGCCAAGAATTAAGAGCTTAATTTTGATTATGATTTCAGAACACCAAATCCTCCCAGCTAACATATACTAAATATCATATTTGTTCTGAAGCTGGTGTATATCAAGTTAAATCTCACCCTCAAGAATTGAAGTTGATATTCTTGAGGTCAGAAGGTTTTGTTTAATCAGCAAACAATTTTCTTTTGAAAAGATCTGCATGAAAGATTCAGCTTCAGTCTAAGTCTAAGTCTAATTTAACCCATGCTTTTTATATGCTGTATTCTGAAGCAAGCTGCACTCATAACAAGGTAACACATGTTCAAAAGTTGAGTCTCAAAAGTGAATTCAAATCATTCCAAGGCCTTCATTAGCGTCTCAGATGTCAGTTCTAATTGTCAGCTAGCATTTAGTAAGTCTTATCCAGATGACAAGATAAAAATTAAATATTTTAAAAAAAGGATCTAATTAAAGGCAGACTAATTCATTAATGTATCAACAATTCTATAAGACAGATTCCACATATTTGTACACTACTCATTACAGACATGAGAATCACCTCAACAGCTCGCAGAACATCTCTGAAGACTGAGCGCTGCTTTCTTTTATCTACTTTGGCTCGGTGCTTGTTTCCATCAGTAGCCAGAGCTCTTAGCTTCTCTGTTAGAAGTTCCATATCTTCATAAAAGAAATCCTAGTCCAAAAAAGAAGAATTTTCAGTTTCTGGACTTAAGTCTATCTACCCTGCAAGTGGCAAAACTGATCTGCCTCCAAATTCTGGGCACCTAGACCTCATCTTAGTGACCTTTCATTCTGCTATTTAAGGAGAGAGGGTGAGTGACTGCCTGTCCTTCCAACTGCAGTGCCCTTAGACAAGWAAGAATGAAGCCATAGGATCCATTACTCCAGAGTGATGCAAGCAGCTCTGTGCCAGCAGTCAGACCCATGTGCAGCACAGCGGGGCTCCCTCAAGGAGCATATGTAATGCTCCTTGAGGAGCATATGTATATACATACACACACACCTCCATCACTCTGTTCTGCTCTATAAGCAGTTTGAGCCCCTTGGGATTAAGTGACATGTTGAACCTTAGTCCAAGCTCTCTCAGCTTGTCTACAKCACTGGCAGCAAGTAGGCTGGTTATGGGCACACGGTTCATGACTTTGGAGATGGTTGAGACCCCCCATTAGGCTGAGTAAAGGATATTTAGTCCCAAGTTTCATATGGAGGGAGAAGGTAAATTAGAAAATTTTGGAAACATGTAACAGATCAAGTAAAATTTAGTGTATAAATGTTGCCTGGCAATACTTCTCTCCTCCATTACTAATTCAGTGGCAGTTTGCCTGAAAGTGAGCCACTTAGCTGACAAGTATTTTGTCTTATAACTTGAGTTTTCTGCATGCTTTTTGAAATACACTATTCAAAGGCAAAAACACAGTAAATATTTTCCTAGTTGACAGTCATGGTGAAATAGAATTAGGTTAACCAGAGATTGAGTAACTGAAGTCTTACTCTCTAATGCAGTTTAAGTTTAGTCATTTGCAATCAGTTTGATCAAGTAAAAGATCTAATCCAGGGATCTTTTTCCCGTCTTTCAAAGTTGGCTTCCATAGCCAAGACTCAAATCCCTACTGTTTACAATTAACCAAAAGTCTCAGCACTTTGTTTCAAGCCATATAATGACAGCCTGTGTTGCATCCTGACTCAATTGGAGCGGTCCTTTCATTTTGGACAGTGCTCTGGCAAAGCACAGCAGCCTTGACCAAGCTACGAGCCATTCAGGCAGCTCTCTCAAGCTGTGCCATGGATAAATGGCCACTACTTTCTTCAGTGCTGTCAAGAAAACAGTTCAGACATTAGTAAGACATAATAAAGAATAGGAAGTCAAGTTTGGCTGTGTATCAGGCAATATTAAGAAGCTTTTTATCATCTAAACTGACTCAAAACAAAACACCCATAAATCTTAACATAAACATAGTAAGATGTTAATACATTAGCCCCTCCAGAGCTCCCCCCAATTACAACTATCTCCAAAACAGCCATAAATGCCATCTCAAAKAATTTTTTTTTTAGTGTTGGACATTATAGCTGCACACTACATTTCTGGTATGCCCTGAACTATCATTTAAGGTTTTATTAGATTGCCCAGATTTTATGCCATTTAAGTTAATATGAAACATTAACAAGTCACTGTAACCACGGCCAAATAAATTGGGGCAGCCTCCCTACAAAGAACACACCCAGTGAATCATCTGTCACTTGCTGAGATCAGGGAGGCTATATGACAGTCTAACAAGGTTATCTTATCACCCCAATGCAACAAAAATTTAACTGCTGACTTGTACTTACAGCATCTGTTTCACGTGCCAGTTCAAACAGAAGAGCCAGCGTTTCTCCAGCAGCTATTCTCATGTTTACATCATCACAAGACAGCAGACTTGGAAGCTTATATAAGTGCCTAAAAGAGTTAACCACAGAATAAACATGCACATTTTGTTGACGTTGCTTCACTGAATTGCAAACAAAACCCCCACACCATTACATTTAATTTCTAGGAAGTTACTCACGTTTCAATTTTCTTCTTCACTTCATTCATTGGACAAATGGTCAGGAGCAGCGTCCACGCCAGGAGAGCGCTGATGTGCAGAACGGTGCCCTGCGTGCCTGACACGCCGTTTGTGTCCCTGTCTCGCTGATAAGCTTTGCTGAAGATGGTCTCAAGGCACTCCATAGTGGAGTACAGCTCCTGAACGGGGGGATACACCACACAAACAGCATCATGGACAGGGCTCAAGACGCACTATTTTCATCCAGCTGTTTCAATATGAACGTAAATGTTCTCCTTACCGTAATGTCATCGGTGACAATGAAACAGCAAATCCCTAAGCAGGTTGCACACTAGACACAAGGGAAAAGGAAGAATCTGACATCAATAACGATGCTGACAAATCCTAAACTTGTATCTTTGATATTTAGCATCTGGGGAAATGGAGGCCTGATATTAAGACTTCACAGAACAAAACTTCCATTGCTGTTTAATGCAGCTACTTCATAGGGTTACCTTTCAGTCTCTATCTGCTCAGGCATTTGCTTTTCATACGGTATTATTTAATTCAACTTAAAAAGCCCTTCTGAAAAGCCACACATAGCATTCTTTTCGTRTTATTTTCAAGTCCCATTAGAAGTCACTAGAAGAAACTATTCTGATTTTAAAAAAAAGACAACTGATACTTAYTCCCAGCTGTGGAAAAACTCTCCCTTTCCCTGCCAAGGATTACAAACTAAACAGCATTAAAACCACTGACTTCAACAGCCTTTCTTGGAACTTTCCAGCTCTTCCTGGAAGCTCCTACATGCCCCTTCCCTTCTCCCCTGTGGTCTGTTCCCAACGGCCTGTYGGAAGTGACATTCACACTCACCACACAACAACCCAAGCCACACTTAAATATGCCAGGACAAACTTAACAGTTTTAATAGCTTTTACCTCTTACAGCTGGCAACGTCTATTGTAATATGACTTGAGTACAACAGAAAAAGTAGCCAACTACATATAGTAAACGTGTGGGGAGGAATATTAATTAAAATTCAAGTTCTAAATAAAACACTTCTCAAAAGCTTTAGAATGGCCTCACAGCATTTCAGCAGATCCTGATGTATAGACGCATAGTCAGTATTCCTTGCAGAGGTGTTGCCAAAAATTTTGCCATACTACCGTAATGGTGAAATGATCAGGTAAAAGACATTCTTATTATCAGAATAATTTTAAGCATGTAGTTCTGGAACTGCTATATTAATCATATAAAAATATATTTGCATAAATAATATTCTGCTGTAGCAGAATTTAGTTACCTCAGCGGGAAGATTTTGCTATGCYTTTCTACAGGACTCCCATAGCATCTCCCAAGAATAAAGATCATGGGCCACGAAAGCAGCACTGACAACCTGTGGAGCTGTCCAATGGCCCTCCAAAGTGAGGAAGGAGATCACAGTATAGTGAGAGTTAAAAAAACTAAAAATATTGGATTGAACAGCTCCTGACAGAACTTCCCAGGTTGAAGGTGAGACCAACATTCAACCTTTAGGTTCTGGATGAAGCTTTTCAATCCAATGATAACTGCTATGACTCAATTGGAAGTTACTTCAACACTACCAAGTTTATACTAACGTAGTAACCATTACTCCTACACTACACAAAAATGACACAGTCTCAAATTGCCCTTTGTCCCTCCCTGGCAAGCAGAGCAGTCGATACTATAGACTTACAGCCTGTCTGGCTTGGATACTGGCTGTTCCATCACAAACAATCTTCTTCAGAACTGGTCCAAGGGTCTTAAATATCTCTTCACTTTCAATTCCTGAGCCCAGCTGCACACACAGCAGCCCCGCCAGGCCTGCAGCCGCGCACTGCTCATCGCTCTTACCTAGGCATTAACACAGCAGGGTGAGCGCTCACCTTGGGCAACCCCCCACAGCACCTTGAAGCTCCAAGTTTGAAACAGTCAGAGGGGAAATTCAGCAAAAAATACACCTTCCCCCATTTTTATTAAAAGTTAAGAGAAATTATAGACAGGAGATAATTTCAAGTAGTTTCYTTTGACAGTTAAAGTGTCACATCAGTTAAACTTAAAGAACAATTGCTAATATAACTAAATCATTACGTGCTTTAAAGTAGTCAGGAAATCTGAGTCTTACTCATTTTAGGATTATTTTCYAAAGCAAGTTGATTACCTTTCTTTATACAGCGCTCAATGCTATCAGTTAGTGTCATTCTCCTTTCCATGACAAATTCATATAATATTTTAGACGAAAAAGCATTTTTCAGGCTTTCAAGCGCTGCCTGTCTCGTCTTTGCACTGTAAGAAGAAAGAAGGTGACTTTTTGAAACCAGTTCCAGTGGAAGCTCAGCATTTCATCYAGCTTGCAGGCTCTGCATCTATTTCTGCATTGCAAAGCTCAAGCTAGCACACCAACTTGGAAATAAAGGCACTTCAAGTGCCTAGGTCAGGAAAGCCTTGTTCTCGCTTAACCAAGAACATGGTGGATGSAGACAAGTCTTCTCAAATCCAGAGGTAAAGCAATTCTGCCCCCATGCATAATATAATTGTCATTTCTGACATTTGATCTATTTTCTTGCAAGTTTGATACACATTTACATTACAGAAAACAAGCAACATTTGAATGTGTTCTCTCAAAATATGCCATACCTCTTGTCCAATGTAAGATCAATAAAACCCTTCAATTTGTACTCTAAGTCTTCTTGAGTTGCTTCTTCATCAACTTCAGGCCCTAATTGACAAGAAAAAAAAATAAACCTACTGATACGATACTTTTTTTAGCATGTAGACTAGTATCTAGCAATAAAGCTTTTTAGTGTTTCCCTAAGAAATTAACTCATCATAGACAGCAGCAATAGAAGTATCCAGCAGTACAAGGAGGTGATGGCCATTTCAGATGGAAAGGCATTGAGTATCTAAAATAAACCAAACAAYTTTAAGAGAAGATAATGAAACCTGAAGCATGTTCTTGCTGTATGTACTTCAAATACAAAAAGATGTATTCTAGGTTGAGGCATATGGTGATTAACAGAATGCCCTTATTTTACCACTAGAAGGTACTTACAACTAATATGTAAACAGAAATGTAACATTGTGCTTAAAGGCAGAATTTATGTTTTCAACATGAACAGAACAAAAAAAGCTTATACCATCCTCAGTGAAGCTAGCAGGATCACTGAAACCACTGCAGTGGCTCATAGTTTCAATAGATGCATCTTCATCACTAAAAGGCTGCACATTTCTGGGCTGACCACCTTGAAGAAAAAAGATGAATGCAACAGTTCAGGCACTTCCATGGGAGAGAAAGGAGGGTCTGAACTGCAGGGCAGACCCTTCCCACCCGTCACTGCCAGCGAGGCCAGTTCCTCTCTCTGATAATTCCTTCACTCCCACCTGCTCTGAAGGCTCCTCTCGCTGTCTCTGTTCCAGAACATCTTTTGTGACAGTAGGAAGGAACTGCTAAAGTGTTAGCAGAACTTCCARTTCTTTGAAAACAGCTTTATGTTAATTCAACCTTTCAATTAAGCCACCTGAAGACTTTGCAGCAGATTTTTCAATTTAGGCACTTTAAACCACCATAAATTACACATCCAAGCAAGCATACATCACACTGCTCAGCACATGAACTTCATCATGCCTCATGATGGTGCCTCATCAGCACCACCCAACCCAAGCTCTCACCAGCCCTTTCAGCCTTTAGTTTCTACACCGTGGGAAGTGGTACCAAAAGGCAGCTTGTTGCACTACCTCAGGTTGAATATTCATTTACAAATTAGCTAAAACGTCAAATGTCCTGACAAGAAAATGGTCTCCTCTCAGCACGGGGAGCRGAGGGTTGGAGAAATTGGATAACATGATTGAACACTCATAGGCTAAATATCCCCAAAAAATCAGTCAGCAAAGAACTGGATTCAAACACTACAGGCTGCTCATGGAACAGTGCAAGCAGCAGGATTTAGCTTCACAGAAGTGTTTCTGGAACGAGTGGAAGACGGATGCAGACACGATGRGCAAGGCTGCTCCTTTCCCTACCAAATGTTTCCTCATTCTCCCACGGACAAGTGTTAGAGAAGACACTTTCTTTAGTCCTGTTTAAAATGTTATGTGTGTTTCCATACTGTGCTATTCCCTTCTGTTACCTACCTCACTTGCATGGTCCTTCTCAGACTACGGGCTATGACAGACCAAATGAGCTGAAACACAAGCCACGTAACCAGCAGAATCAACTGAATGCCCACCTTTAACTTAAACATGTTTTCATGGCAGCACAAGCAAAACACCACGATACTGAACAATTTACAAGAAAATGASAAGTTCCATTTTTTTCCCCAAGGAGGCAACAAAAGACACCTCCTTTGCTGGTGTCTAAATCAGTCCCTGTGGCTGCTCATTTTTAACTGACCCAGGAGGTGAGGGCAGCTGGGAGCAACCTGCAGCGCTGCTGGGTACCCTGCACCCAGSCGCAGGGCCTCAGGGCCCCCATCTCCTCCCTAACCTTTCAGCAGACCTTCTGAGAAGGTTTCCATATATCCAATTAAAACTTGTGTGTGAAGATATCTTTTTCATTTGTTTCAAGGGCAACCAGTCGCAGGGGGATCAAACACTGCCAACAACACACTCTAAAAGGCTGCTTTCCAAGAATTTCAGTCCTCCTCGATGACACCAGCATTTTTCCTCCACTAACTCCGACCCTCAGAGCTTTAGATTCCTGTATCTTATTTTTGAAGACTACACAAATAAAAAGCCGCTAATTGTTCATTCCTTTATTTTACTGACACTGCACAACCCCGTAGCTCCCGGTTTTGCAGCGGAGCTCGGGATCAGCCGCTCGGCTCCAAGCCACCCGGGCGGCCCCGAGCCGAGGCAGGGCCGCAGAGCCCCGGGCCGCGGCGCGTCCCCGCACCGCCCGGCCCGGCGCCGCGGGCCGGGCGCAGCAGCTCGGCGCTCAGCTCCCCCCCCGCCACGTAGAGCGTGTTGCCCTTGCGGGGGGGGCGGCGCTCGGGGAACGAGTCCG
>NW_020455449.1:296359-305053 GCF_003342845.1 Nothoprocta perdicaria
CAGCGGGCCCTGCCGCCCGCCGCGACTACGCGCCCCACGAGGCCCCGCGCGCGGCGCATGCGCGCAGCGCCGGCGGCCGCCCCGCTCACCGGCTCCACGCTGGTGGTTGTTCCCCCGCTTCTTGGGCTTGGGCATGGTGGCGGCGGCGCTCGGCTCGGCTCCCTCGCCGGCCCTCGGTCTCTCTGCTCCCCCCGCCCGGGTGGCAGCGACAATCAGCCGATGGAGGAGCAGGCGCGCTTTTTACTACAGCGTCTCTGCGAGGCTTGTTCCCCGGCGCGGTGCAGCGGCGATGGGCGGAAGGAGGCGAGGGACGAGTCGTCGGCGAAGGCAGCGATCCCCGTGAAGGCCCGCGAGCGGAATCGATGCATCTTTCTCCTCTCAGACACCTGGAGCTAAAGGCGCGGAGGGGGCGCCGGCGCCGCTTTTATAGGCAGCCGGGGGGAGGGGGCGGGGCCTGATGGCAGCCAATCAGCGAGCGCCGCTGCAGCGCGCGGGTGGCTGGTGCGCGCGGGCCCGTGACGTACGAGGGGGTGGTGGCGCCAGCCGGGCAGCGTGCTGCGTCATCATTGACGTACTGCGCTGCACGCCGGGAGCGGGGGGGACGGTTGGGGCGGTTGGGCCGCGGCCATGGCGGCGGCGACGCGAGAGGAAGGGGAGGGTCTCGGTTCTGATTCCGATCCCGATCCCGATCCCGGGGGTTGTCTGAGGCCGCGGGGGCGGCGGGGAGTCCCGGCCCAGCGCTGCCGGAGCGGGGGCGGAGGGTTGTCCTGAGTGTGCCGCGTGCCGCTGCGTCACGGCTGCCGTTGGCAGCGGTCCCGGCTGGAAGGGCTGCGGCCCGCTCTGGTTTCGGCCCTGCGGGGAGCGGAGCCGCGGTGCCGGCCGCAGGAGCGCCCGCGCGGGGAAATGCCCGCAGGGCCGGGCTGCTGACGTGTCGCTGCGGAGCAGGGCAGCCCGAAGGCCTCAGCACGGCCTGCACGGGCGCTGCTCCCACGGAATGGGGTCCGGGAAAGTCTCCAAAACAAAATCCGCTTTGGAGCTTGCAGAAAATAATTCCTCATTCTTTTGTGCAAAACCCRCAAGAGCCTTTCCCACGTGTTACAAAGACCAGGTGTCACTTGCAGGTGGAGACTGCTGCCAAGGGATAAGGTTCTGTTTTTAATCCATTTTTCCCCCCAACTTTCTGCCCAGTGTCAAGAAAAGAAAAAGGGGATAGCRTACCTTTACACACATACAAATTGGGATACAGTATTTCTTAATTCTAAAACGTGAATGTTTGTAGAATRTTTGTAAAACCTCACTRCTTGTGTGTCATGTAGCAGTACTTCAATATTTGAGCAAAGAGTTGTAAATTAAAAAGCAATGTCAGAGAAATAAAGGTAACATTGAATCTGCATAGAAAATACTTTTACAGTGAATTTCTTTTATGAAGATACATAGAAAACAGTTATACCTAAATCCTAAATGTGGTTTTGGTGAGCTATTTGAGTGGGCTGAGCAAGTGTCTGTTGTAGCAGGGCAGTAGCTGTCGGTGGTGCCCRGGGTGCTGGGGGAGACCCCTGCCTTGCGCTGCCGGGCACTGGGAGCCTCCGTGGAAACAGGTCCTTGTGGGGCCTGTTAGACCCTGTTTTCAGAAAAGGCCAAATTCCGTTAAAAAACATCAAAAAAGAGAAGTCAGTGAATATGTATGGAATATATACAGGACAGTACCACTGGGGTGTCTCACAGGGAACTGATTTCTCTCCTCCAAGGCGGCTCCCGGGAGATGCCAGAGAAAAGGGCGGCCCTGCAGGCAGGTCGGCTGAGCAGCCACAAACACGCAGAGGTGACTGTGTCCCGGACGCGGGATTCGGCACGGACAAGGGAGCAGTCCTGGCTGAGGGAGAACAACTAASAGCAGCGCAGGAGCTCGTACGGGGCAGGTGTTTTGGGTACAGCGGGATCTGCGTGCCCTGGGCCGTGCCCTGCGGTGTCGCGGCCCTCCCGTACGAACGTGCCGCGTTCCAGAGGCGCAGGCTGCTCCGTCCTGCCTGGCCCAAGCAGCGCTGCCGGTGCCAGCGCGGGCCGAGCTCGCTGCAGGCTGTGCGGAGCGCGCAGCACAGGCGGCGCTGCGCAGGGTGACGCTACAGGCCCGCGGGCCTGTAGCTGGCGGGAGCAACAGGAGCACGTAGCTCCACGTAGCTCCTCGTGCAAAGAGGGCTCGGAGCTGTGGTGTCATTGGAGGCAACCCAGGATGGGTGCAGGTAAAGTCCTTGGAGAGGAGGAGGAAGAACATGGCAGCTGAGGTGGGAAGCGCAGCTGCTGGTCCAGCAGGAGTGTTGGTAACAGGGTGGTGTGACCAGATCCAGGCATCCAAACGGAATTAAAAAAGGTGACGGGAACAAATGTTCTGTGACTGCTTTGATTTTAAAAAGCGCTGAGTCTGCTCAGGCCTCTGAAATACGCTGCCAGATTGCCAGGTTTCTTGGGGTGTCTGACCAACAGGTTGGCGAGATCTTACAAAAGATACTGCATCACTGCTTAGTTTTGCACAAATTGTCTGTGTCAGGCCAGACTTCTCACACCCTATCCCAGATCTGTAGTTTTGGAAAAGCCACATGCWGCCTGTGAGCTGAATCAAGGCGCCGGTTTAACAAAAGTCCTTCCTGGAGTCCCAGGAGGCRCGTGGTGCCGGGAGTCGGCGTGCCTGCCGGCCCCTCTCTGCTGCAGTGACGGTACCGAGTGCTCACRGGAAAAGCGGCACCTCTGACGGAGCCCTGGGAGGGAGTTTGGAGGGAACAGCATTCCAGGGAGCTGCACGGCAGCACGGTGAGGGAATTCAAGATGGGAACCGAGGCCGGTGGTTGGCACGTGGTGCCGTGGGTGCAGCTGTAACGTAGCTCAGGCAGGTCCCAAGCGTGACAGCTTCAGGGCAGCTCCGAGAGGCCCCTGCTTCTCGCAGCCCTTTCCCATGTAGCAACATCTGCTCCAAGGCCACCCGTAGCAGAGCTGGCCTTGAGCACAGGCAGCTTAACCCCCSCAAGAGCCCTTTCTTGTTGTGCTTTGTGTGTGTGTTTGTTTTCTTTCTGCTGCTCCTGCCATCAGGACTCTGTAAGACACAAAAGAGTATGTCAGGCTTGCACTAGTTGCCTTTTATTGCACAATCTGCTTTCTCACAGTTATGAAAGATCCCAGCAGCAAGAGGCTTCAGTACAAAGTACAAAGCTGGAACACAGGTCAAGCCTAGGCAGCTTCTGCAGAGTCCCCCGGAGCGCCTGTCTGACACCCCATTTCTGCGTTACCCAGCAGCCGTTCAGAAACAGCCCGCCAGCGCTGACGGGTCAAACACGGACCCGTTAGCCCTGCCCTGGTGCCCACCCTGGAGCACTCGCTGCTCCAAAGTGACGCTCTCCGTGTTGATGGGTGGCCTCAGTGCCCAAAATAGACCTGCCCGTAACTAATTATAGCCACAGCCGCCCCCTCTGCCTGCAGCCACCACAGCAGTGCACTTGACTTGGCTCTGGAGGCAAAGCCTGCCCCTTCTTTTCCTCCATATAGGTAGGGCACGTGATCCTAGGCCTCATAAGAAGTGCTAGGATGTGGGAGGGAAGATTTTGGTCAGGGCTCTGAAGGTGCCTGTCAGCAGGGTGCTGCCTAGGCAGAGCCAAGAACAGGTTCACACATCGACTCCCAGGTACGTGTGTAAAACGTGTGGGGTGAGTTCTTACTGGGCCATTAGTGAAATGCCTGAGCTAGTGGTCACAAGTGGAATGAATCCATAATGTGCAGCAGTAAGATGTAAGCTTCAAATAAAAATAGAGAGGTGGAGAGCCAGGAGCTGCATTTCTTCCATCTCTGTGCGTTGGCTGCGTGTTCCAGGGCTCTCCACCCCCGCTGTAGTATTTCAGGGGTGTTACATTGCAGCAGCGGCTGTGCAGCGTCCAGGTTAAAAGTCATTTCAGTTTAAGGTTTGGGAAGCCTGACCAGTTTTGGTCAAACACCTAAGAACCCCAAGCGGACAATAAAATGAGATGTGTAGACAGGCTAATATGGGGCTTTTAGCCAAAAAGTAACTTCAAATCTTGTGGAAAGTCCCTCATGTCCACAGCTGGCCACAGAAAGGGAGACGTGGGCCTAAACGTCCCCTTACTGTACCCTGTACTGTACGACAGGCAAAGGCAACCCTGGTCTTTCCCTAATTTTAGCAGCACCRTGAGTGTGGTCATACAGAGGGCATTTTGAAATAGAGAGAAAAAAAAAGGGATGGAATTTATTAGGAAATAAGTTCAATCCTTTACGATAAGGGGATGGATTTAGTAAGTCGGGAGTAGTAGAGAGATCCTTGTATTCCTTTTTAGAAACATGGCACACAAATCAGTTGAGCAGTTATTGATCACAGATATCTTGTCAGAATCTGTTTTTGTTGTTTAGGTCTGGGATGCAATATCAGAAGCAATATTCGTAGATCAAAGACAGACGGACCATGCTCTCTGGAATTTACAGTCCCGGTTAAATGGACTGTTCCTGCAGTACCTCGTGTTTGCGCTCCGTCAGACACTGCATGTTATATTCAGCTGAGCACGTGCTCCATCACACAACAGCCTCGCTTCCCAAGGCAGGGAAGCTCGGATTCAGAATCCCAGTCCTGGCATTTTTGACTCATTTTGTCCATTCCATATTGACACTGGCTTCCCTCTCTTGGGGCTGATTCTTCACTCCATATTTACAGCTTCCTCATGCCAGTTTTTCTTGGACATAAGTGGAAATTTTTCACGGTAAGTCACAAAGAAACAATGCATCATTAAGCGCCCTGGTTCATGTGCCATTATTAATTTCATGTCTAAATTTGAACTCCTGGGCTTGGGCTGTCACTGGCGATAGCAGCTGACCACAAACATTCTCCCTAGCAATAGCGGCCTTGCAGTGCGGCCGTCCCCCGAATGGAAAAAGCAGGAATAGCCTCCTTGCCAACCCCCAGCCTTGCAAACAACGTGGTGCTGCAGCCAGAAAGATTTTGTTAGAAGAGGGCAGAAAAGTGAACAAATAACACAGAAAAGTCCTGCGTGGAGCTCTAGATTTGTTGTTTCTTGTGTGGCTTTAGTGAATAAACAACTTTGAGTAATAAACACCAGTGCTGTTGTAAAACTGTGCTGTAAAAGCAAGTGTTTTGTGCCTGTTAAGGACTTGTGTGCTGTCAGTGGGTCTTGCTTCACTTTGTTTTTCAGCCTGTTTTGCAAACTGTTACATTTCCTGATATTGGCCGCTATGATTCTAAGTATTGCTGAGGAAAACAAACATCTTCTTTTCCTATTCTAAAAGAAAAGTAATTTTTTTGGATTTTTGTTTTAGATCCAAGCTGAAGTTTAAACCTATTTAAACCTAAATATTCTTTACAATTCCCATCCCCCAAAATAAATTTCAAAAAATCAGGGCTGGGTGAAGCTGAGGACTATGACCCGGCCTTTCCCCTGTTGTGTGACACGATAATCAGGAGCTCACATCTTGGTCACCTTAGCGAACCTCTTTCTGTTGCACCACAGCCCCTCTGACCGAGGCAGTTAGCCAATATTCTGTGTAAGTTCTAGTGGAGTCAGATATGTCCCTGATTCCGTCCCGTTATTTCCAAGCAATGTGTATAGAGGCTCATTCCCTTGAAAACTGGCAAGGACTAAATAGCAGGGGACACTACTCTAAATAGCAGGGGACACTACTCTAGCTTTGAAGCTTTAACCAAAACCGTTGCATGTTCACCATGAGTCCTGGACAGCGCCTCGTGCTGCGTTTGCCTGGGGCCAGGGGAGCAGAACTCCCTCCTCCTGGAGAGCACCAACCGAGGGCACCTCGGCTGGCAGGTGACAGCACAGAGGTGACTCGGAACCCAACACGGTAGCTGTTCTCCGTGGTTTTCCTCTTGTGTAATTCTGGTTCCAGGAAAGTAKATAGTGCTCTGCCTTCCTGCCCGCCTGTGCGATGCGATGCTGAAGCAGCAGCACGTTCCCTAACTCCATCAAAGCACAGCCAGCTTCGCAAAACACCACTTTTAATGCACATGTAAAGGATTGATCCCGTTTGCATTTATTAACAAAATCCCGATAAAGGAGCATAGCACTAAGGATTGGAAGGGACCTTTTGTATCTGCCTGTCCAAATGTTTCCTCTTCGAGGCATCTCCTTCATATAACACCATCCGTTAATCCACTGCAATTTATTTCTAATTGAGTATCTTGCTCGCCCATCTATATACATGGAAGGCTGTTTCCAAAGCTCACCTCAAATTTCGATTTCATGTGGAAATTTATTCATGGCCAGTATTTATTTACTTGTCCTTTATTCATGGCCAGTATTTATCTACTAGTATTTATCTACTAAGGTCTTTCAGCCCTTCAGCAGTGTTTACTCTTTGAAAGCAGCTGTTTCCTTTCTTAACCTTTGCTTTTAGGGCCCCACACAAATTCCTTAGGGCATTATTAATTTTGCCTAACTTAAAGTGATTAAATAAAATGTCTAATTTAGGAGTCTAGTCAGAACTTAGGTAAGCTCCGTGATTCACTGGGGATGCCCGTCTCTTTCCATTGACTACATGAGACTCAGGTGACCGTGCTTAGTGAAGTGCCTGAAGGTGGGCAGTGTGGGTCCTGCAGGTAATGCCCTTGCTCTTCGTCTCCTGATCTGTCGATAATTCTGCCTCTGCACTGGCTCGGAGATATATTTATCTTCCTTGAATATAGTGACCAGGACTCTGGATAAAGTCTCATCACTGTCTTGTAAATAGCTTCCC
Organism: Nothoprocta perdicaria; assembly: GCF_003342845.1. Lineage (NCBI taxonomy): Eukaryota > Metazoa > Chordata > Aves > Tinamiformes > Tinamidae > Nothoprocta > Nothoprocta perdicaria. The sequence goes on from NW_020455449.1 coordinate 303,113, forward strand.
TACATCTTTATTGATCTGAAATACTGAAGTATTTTGCCATCATTTTTACTTCTAACAGGCCTGAATCCTATTCATTATTTCTCTCCTCCTCATGATTTACGGTGTATTAGCTCCCTAGTTTGGATCTGAAACACATGCGAATGCTGAAGTCCGTGACCTTTTACTTTGTTTTTATCAGCCCAGGCCTCATGGTCAGCCTGGATAATATTTAAAACCTCCTCTATAAAGATTGCTTCCCACTTTACATGGCAATTTTGAATTTCATTAACATGCTCCTGATATTTTGTATCCTTGTCATTAGTGGCAATATTTGCCTGCTTGCTCCCCAAACAAGAAATTCCTGTYGGATATCCTTATTTTCTGTTGAAGAGCCGCCCTTCTGTTGTTCATACTTTTACCGGGCCACCAAAAAAGCCRGCATTGAATAGTATCATTTTAATTTGCACATGTGTTCATGAAAAAAAAAATGAAGGAGAATGCAATAGTAAAACTGTTGTGAGCTAATATGTATTTACAGCCCTGTCTTCATTCAGTCAGTGAAGTTATTGCTGCTTAAATGGAAGGTGATTTGTCACTGCAAGTTGAACCCCAGTGCTGGGACCCACAAAGTGATATTCAGACTTTGTCCTTCTCTTTGCAACAAAAAAAAAAAAAAAAAAAAAAAACAGGAAATAGCAAGGGTGATAATTGTTGGAGGGGAAAGATTGTTTCAGCCGTTGGCTTATAGAGAGCTGTTTGAGCAAGACAGGGAGAGCAGTGACAAAGGTCATTTCCAAAGAAGGGGAGTTGATATTTTTGTGTTCTATCAAGGGAGCTGATAGATACATGGCCCAGGACAAAATAAGCAAATACAGTTTAGTAACAGGTTGTACACTTTGTTGTGCCTTAATGCCAAAGTCCTGACAGAGCCCAGATAACCTGCGGCATTCCTGCACTCTTCCCTGCARGATGACTGTCTATTCCCTTCCCATCCCAGTCTGTTTAAAGGATTCAYGGTCTCCACTGTCCTCATGACCCTCACGTCTCCCACATTCCAGCTCCCAGCTTCTGTGTCACCCATTTTCTTTTCCCTGCACTTTGACCACTGTGAGCCCCCTCTCTCTCATCCCTTTCCTTTTTCTTTCTTAGAGTTACTTAAACACTTTGGGTTACAGGGAGAAGAGCTGAAATGAGTATTTTTTTTATCCTGGTAGATGCTAACAATATATATTTTGAACTGTGGACAATTCTAACTATTGCTGAAACTGCTCGATATGCTGACTAGGGCTCTGATCACTCCTTTCTAGTAAATTGTCCTCAATTTCAAATCAAGCCGTTTCTGCCCAAGGATGTGTGTGATGTTCCTCCAATATCCTGGAAATGACTGAATGTGATATTGTAAGGTTATTGTACTGCAGGYAAGCACAAACAAACAAAAATTACTGCTAAGTTATGTGTAGGGCCTGGCTTCACTCAGCCAGATACATAAATGCCAAAGCTGAAGGCTCAGTCTTGGATGTAAAAGCTACTTTAGCATTTCAGGCATTAATTAATATAACTGACAGCACCAATTTTTTAGTGCTAAGTAGTTAATATTTGCTCAGTAAACACCAATACAGAGATGCTTTTTTTCCAAAGGGAAAAATATCTATGTCCTATAGAATCTGAGAACTGTCAGGGCCAGAACAGAACTACTTTCAGATGAAAACAGGGAAAAGAGGTTGTGAGTGGTGCAGAAATAGGATGCAGCCCATGCAGAAATCTCCTGCGCAAGTGACGTGCAGGGCAATAACGTTTGGGATTTCCAGTGGTGTCAGCGCTYGCCAGCCGCAATGACTCAGTGAAGTACGCGCTTGGAAAACAGGAATCCGGGCGGACTGGTACTGGGCTGGGAATGTGCACGGAGCCGGGTTTAAACAGGGCCTTTCGCAAGCAGCCGCCCCTTGAGGCGCGGCGAGAGGC
>NW_020455449.1:305128-322390 GCF_003342845.1 Nothoprocta perdicaria
GGAGCTGCCGCGGGCCCGGCGCCGCGCTCGTGCCGCCAGGCCGCGGGCACGGCCCAGCACGCGCTGGGGGCCGCGGGTGAAGCTGGGCCATCTTCCTCTTGAGCCTGGCCAGCMAGGGGATCTTCAGATAAAAAGGAAGCAGCAGCAGTGATAGGACAGTGCAGAAAGAGGGAAATACAGAGTCCTGCATGAGTTTCGCATTGAGTGTCTGGATGGCAGGTCTTCTGCCCCGGCCCATGCAGTTTCCTGCAGTGGTTTTTAGCTGCAGTTGGCTGAAAAATCCTCAGCCACCACCAGGGAGATTGTCCCGATGTTCCTGCTGGGGCTGAAATGTTTGGTGGACACACATCTGCTGGGAGCGATCCTGAGGTCTGCGGCAGAGGCACGAGGGAAACACTTGCTGCAAATGTAATTCTGGCCTCCCTTGGATTCAGGGGAGCAGCAGGAAACAAGGAAGAGGGGCAGGTTTACGCACTGGACTATTACAGACCCCAGTCAGATGAATCTTCACCGTAGCTTGTAATGACGTTTTTGACCCAGGGAGTCATAGCGTGTAATGGCACTTGAGCTGCTCAAGGGACTTCCCTTCTCCTGCAGACCAACCGCAGTGACAATTAAAGACGCAAAAGGCCATTTTCTTCATGCCTGTGCACTCTTAGGCACAGGGTGATTAACCTCTGAACAAACCCAGGCCCAGGTGTGATCTCTTGTCTTGCAAATTAACTAACTTCATAGGTCCGGGGTTTTATATAAGTGAAGGAGGCTCCTTTTGATCTGTACTTTTTTTAGATCAAGGTGCTTTTGCATCAAAACAATCCATGACCTGGTTGCATTTCCAAGCAGTGTGAGCGAGAACTTCATGCAATGGAGATCATCACCCTTTCATATTATTTGTGTATATCTATTAAAAAAAAAACTCAGGAATATCTGCTGTGATTGGAATGGCTTGTAGCTACAAAAAACATCTATTCATTCTGGAAGTATTAGCATTTCTAACTCAAGCCTTCTAAAACCCTGTAGCCCCATTTGTTTCTAACAGTCACGGCTGATTTCTCACCAATAAAACGAGTGCTATCCGGTTCAAGTTTAATTCTGTAAATGGTCTTTTCTGTGTTCCCTCATTAAAACAAGCAATTAGCCCAGACTTTAGGTGCTAGGCTTTCCTGTGAGGATAAATCGATTACAAAAGCAACTGTTGAGGGTTCATAGAAACGTGTGGTAAGCRACTGTGTCCGGAGGGTGCAGCGCCGCCGTGACCTGCTCCCTCGCCTGCTCTGCTCCCTCCTCCTGGCCCTGCCCCTCCACAGAATAAGACCTTTATCCTGCGTGATAAATCCTGACTTAAACAAACCCCAGTGTCAATAACGTTCAACAGCGATGTCGCCCCACAGGCTGGGCCGTGTTTAGAAGGGTAAATAAGAGTTGTCTTCCTCAGTGGTCTCTGACAAGGCTTATAACACACCTAATAATGCCTCTGCCCTCTGGGAAATATCTATGTTAATTTGTCGGCACAGACACTTGCTCCTGCGGAGGAAGCGCCCTCCGTGGCGCTACGTGCCCCTCACAGGTTTTATCAACACAGCTGCATAAGCAGCTCGTGCCCGGCACCTCTTCTCACCCAGTCATGAAGGCATGTTAAAATCCAGCATCCTCAAACCATATTTATGATCTTTTTGATTCTTCTATAGACTCCCCGTCCTCTGCTCAAGAATAAGTGCTGCTTGCTGCTTGCTATGAAGGTCAATGGCTTAAGACTAGTTTGGAGTATTCCAGCTGTAGGAACTGGAGAAAGTCAGGCCATTCAACCTTTTTTATTATAATTATTTACTTTATATCCCCGATATTCTTAACTTAGGTGTTGAAAGAAAAAAAGACCCTCAAATGTAGCAAGACCATTTATGAATGACGGGCACCAAAGCAGCTTGCAGTGCTGCCATCTCCTGGTTCTGCTAATGAAGTCCCTGCAGCAGTTGCAATGATGCATTAACACTGAAGAGAAATTAAGCAAACCCAAAAGCCACGAACATCTTGCTGAGGGAGACTTTTAATATCAGAGGAACATATGAAAGAAAATAGACACCAGCAGGACCACTGCAAGCTGTAAAGTGCCCACTCTAGTAATTCCAGTGTAACACCAGTGTATTAAAAGACCTTAAAAATTATTTCTCCCTCTTTTGGTAAGCATTTGATCTGCAGTGGATCTGCCTTTTTTTTTTTTTTTTATAATTTTTTTTTTTTTTTTTTTTTTTTTTTTTTTTGTTTTTTTTAAAAAAAGCTTTGCATTTCCTTGATGTTTTTATAGCTCTTTCAAGAGTGGAAAAGAAAGAGAAAGAACATTTTTGCTTTTAAACAGATATCCATAAAACAATGAAAATTCCCTAGAGAAGTTCAAGGGGAGGTGCAGTGCTAGCAATTAACTTAATTTACTTTTTGGAAATTCATTGGTTGACAAAGTCTCTATAATTACTCTGATTTTAGTAGCTGTAGGAAATACCACATTTACAGGAACGTTGTAACTGAGATATTTCAGAAAATGATTTGTATTTTCTAAAATACAGTAAAGGTAAAAGAAGTGCAATAACCCGAGTGATAATAATTAAATAACATTAATAAACATTTGCACTGCCTATTTCAGAGCAAGCACAAGCCTTTGTGCCATACTGCGCAGGCAACAACACCATAAGGTGCATGGTTGAATCCAAGGRGATCCATCACACACGTGGGTCATTTCTGTCTTCATTTTGGGAGCAAAAGCACAGTATTCTGCCTGTCTTTATTCCATTCTTGAATGCTGAATTTCAGATGCTTTTGCTCCAAGTTTTGTCACTGCAGTGACTTGCTCATGAAACCTYTGTAGACACCAAATTAATTTGTGTGGCATTGTTATCCTTCACAGTGTGATTCATTGCTGTCATGAGTCAATACAAGGAAAGATTAAGAATCCAAAAAATGCTCGATATTAGCTCAAATGACACCTACATACTCCAACCGCATACTCCACTGATGCTCAGAAATTCATATTGCTACTGTTATCCAAGAAGACACAGCACTGGGCAGCTTTTTGCTCTCTTCCACAGTCACATTCACCCAAAAGCCAGCTGGCTGCATCCTTTCGCTTTGGATTTGCTTTCCYGAACTAAGCAGGGCTGCCATCAAAYGACACTGTATCTGCGCGCTCTACCCTTCCTCCACAGATGTTCCCATCTCAAAGGGAATACAGAGGCCCTCAGCAGAACTAAGATAATTCTCTGCCAAGTTCCTCTTGGCCAAGATACTTCCTGATGCTGACTTTTTTAGAGCTCGTGCCAACGAGGTACCTTTCCCACCCCAAGGACACAAAGCCTTTGGTTTACACTGCCTGGCCACCTGCCAGTCTCCTACCCATGTWTCTTGAGCCCAGCATGGTTTCCAGATGATCAGATTAAATTATTTGGGGACTGGGAATGATTCAGCAGCTCCCAGCACTCTCGGGTACATACTAGTTCATGTCCAACATTTTTTTTTCCCAGCAATTAATTCAAATCTCAGAAAAGTTAAACATAATCTTAGCAAAAGGTTTTTTTCTTGCCCAGTGGAGTGGAGTGACAGCCTTGGATAAGGCATTGTGGATGATCCACTGACCTACCCCATGCAATGAATTAAGCTTTCTCATTCTCTGTTGGCCAATCCCGCCCCCAATCAGTCTTGAAACACAGTTGACTGGAATAGCAGTATGGAAGCACACACCGTCTTCTCTACTGCCTCTGCAGCTCAAACCCCAGTTTTTCTGGGCTTTCTTCTGCTTCTGCTCTGTTCAGTTATGCTGTTTGGCAGTTTTATCATTGATATCAGCAAAGAATTAGAAGACTGAGAGGTTTGGTGAATGAGGTGTTCGCCTTTCATTAAAGATGCTCGCTGCAAAGGGGTCTTAYGCTTTGCTGTTGACTCAGTTGTTTCTCTTCTCTGATGAAATCCTTCTTGMCGTGTTTTTCAGTCTAGCACACAGCTATGTCACGGGAACAAATAGTTCCTTAGTAGCTCTGTGGAGGGTCTGGTTTCTGAGTGATTATTTCACACATCTCCCTAGATCCTCCCACACCGCAATGATGCCGGCGGCTTCCTCCTAGGCTCTGCATCCCCTCTAATGTAGCAGCCCCATCTCCATCGCCCTTTCCCATAACTCCCTCAGCTGCTTCTTAATGTTTTCCCTAATTCCTCAAGGCAGAGCTTCATCTTCCTCTTTCACCCCTGTGTTTTTGGCAGATGGAGGAGCAGCATACGCTGTGGTGGGCTGAGCCGGCGCGCGTGCTCCAGGCCGAGCTGCTCCTCTCCGCAGCCGCTGCCTCTTCACGGGGCCCGAAGGAGTTAAAGCACCTCTGAGACTTCCAAATCTCCAACAGATTTGGTAAAAATAGGCTAACAGGTTCAAGGGTCTTTAGGGGGCTGAGAGGCAGACAGGAAACACAAGCAGGCTGCCCCTGCCATTGCATAGCTCTAATTCCTAGGAAACCAGGCTGAAAATGAATTATATTGGAAACTGGAGCCTAAGGAGTGGGAGTCAGGGGCCATCACTGCTGTTTCGCTGTCACCTCTCATCCATCCATCAATGTCCTCTCTTCCTGACCTCAGACCTCAAGGTCTATGGGACAAGAGATACATTTTTGCTGTTTTTCCCATTATAGTGAGGCAAGGGTAAAAATAGAAATATACTGGCTTTGACTAAATTCACTATTTACAGCAATCTCATTCCACAAAATTGATTTAAAAGCCTGGTACTTGGGGCCTGTGGACTCAAACTTTGTGATGATTGAAAGTGCTGAACACTGCTCCTCAACCTCCTCCCCAGCTGCTGTTTTTCCCTGACAGATGTTTGCTGCCAGGAGCCCCAGCGTGCCAGGCCTCACTCTCACATCTGTCATCGTGAGGACTTGGGCCAGAGGGAGCCTGTGTCTCTGCTCTCTATGAGGGGCAACTCCCAAGAGTGGGCAGCTCCTGGGCTCCAATTCTGCAGGCTCTGCTTAAGCATGGAAGTATCAATGTGATGCAGCAGAAGGAACACGGACTTCTTAACACSAGCAGCAGCATCTGCCCAGACTTCCTTGCAAATCCGCCGGCGGATCGGAGGAGGTTACCTGCTGCCTGGCTGCACAGGGTGGCAGGAGGAGTTGTAAAGAAATAAGACGGCAAGAGAGGTTGTGCTCATCATGCACTAATGGCATCTGCAGGGTAGTTTGCAGCAGGCTGACGTGAATGAAACCCGGTCTTAATATTCATCACCTGGGGCGAGAGAGCGAGAGATCTCAACATAATGTATCAGCTTAACACTGATAAATTTTCCCCCGTGAGTTTGAGCAGTGGGATAAGCGACTGGCACACGTATGTACTGCAAGGGGAGCAGAAGGAGGAGGTTAGCTCACACAGGAGGAAAAGGCAGTGTTAAGCATCTAACCCAGATGAATAAATGGAAAACGATGAAAATAAATAGAAGTAACTCCAGTCTCAGTGCTTTGAAACATGGCAATATTTATGACCACTATCCTGCAGGATATATATCAAATTTGCCTGCTTTGTGCAGCTGTTCAAATGAAAATTAAAATTCCCCTTGTGTGCTTTGAAAGTAGTAGGCAGGAGCTATGACACCGGAATCCCATTTCCACTCTGGGGAATACTGCATTTCTGTGTTGAAGGTAAAGCCATTAAACACTCCTCTAATCTGTGCCCTTCTTGTTTGGCTCTGCCCATAACCCAAGCCATGGGGGCTGCTGAGGCTGCAGAGGCCTGATGTGCGCTACAGCAGCAGCGAAATGGAGCTGGGAGCTGCTCAGAAGCTCTGTTTTTACCGTGCATCCCATGCAGGGACAACATGGAGTGGTGCGTGAGGAAGAAGAAGGGAGAGCCAGGGAAGCTGTATGAGAGAAAGCCATTGAAACAGGTGTTTTCCATATGGTTTGTAAAAAGTTGGGATCTGTGAGCAAAGCAAATCTCCTGAGGAGTATCAGAAAAAAAGTGTTATCAGTAAAGSAAAGCAACAGGAGCTCCTGACGCCATCAGTTGACAACCTTGGTAGGCTCTAAAATGTGTGACCCCAAGTTGCTGCAAGGTTAGTTGTGGGAAAAGCTGCCCCGTTACACCCAACACACCRTCCGTGGGTATTAGTGCAACGAATTCTGCACGGGGGATGTTCTCTCATCCTGTCCCACCCCATCTCCCCTTCTTTGGAGCAATTCCTCTTTACTCTCATGTACGAATTAACTCACACCAGACCAGCCCAACTCATGAGCTAATCATCGTAATCATTTTTATCCTGTTTAGCCTTGCATTGCTGAGTCAAAATCTAAAACTGATGATTATTGAGGGCAAGGGTTAGTCATTCAGGCCAAATAGGATTGAACAAGGATGAGGTAAGAACAGGATCTCGAATAGCTCCTTAAGGGCGGGGGATCAAGCCAATGAAAGTGCAAAGGTGAAGCGGCCGCCTCCTACGTGACGTAGGGTCAGCCCCAGCAGGTTGGTCCAGTCAGGTTTTGAATATCTCCAAGGACGGAAACCCCAYAGCTTCTCCGGGAAACTTGTTCCAGGGCTCAGTCACCATCATGGTAAAAAAAACCCAAATGGTTTCCTATGTCCAGATGGAATTACCTGTGTACCCATTTGTGCCCATTGCCACCTGTCCTTTCCCTTGGCACCGCTGRGAAGTGTCTGGCACCATCTTCTCTACTTACCCCACCAGGTATTGATCCGGGGGATCACCCACAGTGATAAGGTCCCACAGAGCCTTCTCCTCTCCAGACTGAGCAGGCCGCTCCAGCAAGGCGGCTGCAAGCCTGCGTGGGTGCGTGCAGCTTCTCCTCTGCAGGAGGGCTAGATTGGGAAGGAGATGTTAGACTCCCTTCTGTGAAGCTACATCCTTGTGTAATCACTGCCAGTGATGCCAGTGGAATCCCTTTATAGTTAGTTATACAGGCAAAGGGTGTGCCTTCCTTCCCCACTATGCTGTAAAACAGTATTAATGGTATAGGAGCAAATGGACAGATCACCAGCTGGGTGCGCTGGCGACACTCCGCTGCAGTGAGGTTTCCTCTCCGAGGCTCGACACCTCTTTGACTGGTTTATTTCGTGAGATGTGCGACCTCTAGGATCTTGCTATCCATCTCTCCATGTCCCTTGGACTCTGTATCTCTCCTTTTTTACAGCCTGCCGGCCTCTAAGCATTGACCTTGGCCCCCTTGCAGACAGGGTGATCTTCATGGTTTTCCAGGGAGACTCCGCTAATGTTGCCATTCTCCTTTAAAACGAGAGGCCACGTACTTGGGGAAATAAGGCTGAATCAGGCACCTTCTTCATCATTTTCTCTGGAAGCAGGTTTTGACACTGACTTCCCCAAATGCCCTTTGGTTCTGCTGAGCTTGTTCTTCTGTGCATGCCTGGACCACGTGAGTCACTCTTTTGAGTCACCCTCCTCTAATGATTGAAAACATGGGTTTTGCTTCTGCACAGCTGACATGAAACCCTTGTTCTCTTTTCCTTGCCTGCTCATTATTATATTTTTTTTCTGTTGCTTCCACCCACTAACTAGTTAGTGAGAACACTTCAATCTTGCCTGCTTTTACAATCCAATTTTTCCTCTTCACCTTTGTAGGTCACCCTGCCTCTGCAAGAGACAATTTCTTTCTTTTTTTTTTTTTTTCTTTCCTTTATTTCCCCTCTTTCTCTCCTTGGCATTTTGTGACAGCTTGTCTGAAGGGAAGGTTTAATACCAGAACAAATTKCCTGGCTGTGTGCTGAGAGGGCGGCGGGCCGCAGGCCGGCAGAGAGCAGCACCGATCCGCGCRCGGCCCCCCGGCACCGCCGCGCTCCCTGCGCGCGCACAGAGGAATCTCACCGGCCACAGATGCGAAATGCGGCTGGCTTTCCTGGTCCCACATCTGTTTTTCAGGCATATGTAGGCATTTTTATCTAAAGGAATTTGTATGGCACAATAATAAGGGAGGGGAGGCAGAAAAAAAATGAGACACTTAAATAGTTTTTAGCTGCTCGGTTGAAACCCTCACAGTAGCAATTACCCATGTTTTTTTCACAGCTCTGGAGCCTCGGCAGAGAGCCCTGAGTTCTCACATTGAGTGAATGGACAGGGACTGCAAAGGGGACTTAAAGCTGTCTCAGGTAAATAGTTAATACAGCGTAAATGGAGTATAAAGGAGAGGGGTGGCTAAGCAGGGGGGAGCACGGGCCTCCCGTGTGTGAGGCGCTTGCCCTCAGCCCCGTGTCTCTCCTCTAGCACGACCCCTCTTTCACTGGTGCTTCCCTCTTCAATCCTCCAGCTCTGCTAATGCGGCTGCCTGGGAGCTGCAGAGGCTGCAGGTGCCTCCAGGTGTCCGTCTTGGCAGCACTTCTGCAATCCGGCTTCCTCGTCTCGCCCGCCTCCCTTCAGCTCCGTTTGCCCGGGAGCCGGCAGCGGAGTGAAGCCCCACAGAGGAGCTTCCGCTGCCTCCTGCAACTTAGAAATGTGGCGTTGGGCCCCTCCGTGTCTGTGGTGCTGGAGGGGCTGCCCAGCAAACTGACTGCTCAGTGCAGGTCCAGGTGGGAGCATCAGCCAGGCCGGGATGAGCCAAGCCCGTGCTGCAGGGCAGGAGTGCGAAGGCCAAAGTCAATGAGGAAATCACCTGGGCAGTGTCCTAAAAAACAGTGGCCAAGACTGCTGCTCTCACCTCTTGCCTCATGTTGAAAGAAATCCAGGTATCTCAGCACAAAAACCTGAGGCAAAGCTCTGGTGGGTGTCGCAAAAYGCTCCAGTCAGAACCAACGACATCCTCAGTGCTGGGGAAAACTATCCAAGGGCAAGAGCAGAATTAAAAGGCTCTGAACGACTTTCAGGAGTGTTTGTGCCGTTTCAAATAACTATTGTGTCCCTTCAGAGTTGTCATACCACCCTTCAAGAGGGACTAGGGGAGTAGGAGGGATGTAACATGCTGCTTAAAACTTTGTTTTAAGCGCTGGGCTCCTGCAGGAATCCTCTCCTGTTGGCGTCTGCCTCCTCTGGAGACCTGGCAGCGCAGAAGAAAGGAGTCGCATTTATTTCAACTTCAAGGTCTGAATTGTCCTACAGGTTTCCATTGGCTTCCTGATTCATGCAGCAAATTCATTCAAAGGACAATCATTTTATGAAGGATTCAATTTTTTCCTATCATTTTAAGATTTCTCACATGGCTGGTCCTGCCCGGGGCAGCATTTGTGTCCGCAGAGAAAGGGAGAGATTCCAGTCTCCAATTTTACTTCGTTACCACTTCCCATAGTAATAAAATGATGCCGCAGACAGGACAATTAGGATCAGCTGTTTTCTAAGAGCACGGTTAAAATGTCTCATTTATACAAAGAAATTAGCCCACCCAGAAGGGCCAAACAGACTGAAAACAGATTGCTAAAGACACCCAAGTCAGTTATTAGTTGAGTGAAAGGGAGAGATAACTATTTATCTATCTCAGCCACCCCTGAAGACATTCAGCCTTCTTCCAGACCAGGTATCTGGGAAAACACCATTGGTTTGGTACTGAAGCAACGCTGGAGTCACTGTCTCTGTGTCCGGGTTTTTTCGATGCATTTGTTTTAGGATTTGAGCACGTGTGGCATTTGAAGAACTTACAACTATTGACATTTTTTTTTCACTAGGCCTAGCTTTGAATGCAGATAGGAAATTTAAATTGCTGTATTTAAAAAAAAAAAAAGAGATCAGAAGAGAAAAGAGCTTTTCATATTTTAGATTTGGCTAAAAATATTATCTTAAAATATTATTTTAGGACTTAAAATGTGGTTTTTTTTTTTTTTTTTTGTAATTTGCAATTATATTGTGCAAAGATATAATCAACAGACAATAATTCACTGTATGCTATTTTTCCTTCTAGAGGCACTTTCAGCACACACTTTGGTAACTGTATCCAACACTGTAAAAGCAGTACCCCTTAGCTGCCTGTGCACATCGCCTCTCTCTCGCACAGGGCTGTTAGCAGCAGTTTTAGCCTTAGAGCCGAGGATGGGTCGCCACCACACGGCCTCACCCATACTGATTTCATTCTCCTGTATTTAAACAAGCAATCAAAAAAGCCATAATGCCTAAAAACATGCAGGTTTTTATGCAGGAAAATGCACAGAGAAATGTAGGTACTGTGGAATCTCAGCATCTGCTGTGTTTATTGAAATAAAAATCAGCTGCAGATTTGCATCTTTCTGTGCAAGGCCTCCCTAAGGGAGATACACCCATGAGGGCATCTACAGGTCCACGTATATGCATGTATATAGTGTATATATATACACTATATGTATGTTTACACATATACATATAGCATGTACCCATGCATATATATATGCATACCAGCAAATTTCAGCACTCCTCTGCTGAGAAAGTGGACTAGGTTAGACCTACAAGAAATGTCTATTTTGACAACATTTTAATATTGAATATAATATTTGACTTTTTGTTTTGAAGTACCATTTTTTAATAGGAGTCCATTGCTGTTTTGCTTAAACGGGCAGTTTTTTCAATAACCACTTGTCAGTCTCTATTACCACGTATTAATACTTTTAAGATAAAAACAGGAAATTGCAATGCAGCTGACAGACCCAAAAAAATGTTCTTGAAATCTTTCTTTTTCTTTCCTTTTTTTCTTTCCTTTCCAGTAGTTGCCACGGGCTGAATCGCCCCGTTGTGCCCAGTCCTTGCGGAGCGCTGGGAAAACGGCCCGGGAAGGAGGTTTCTGCCGGCCTGCCAGCCCTCGCCCAAGGGCCTGGTTCCAGTGCCTGTCTTGGCTACACGGCCGTGATGTCCCGGGGCGAGTTGGAGCAGTCCGTGATGCCTCGGAGTCCACGGGCCCTTAACAACATTAATATCTGTCCCAGGAAAGGTGCTGCTGAGCGGGCAGCCTCTGCCACAGAAACAGCCACGGCAGGAGGTGCAGCTCCCGCCTGGGCTAGCTCGGGAGCATCGGACTTCCTGGGAAAAGGGAAAACTGGAGCATGGCCTGGCCAGGAGGCACATCCCTGGGCAGGGCTTGGCGCAGGAGCGCTTCCAGGAAGGGGAGCTCTGTGCTCCCAACGCGGACGGCGGCAGCCCCGCTCCTTGGCCCATGGACGTTCTGGACCCATGTGTCCGTCACCACCCGCAGGGAACTTAATTTAGCCCAACAGATTTCAGCGAGCTCAGCAAGCACCTTGGGGGCATCTTAGGCAGAATGGAGCAGCAATCCTATTCCTTTAAGGAACCCCCCCTCAACATTCCCCGTCTTTCTAAGGAAATGAGCTTCCAATTGCTACATGCCTTTCCAAGTAGTTCCCTTCCCTCACAGAAGCAGGTGATGCTGATGCTGGGAGCAATCTGGGAACTGGCAAGTCCGCTGTGACCAGGGCTGGGAGAGGTTTGAATGTGTGTGAGGAGCCCTGAGGAAATGAACTCGGGATGCTGGGGCTGCAAGCGCTTCTTTTGCTGCTGCTCCCATGGCTCTGTGTCCCTGGGATGCAAGAACGCAGTGTTCAAAGGGAAAAATCTTCAAAAGCAGCAGAGGTAGGCAGTGCACCCCAACCTGAAAGGAAAACATCACAGAAAAGGCAAAGCTGGCCCAGAGCCGGCTTCCCAGCAGAGGATTTTCACAAACAGGCATCCAGGCCGCGCCGGCCGCGGTTGTTTTCCTGATTTGCTCCTGGGCTGGAAGTGCCCRGGATTTGCAAGGCAGCAGTGTGCCCAGTCTGTAGTGTTGCACCTACCTTCCATGCCTGGTGGCTGGAAAGGCCACGTTCCCAAGGCATTCACAGGAATCAAGCGTGTAACTGCACCCTGCTGCTGGACACAAACTTTTTAGTGCAGCCCCGGGCACATGTCGGGATATWTTTTCATGTTCCTGCCTTAATGACTTTGTCTGCAGCCACAGAGAAGCTGTTCACTGGGGTCAGCATTTGATTGATTTTTAGAGAGGACTTGGCAAATGAGGATTTACCCTCTGCCTCCCCGTGTGCTGGCAGTGAGAGGTGGAGGGCTAATTTTGGAAAGGACCAACGCTCCGCCTGGCTCCGAATGGAGATTTAAAAAAGCATTTAAAAAAGCTTTAAAAGCATTTTAAATAAAGCTGAAATATGCTAAAAACTATTCCTTCAAAGGGACAGACCGCAGGGGAAGCAGCCTGTGGCCATCGCCAGACTTCTAAGGTGTGCCTGGGAAGCATGGTATCTTTTCCATGGTATTTTTTCCTCCTCTCCGAAGTTGGTTACCATATACATACACTATGTAACCCTTTTGCTACCAATATATTTGAGTATTGCAGCATATTTAAATCAAAGAGCTTAAAATGTAGAATAATGCTTAAAAATGTTTTTCCTCAGCAGAGCACAACTGCAGATTGACCCAAGCAGGAGAAAGTGTGAGAAGAGCAGTGCAGCTTCCCTTTTTGATTAATGAGCTTATCACATTGACAAGTGCCTAAATGGCTTACATAAAATTCTGAAGAACAATTTCCCTACAAAGGCATAGGTTTGAACTGGAATTTTTGCCAAATTTAAGACTTCAGAGTGTAACATCTGGACTTCCACATAATTTTTGCACTATGCATCCAACAGCTTCTGTTAACATAGTAGTGCAGAATAGATTCTATTCTAGAAACGAATAGGGTGAGGTATTAATGAAATATCATAGAGAAGGAAAGATAATGTTATCTACTTGGCTTAGGAGAAAATTAAGAGAGTATCATTTAAGTAGTTCAGAGGATCTGATCTAGCTTGTAGTAGAATTAGAGAGGGATACCCAAACAGCTGGAAGCAAAACTATGTCGTAACTCCCTGAAGCAGTAAATGATTTAAAGGTAGTTTATGAAATTGCTATTAAATTTTGAATTCAGCATTACCCTATGAATTATAAAACGTGAGCAGTGTAGTGTGGCTCTCAGGATGGAGGTGTTCAGCCCTCTAGGATGCTGGTACCTCTGCTGTGGTTCCCTTCTCCCTCCTCCTAGGAGGAGCTGCACGTGTGGGATTAATAACGTTATCCCAGAGGCCTGTACACAGGTGGAAAAGTTTGCAGCATCCTGTCGGGAGGTGGCTGAGCCCAGTCATGAACTGATGAYGCCTGCACACGAAACATGAGAGAATTCCTTTATCCAATGCTTGAAAGAAGGCCTTGGGAGCTAACACTGTCATTTAATGTTTATTTTATGCAAGTACCTAATTTAAAGCACAAAAGGCACTTGTGGTGTTTCAGCGCTCCACGATGTACATGGATATGTTCCTGAGTCTTGCAGTTCTGGACTTAAGTAGGATTAAGATATGAGAGGGGCAAGGGAGAGAGTAGGATTAAGATATGAGAGGGGCAAGGGAGAGCAGCAGTTTTGAGCACTTTTAAGCAGCAGTTTTATTGACTGCAGCTGGAAGTATACACTCTTTTTTACCTCCACTACAAAATAAACTGATACTAGCATGGAGATTATGGGTTGCAAGTGTCTGAGGCTCTAGCTAGAAGAAAACTACCTTTTCAAGGAAAAGGCACTAATGCTGTAAGAAATTTTTGTTTCTTTAAGACATCTTGTCAGTGTTAACTGGAAGAGAAAGTGCAGCTGCCCGGTCCTGTGTGCTCCCAGCCCCAAGGCCCGCGTTAAATTGCGTTACAGAAAGCAAGTTGCAGAGACACCGCCTGACTGACGGCCTCGCCAAGGCGGCTTCACGGGGCTGCTGAAGGAAAAAGAACTATCAGCAGGTAATAAAGTGGCTGCTTCATTTGCTAACATGAGTAAAAACACGAGCATTTGTTAGAAGCACTCTCAAAAGTGCTCACTCTTTAGTAAAGCAATGCTTTGGGAAGAGCGAGAGAGACAAGAATTTATTCCCTGTAAATGAACTACAAAATATCAAAATAGCTGACAGTAAAAAGAGTTTGGCTGATGACATGGGCTCCAAATTCAAGCCAGTGGATGTCCTCAATACCTGCACGCTCTCTCTGCACTAGCTGCTGCCTGAAGAAACCGCAGGGCGAGGTGGTGCAGAGACSACGTCTCCCGCTGCGATATGGGCTGCTCTCGGAAAGCTGAGAAACGTGCACAGTGATCAGGGCTCTAAGAGGAAATGCCTGGCAGCTCCAGGCCAACTATCAGATGGTCCAAACTTTTAGTGGCTAAATGCAGTTGACTTCCCTTTGAACAAATGAGCAAAAGATGCAATCGATAACGTGCAGAATAAYGAATAAAAGATAACCAGGTCTAGCTGTGAATCACAATCCTTTGAGCTTTTTGTTAATATTACTGAATTAAATTTTTTGAAGAATGATTTGAGTTCAACGACCCAGGTCAGTGTCTTTATAAAAGCTTACTTCATTAAAACAAATGGCCATGCAGCATATATGACAAAATCAATATACGGCTGGATGCAGAGGCTTTCAGCAAAGTGATAAAGCAGTAATATATCTATTGTATTCTGTATACAAATTTTACTCAAAATAGTGTATGTTTTCATAAAACTTGCTAACTTCCACTAACTAGGAAGGGACAAACTTGGACCTTTCCTATCGTCTTGAATTCCTAGATACAGAGTTTCCAACCAGGGCCTCTGGGACCTGTTTCTAACCTGAGCAAGAAAAGCAAAATGTTATATCGTGTGTGCGAACTTCCCAGGGAGCTGCATTTCCATCTGAAATTTTAATACACCTGGTTTGTGGCATTCCTGCATATTCCTGTCAAGCTGCCACACTTCAGTGTTGCTACCTCAGTGATGGCCTTTCTGCCTGTCTTAGAGAGGTATCTTGTAAAAGATGCAAATTCWTTTTTGTTCCCTCTTTAAGAGTTGTGAAAGAGTGGTTGTGATCTAAATTATTCAACACTTAGAGAAAGCAGGCACCTATTTGTAGTTTGTCCGCTGACTCTGGCATATTAAGCAGCTGATTTCTGAAGTCTTGCATGTTAAGCAAAGGTTTCTGTCAAAACATCACATTTGATTTCCAGAGTAAGTTTGTGGAAGAGGCRGTTGTTTCTGCATTTCTCCCGACGTGTTCAATGACAGTAATGAATGCGGAGCCTAAAGTGGTGAACTTTCCAAAAGCAACATAGTTTGCAGTACACCACTCGGGCCAAAGCCAGTTTTAAATAGGAAGCAGAACACTGTGTGGAGAKAGCCAGGAGAGACCTCTGCAGTTTGTTGGTCAATAATGGCAAAATTGTGGCAGGTGCTCCAGCACATTTACTCTTTAGAGCAATTCCCTACAAGCCTTCGTAGAGTTAGGCAGTGTTTTGCCAGGAGAGAGCTGTGCGGAGCCCTGAGCCACATGGCTCTTCTGCACAGCTAGATAGGCCATGGGGCCTGTGTTGGAGCTAGTGACCCCACTCCACATGGCTTCCCCTCCCAAATCCGGCTCCGTGGCCACACCACACACACAGGAGCAGCGTAGCTGGGTGCTGAGGGGCTGGTGCCAAGGCTGCCGTTGCCAGAGGGGCCGTGATCCAGGTGCAGCCGCGGCGCCGGGCCCCAYGTTCCCTGCCCAGCAGGCAGCTCTGCCAGGGTGTGGTGGCTGTTTTTACCCGTTTACTCCCTTTCCAGGCCAGGTAAAGCCTCTGTAACATCTCCCTGTGCAACGGCCCCAAAGCCCCTGCTCGACCCTGGTCCCCAGGGACAAGTATGAGAATTGTATAAATGACATCCTCTAAAGACAATGCTTTATTCCCTGGAACAGGCTGCCCTGGGAGGTTGTGGAGTCTCCTTCTCTGGAGGACTTCCAAACCCACCTGGATGCAGCTCTGTGCCATGTGCTCCAGGTCCCTGCTTGAGCAAGTGTTTGGACTAGATGATCTCTAGAGGTCCCTTCCAACCTCAACGTTTCTGTGATTCTGTAAATGAGCTCTAGCAGTCAGTGTCGAATCAGCCAGTGCCAGGAGGAGAGGACAAGCAAGTCTATGTCCAAAAACCCTTTGCTCACCCAAATGTTATTGCCTGAATGGAGGTGGCAGGCACCTCTTTTCCTTTGGGGTATKTGGAGGCCATTGCTCCCCTGAGGTTGGTGTTTTCATCTAGTTTTAAAATATGGATGGGTGGTCACTCTTTTCTTTCAGAACATGGCAGAACTGGTTAGTACCCTCACCCCAAGCCTGGGGACCCCTCTGGTCTGGTGTCCTCAGCCTCACCTAGGACGGCTTAAGCCAGTTCCCTCACCTAGGACGGCTTAAGCACCTTCTGCACATCGGGCTGCACCGTGACCACTCGGCAGCGCCCGGCGGCTCTGCCCGCGGGCAGCAGCGCGGGCGCAAGGACATGGCGCCCAGAGGAGCAGCTCATGGCRGCAGCCGTGGCCTAGCGGGGCCTGYGGGCAGGGCCGGGGCCTGCGGGCTGGGCCGGGGCCTGCTCCGGAGATTAACGTGACATTCATAAACAGGCACTGGAGGAGAAAATAATCACAGGAGCTGGGATCGTTCTGCTGAAGTCAGTTTTAAAGCACCTAAATCCTTGGATTTAGCCATTACATTCTGGGKTTTCACTTAGAAGTGAAAATTAACCTGTGCACGTGAATGAACTCCCCTATTAGCAGGCTGCGGGCAGAGGGAGCAGAGCGAGCCATGCCCCAGTTGTGTTTGCGGTGAGCGGATTATCTATTGCCCCCCAAGGGCAAGGGAGGATTAAGAAGGTCTCAGGTTGACAGGGACCTACGTGACTGCAGTCCCCTAATGATCTGAGGAGGCAGGGATAAAAATCAATGCTAAGCTAGCAAGGGGAGAAGGCTGAATATAAACAAYACACTCATGAAAAAGGAGCCGGGAGGCCTTCGCGCTCCTCCGGCGCCCTTAGAGGTCATAACCTCCCTCTGCCGTGGGGAAAGGAGGATTTTGCAGAGGACAAGTTGCCGTAAGATGAAAGGGCAACGGGCTGCAGATGGCTGGAGGCTGCAGATCTGGTGTCACCCCGCGGAGCCGGTGTCACCCCGCAGAKCYGGTGTCACCCCACAGATCTGGTGTCACCCCACAGAGCCGGTGCCACCCTGCAGAGCCGGTGCCACCCCACAGAGCCAGTGTCACCCCACAGAGCCGGTGCCACCCCACAGAGCTGGTGTCACCCCACAGAGCCGGTGTCACCCCACAGAGCTGGACTCACCCTGCAGAGCTGGTGCCACCCTGCAGAGCTGGTGTCACCCCACAAAGCCGGTGTCACCCCACAGAGCTGGTGTCACCCCGCAGAACCGGTGTCACCCTGCAGAGCTGGTGTCACCCCACAGAGCTGGAGTCACCCCACAGAGCTGGTGCCACCCCGCAGAGCTGGACTCACCCTGCAGAGCTGGTG
>NW_020455449.1:322896-369601 GCF_003342845.1 Nothoprocta perdicaria
ACCCCGCTGTGAAGATGTGAGGGGAGAAGAGCTGAGCCTTGGCCTCCCACAATGGGTGTTTTAAGTAATGGCAGTGGTGCGTAGCACTTTGTCATTAAAAAGCCAGAGCTGCTTCCTGCAAGTGCGTATTACACCCTAACTCATCGGAGCTGCTGGTCGCGGCAGTCGGGAACAGGAATGAATACGTCTGGCCACTGACGCTGTAACTGCAGCTCCTCTGGAAGCAGAGGCAACCGGGGCTCCTTGAGCACCTTATAGAGGTCTGGGACACCAGGACTCKTTGCGGGGGAGGAAGGGAGGGAAAAACTGTAGGAAAGATTCAATATGCCATGTAGTTTTCTGTTTGTGTTTTAGTGTATTTTCTGGTATTGCAATGTAAGCAAGTTACATGTATTTCATAAATATGCCCTTCAACGCTTCATACATGCTAGGTGTTTAATAGCAATTTAGTATTTTTGTGTAGCAATGATTCCCAATGCAGAAAAATGAAGTTTAATTTTGGAAAATAACTGAAAACTGCATTTATTTCAATTACTCTGCTCCCAAAATTTCTGATTATTTTGTGGGGAAAAAAGGATTTGTTAGCATGTCATGTGCCTTTGATCCTGCCTCTCAAGCTGTACCATGATAATGAGGCTTCTGGCTTTTTTAAATTTCAACTTAATTACAGACTCTGAGCTTCCTACTTTCCACGTAATGTAAGAAAAAAAAAAAAMCAAAAATCATTAATAAAGCAAGTTAATAGAACAAAAGGAGATAAAGCCAAAGGGTATTTTAAGTCAATGACTGAAAATGAGATTTATTGGACCACWTTTTAAACAGATGGCTCCCTTACCACCATGTGACTAAGCTAAGCCTGTTTCAATTGCTGTCTGCATTCAATGGGCCAAGGAGTTAAATACACTACAAATCAGAATAGCAAGCAGTGACCACTCTGAACACCTGCACAGAAACATCAAATCTTTTGGAGAGAGGCGGATTTCTCACAGGCAAATGTAAAAGCTCTGCAATTTTAAGGCAGAAAGTGTAAATTGTTCTTTGAAATTAAAAAAATCCAGATTTCGTCTAGTGTTTTGTAGCCATCAGAGCATTAATTCACAGCCTGCACAGCAGATGAACCCCACARTTATCAGTTTACATTGCGGTCAGACATCATTATGCCCAATAGGTTAGTAGATGATTTATCATTATTGATTTGCTAAAGTCCTTTTGCAAGATACCACAGCTGCTTTTCGCTGGACTCATCCCACATTCCTGTGGCAAACGGGCGCTTGCCTTTTCCCCAGGGAGCAGAGCACACGGGCGCCCCACAGCAGCCCCTGTTTGCTGCCGGGTCCCGAGGTGCCTGGTGGCCCGGTGTGAATGGGATTGCTCAGCACCCACGGGGCGAGGGAAGGGGCCGCCGCGTGTCCCTGGCCCCGCTCCCAGACCCGCAGCTCCCGCCCGAGCTGCTTCCACCGGCTCCGTGCTCCCGCATCCCAAACTGCCTCTGTGTCAGGGAAACGGCCTCTTGCTGGGAGCAGCTGGGGCTGCTTCCATTTCCAGCAGCCACTTGGCTAAAATCTCCCAAAAAAAAAATAAGGGGAGACTAGAAGGAATTTAAGAAGCTGGCGTTAAGATTTTTCATCTTTGTATCTGCAGAGGCAGAGCCAGGGCTACTAACTGATGAGTGCGTCCACTGCCTGCTTACCTGACACGTTGCCTGTCTGCCTGTCCTGCAGCTCCCTGCTCCAGCGCACATGTGAAAAAAAGCCCAGGCCTCTGCTTAAGAGAAGACTATAAACAAAAGCACCATCACATTCAATGGAAGCAGAGAATCCCATAAGCAAAAGTGCCATTGCACTCAATGGAAGCAGAGAATCCCACCCAACCAGCAGCTGGAGTGGGGAATAAAATCCCATCTTAGAAACTTTTCTACCCTGAAGCAAAGGGAGAGTATATGCAATAACATAAGCTTAAAGGAATCTTTCTTATATACCATATATATACACCCTATATATATTTTATGAGGAAAATATTAAACCAGTGCTTGGAAATTTCTTGTAGAAATAGAATTTTAAATGGTGACTGTTAGAATTCACATTAATGATTAAATTAAATATTAAAGGACTCAAAATATTTTACACCTTTATCCTTTAATCTCAGTAAACTCATGAGCTTTCAAGGCTAGAAGACACTAAAAAGGTCTTCTCCTGCCTGTTACAGAACATGGCCATACTGCATCATACAGTGACCTTACCGAAAATCGTTCTTTTTTAGTGTGCAATGGAGTACTTGGAAGRCTGAAATCTGAACTTCTCTATAAATCCATTCTGTGCTTGGAAAACTCAAGTTTCCAAGATGACAATAAGACATTTTCTGAAACCTACTTTGGAAGATCTTTTTAAAATAAGCTATTCTTTAAATGTCTAATTTTGTTTCCTTAGGTGGATGTTCCCCTAAAATGAAGTTTGTTCTTCCTGGATGATTAAATATTTCAGCTGTGATTTTGGCACCTTTTAAATGAAACATGAAAACTGGACTAACACACATAAGCTGCGTTGGAATCTTATTTGTGACATTTTTATTTGGTAGCTCTCATCCCACAAACACCAGCTTGCTGTTTCCCCGTGTCCCCGAGGTGCAGTGAAGTAACATTTGCTGAAGGATGCACAGCAGGATGCACTGCCTATAAAAATATGGAGGTCACGTGTTCCCCATCCTTCTTCCCAAATGCCAACCTCTGTCTTTGCTCATTTGCTGTTTATTGCATCTACACTCCAACTGAAACCTCACGCAGCACAGAGAATTTATTAAAACGGGTCAAATATTTGTGCAGACTCACAGCAGTATTTCTGTAAATGGTATCAAGCTGGGCATGCACCAGGGGAGAACACACCGACCTCAAATAGAACGGGAAATCTGCACCACCCGAGGGTTAAAGCAGCGCTCACATCTGCAAAGCCACGGTTTACACGGAGTGATCCTCTCCAATGARTAGCCAGGATTTCCTAAATCTCTTATGGCTCCGGGGTTCTGGGAAGGGCAGAAAGCACAGGAACAAAAAATAAGCTTCAGTGGAGCTTTGCCTGTAGTTATTCTGATGGACTTCACTGCATCCTACGTACGGAGTCACAAAACCATGATCCAACAACACACTGCACAGATGTTCGAAATTTTGAAGCTTTTGTTGATTCGAAGGAAGCAGGTTTTCAGTTTACTGGTGTTAATGCCCAGACCAGCTGGCAGCCGTGCCAGGGGGCTGCCACTAGCCCCTGCCGGTCTCTCAATGGGAGAGGGGGAAAAAAGGGGTTCCTGGAATGTGTCCTGCTGGGCTAAGGACAGCCCGCGTGGATGCCTGCACATGAGATGCTGCAGGAGGGCGAGAGCCCCACGGTTTGTGGGCACTAGAGCGGTGMGTGCAGACAAAATCAGCAAGTCTTTACTCCTGGGAACGAGACTCCTTGTACTTCTGTGCTTTCTGGCAATAGAGCCACAGGCGTGGCTTGTGAAAAGAACCAGCAACCGGCAAGTATTAAAACCGTAATTAGCAAGGCCTGATATCTGGTTTAGGTTTCACACCTCCCAGCAGCACCCCTAGGCTGAATTCACACCTAAGGCCTTGTGGTGTTTTGTTTTCCTTTATTTATGTGAGCGCTGYGGCAGGCAGGGTCACACTTCAGCAGGGGTCTTTTATGCCCTAGTTTTGTGCAGATGCAAACTCTTTGTAAAGGAACCCAAGGGGGATACCTGCTATTTTTAGTGTTATTTAATGCTTTCTTTGTGATGGGTTAGTACCAAGACCGTTACAATCTATGTCAAGAGCCAGGTTAAATTAATCACCACAAACTCTAGCTCATTTTTTGGAATGTCATTCCAAAGTCATGGCATTCCACTGTAACAGTGACTATTGGTCTCAATCTTGCTGCAGTGTGCAAAGTTGGAAATAATAATAATAAAAAAGACAGTTCTTTCCACAAAAAGCTTATAAGCCAAAATATATTGAGAAATSAGTGGGGGAAAGACAAACAAAGCAGTACTGGGTTGGAGATGGGGGAGTGGGGTGTTCAGGCTTTTGCCATCTTCCCCAGGGAAATCACTGCACGGGTGGTGGTGCCTTTTTTGCTTTGTTCAGTCTCAGGAGGCCCTTCTGATACAAAATGCAGACCCAATAGCTCAGTGGCATCAAAGATGCTGYGGACTCTCTGTGGATACTTGACCAGCTTCTTGTCTGCTGTTTAAAATACATCTACTTAATAGCGGAGTGTATTGGAGAGTCCTTCGATCGGGGAAGTACATATATATTCTGTATCCTGCGGTGCACTTCTGCTCTTTAGTGGTTAGATCCAGAACAATAAATTAACCTACGACCATATGTGGAAATAGAGGAAATAAATCTCCCTCTTGTCCTGGCAGCTGTGGGGAGAATAGAGGGGCACAGGCTAGAAGCCCAGTTTCAGATTCTCTCAGGGCAGCTAGCCAAGCTCCTTCTCCTTTGGGGCTGTTTCCAGAAGGCAAATCATCTGACCCATGGGGATGTCCACTTTGGGGTTAAATGAATTCTGTAACATCGGGATCGGGATGGGAATCAGCTCTGAAGTAATAAACCAAATTTAGGAGCTTAGATGTAGGTGACAATATTACAAATRTRAGATTGGTGCCCAAGTTCAAGCCCSAGTTAATGCAGCTTAAAGTAGAGATTTAGTCACCAACACCAGCTTTGGCTGCTTCAAATTAAGCATCATCCAGTGCTGCCTGAGAAGTTCCAAGGTATCTGAAGGGTTCATGCTCAGCTGACAGAACTGTTACAAGACCTCAAAGAGACGGGCATCCCCCTGCAGCTGGAGGCCACGGGATCTGCGGGCATCGCAAATGACACACATCTRGTTAAGGAACTGAAAAGGGTCTTTGGTGTTGACTTTGGGGAGATGGAGTCTCTGGAACCCACAGGGCACGTGGAGTAGATAGCCATGGATCATAAGCTCATATGTAATCATCTACATACCAGCTCTTGGTCCCTGAATGGTAAACCAGGTGGGGATAACGCTTGTGGCAGGAAAATGCTCTCACTTCTATCTATGTAAAGATGATCGATGCTAGGTAGAAATTTATCTTATAAATACGGTAAATTTCTCTGCTTATCCATAATATGGAGAGACTGAATTTACCATGGGTGCCAAATATGGGTAGAACGGTCATTTCTGAAAGAGTTACCTAAACTGCATCTTCATGAGCAAGAGCTGAGATGTAAAAAATCAAATTCAAAAGGTGCTAAAACTTCCATAGGTAGAAGAAGACCAATTAAGTATGGCTTAGTAGCAGAAAACATCTAATAAAAAAGGGTTTCAACTGGGAGAAGAATGGCTATTTTTAGTGCCCATGGAGGAAAGGAACAAATATGGCATGAACGGGGCCTCCATGCAACCAGTGCAGTAGGGCTACAGCAGCTGATTCTAATGACCATTACAAGGAAGCTGTAACTCATTCCAAGGTTACAAATCTTTGTTCCATGTGACAGCTGCTACCGAAGCTTGATGTATCTGGCAGGGGTAGATGAGGGCATAATTTAACCATACACACTCTTTCTATTGTAACTAAAGCCAAAAGAGCAACACAACTTCAGCACAACTCCTGGGAAAAGCAAAATAGTTGTTATGCTGCCTCTATGAAAAAACGTTTTTCTCTAAGGACTTCTCCTTCTCCTTCTCCTTCTCCTTCTCCTTCTCCTTCTCCTTCTCCTTCTCCTTCTCCTTCTCCTTCTCTGTAGATAGAGAACTATAATGCAAATAATGCAAAATCATCTAACAGTGCAACAAGTCATCAAGGGAGCTGTGAAACTTGCTGCTCAGTGGCAGTAGATGGTGGCTGTTCCTGAGGACTGCAAAATACCCCACGTCCACCCTGGACTTGCACTGAAGTGTGCAGACCAACAGCCCTGGAAGAAAATAACTGCACTGATGTTCACAATTCAGTTTCTTTTGCTTCAGATTTAGGTCTGAATTACTCTGTAAATTGGGAGAGAGACACTCCCAATGCCCTGGTACAGATCTAGGCACAGTTCTGAAGCAGCGATGGAAGTGACGGGTGGCAGCAGCAGAGAGACACCGCGGAGCCCCAGCTTCAGCACTCGGACTTGAGTTCCCGTTTGGCCGCCCGGCAGCAGCCACTGTCGCCTCTTTCACAGCAGGCCAGACAAGTGTGGTGCAGAAACCAAAACCAGCAAGTGCGCACGAAGGTAGGTTCTTGTTTGTCCCTGGTCACTGGGACACGAGCCCGTTTCCCCTTCTGACTCGGAAATATCTGAAACTAGAGCGATAGCTCTTGGCCATGTGCAAACGTTACTCAGGTGTATGAACCAGGCGCCGAATAAGAGGATAACAAATGTGGGTTGAATTTAAAATAACATAGCTTGGTTTATACCAATTAACATGTTCTGCAACTTAATGCAAAACTATTTATTTACTATTTTTAAAAAATCTKTTGTTAAAAGTAGAGTTTTTGCTCATATTATAGCTGAACCTACATGCCTGCAGTCCYAACTGCATCCCCTAGCTTGTAGCACAGAGATTACACCTTGTCTTTAAGAGACACTGATTCTGTATATTTGTTTGAGGACACACATATCTGGGGAAAAACGTGGCCATTCTAGAGACAAACAAAGTATGTTCTCAAAAACCGTTTAAGGAGAAGCAGCATTGTGCTAGACTAAGATTCTNAAATAATGCAAAATCATCTAACAGTGCAACAAGTCATCAAGGGAGCTGTGAAACTTGCTGCTCAGTGGCAGTAGATGGTGGCTGTTCCTGAGGACTGCAAAATAGCCCACTTCCACCCTGGACTTGCACTGAAGTGTGCAGACCAACAGCCCTGGAAGAAAATAACTGCACTGATGTTCACAATTCAGTTTCTTTTGCTTCAGATTTAGGTCTGAATTACTCTGTAAATTGGGAGAGAGACACTCCCAATGCCCTGGTACAGATCTAGGCACAGTTCTGAAGCAGCGATGGAAGTGACGGGTGGCAGCAGCAGAGAGACACCGCGGAGCCCCAGCTTCAGCACTCGGACTTGAGTTCCCGTTTAGCCGCCCGGCAGCAGCCACTGTTGCCTCTTTCACAGCAGGCCAGACAAGTGTGGTGCAGAAACCAAAACCAGCAAGTGCGCACGAAGGTAGGTTCTTGTTTGTCCCTGGTCACTGGGACACGAGCCCGTTTCCCCTTCTGACTCGGAAATATCTGAAACTAGAGCGATAGCTCTTGGCCATGTGCAAACGTTACTCAGGTGTATGAACCAGGCGCCGARTAAGAGGATAACAAATGTGGGTTGAATTTAAAATAACATAGCTTGGTTTATACCAATTAACATGTTCTGCAACTTAATGCAAAACTATTTATTTACTATTTTTAAAAAATCTTTTGTTAAAAGTAGAGTTTTTGCTCATATTATAGCTGAACCTACATGCCTGCAGTCCCAACTGCATCCCCTAGCTTGTAGCACAGAGATTACACCT
This sequence comes from Nothoprocta perdicaria, assembly GCF_003342845.1. Taxonomy (NCBI): domain Eukaryota; kingdom Metazoa; phylum Chordata; class Aves; order Tinamiformes; family Tinamidae; genus Nothoprocta; species Nothoprocta perdicaria. The sequence goes on from NW_020455449.1 coordinate 330,383, forward strand.
TGTCTTTAAGAGACACTGATTCTGTATATTTGTTTGAGGACACAMATATCTGGGGAAAAACGTGGCCATTCTAGAGACAAACAAAGTATGTTCTCAAAAACCGTTTAAGGAGAAGCAGCATTGTGCTAGACTAAGATTCTCAACTTCTACCCCAAAATGTACCCCAGCTTCGTGAACCTAACGGGACTTGAAACCTACTTTTCTACCTGCTGTGAATTTTCAAAATAACAAGATCACCTCTAATCTTATTCCTCATGTTCCATGTATCTTCAGTAAACAGTTACACTGCTATGTGTTTTTTCTAGTTACCTTTTCCTCTTTACCCCAAAAAAGACAAGCCACTGATATTATTTATAAAAAGTCTTCTCAAGAAATTCTCTATATTCTATGCTGATAAATTATTTCAAATTCCAATTAGGAATGTCAGCTATTTCATACTGTTGATAGTAACATTCTTGTCTTCATTTTGCAGAGATTTGAATGACTCAGCATCACGTTCCTTGTGAGTAGGAAACATTTTGCAATTTCACTTTATGATATTTCAATAAAATTCTCATCTGCCCTTTCATGTGCCCTTCTGAGATGGCCTTGCTATAAAACATGTCCACGTGCTGCTGACTTAGCCACAGCTCCCCTGCTGCTTTCTCCTATTGCTCAACGCACCCTTGCCATGTAAACCCAACCAACTCTTACTCCCACCTCAGCTGAGAGTCTGTCTGAAAAAGCAAGGAGTTGAATCAATTTCTTACTAAGGAAAAAAACTTTTCTGCTTGGGAAGAAAACTATTAGGAAATGCCACACCAACAGCCTGCTACTGCATGAAAATAAACAASTGGCAAATGCAAAAAATACAAACTATAGCTCATTGAAGATGGTYGACTGTTAAAAATCAAAAAATGCCATTCCTCCTGAATTTTTCTAACAGTTCAATCCAAGCCAATGCAGAACACAGGACTAAATTTGTAGTACAACCTTCTTTCGGCTGTATTCTCAGCACCTCCTGCATCACTCCTATCCCATTTCCTATCTGCTTCTGTGCTTGCTGCACTACGAACTTAGGGGGCCAGTCTATCTTTCTCAGTMCATTTTTGGCACCCTGTTGTTAGCTTTAGGCCATCTGGGTCTAAGGAAAAAAAATTWAAAAAAGAAAAAGGAAGGAAAGAGAGAGGAGCCAGTGGGTGATGGGTCATGCCAYGAGGGAGCAAGTTCAATCAAAACGTAAAGAAGGAGCTGCAGATATACTGCAGGGTGAGCTTGGCCAGGTAGGGAAGCTTGTCAGCATGTGGGTAAAGGCCTCAGCTTTAGCCCTGCTCCCTGGAACTTGTGCGTATTTCTCAACCAACGTTGATGAAAAACAACAGCTCTTCCTGACAGCAACCTCTTCCAGACAGAGCGAGCGGTGAAAACACACCCCTGGCCTTGAATGTTCTCGGGCAGGGCACCGAACCTCGAACCCGGGCTCCCACATTCGGGGCACGTGCTCTACCACTGAGCTGAAGGAGAAAAAGGAAAGTGTTACGGAATTTGAAAACAGTTACTGACATTACGAAAAGCCAAGTATGAACTCTGGGGCCACTTCTTCAATAAAATCTCAGAGGAGAAAAAGAGGCAGGAAAAATCTAGTTTGCATCATTCTACAGGGAGCTGTGCTCTGAGCTGCTTCAAGACTGAAGTGTTTCTGGACACACTGAAGACCTTCTGAACTGGAAGAACTTTCAATACTACAGCATTACGGCAATTTAGACAGACATTTGAATTGAGACTTTAAACATATTAACGTGGACTTAAATGTTTGAATTCCTCTATTTTGGATCTCAGTCCAAAAAACGCCTATGATCTTAATTATACCTATGATCATTCAAGAAGCCTGGTATAAAGCCTTTGGATCTTTGGTGCAACCACAACTGCAACTGCTCCTATCCTTTCTGATGTTCCTAATCTGGAGCACACCATGTGCTCAGATAGAGGCCAAGTAAAGCTTGACTGAGGTTTCTCAGCCAGTCTTCAGCACAGGCACCTCACATCTTATGAGTACCTCGATGAATATCAAACATATCCTAATCCATTTTCCCTTTGAAGAAGGTCTATAGTTAAATGTAGCAGACCAGGAACTGAATTCAGGTTCTCCTCCATACGCTCTTTAACAGCAATAATAACACATGGCAGCCTCACACAGATGCTCTTATATCAAAACATATTGTCTCAATTTTTCATGCTTTGCACAAGATGTCCGTAAATATCTGAAATATTAAGGAAAAGAACAAAAACCTATTTGTAAGTAATATCTAAATTATTCTGAGAACTAAGCAGAAAATCCGGCCCTGAATTATAAAGTAAACCAAGAACTTTGTTGAAAATAAACCAAAAATGTTTACACATGATTTTTTATTTAGCATTCATGTACTATTTGCCCAGTTCATTTATGGGGTAAACCATACTCATACTTTCATAAAATAATGGCTTTTTTTTTTTTTTGTCTTGGAGGTGAAACAGTCAAAGGTCAGTGATGGTATCTGAAGGTCAAAGTTTCTCCTGACTTCTCTTCTCTTCATGCAGGAGCTGATTTAATACACTGCTCTGTTTCAGAGCTTTTAGATTACAGGTATCTTCACTTACAACAGGGACATCTTCACTACTATCCTCAGCTGTCAGATCTTCACTGTCTGACAGTGTACACAAGAGTGTGTCATTTTCATAGGTAGGAAAATAATACCTGAAAACAACAGGAGTCAATGAATTAGAATATTTCTCTACGCCACATGTTTTGTTTCAAACAGTCTGAGCACATTTTATGAGATTAGATTTGAAAAAGGAAAAATAAAGCAAGTCTGATTGTCTGGACTGTGAGTAATCTGTATGCCACACATCTTGGAACAGTCTTACAGAGAACAGACGGGATGGAAACAGACTGGTCCTTCCCCCCATTTATTTATCTACATATTGTCACAACCAGATTCATCCAACATGAAATGCTGAACTGAACTGCTGAAGTTAGGACACTGGTTGCCTTGTACTCTACTGCCTATGAAGACATCTCCTAGAACTGTTCTGCCTTCTTACATGCTGAATCAGTGTCATGCCACACTCTCCACTTCCTATAAAGAAAACCAAGAGCGAACAACATCTCCATACCTAAAGCTAGGCAGACGTTATGGATATATCCACACTATATGTGGTGCAGATGGGTTCAATTTGATTTTCTGACTATTTGCCCACCCTGTATCTTTACAATCAATTAAATATGTGCCAAGTGCCTTTCCAGGCATGAACTGCTGTGCCAAGTGCCTTTCCAGGCATGAACTGCCCTTGTATATGGGACACTTGAGATGGCAGCATGGGGACACTTTGAACCTTGGTTCCACCTGGAGGGAACCTGTCCACAGCACATCAGTTACGCCCTTCCCTGAACTACATGACTGTTAATAAAGACAATTTTGCAATCCAGACAAGTTTGCAACAAGAAACTCCTTTAGCATATCAACTTGCTAACATAGACAAGTTGATACAGGAGAACAGTTCCCGTGCTCCTCAACTTCAGACAGTAGAGGGATTTCTATTTCTGATTAGCTCTGAGATCATTTATTACTTCATATGGGCCAAGAGAATCGCTGAGGAGCTCTGGGGACTGCAGGAGTGTCAATCCAGAACTTTTGGATTAATCCTTCAAAGATGGCATCGAGTAACAGCATAAATACTGGAAGAAACATGCTAGCTCTTACTGTGGTTGATCCCACGTCGACCTGGCTGGCAGGAATGTAACGTGTTTGGTCTCTTCCATATGACTTATCAATTCTGTTTTAGATTGAAATTTCTCCTGGCAAATGTAACAACGACAATGATGGATTTCTCTTCTGATGAAATTCACTAGTTTTACTTGCTGATAAAAATTCAATCCTAGGGGAGGTGGTAGAAAACAAGCACTTTAGAAAGGCTTTATTAGATTAGGTATAAATGTTCATTTTTGTAACTTTACAAATCAACTGAACAATGTTTTTTTCCAGCTGCAGGGCTTTTTCCTGGACCTTCTTTTAAGTTAAAAATTACAATTGTTTTTCTTTCTCTCAGTCTACAGCAGAAAACAAATACTGTCCAAACACAACTCAGAGCAGCATCTTCTAAGTTGGAAGAAAGTCTTAACAGACATCATCATAATAATAGTAATAGGACTACTTACTATGATGATTATTATTACAGGCTCTAGCAGGAGTTTGAACACACAGAATGAGCAAAAAGTTATCTGTGAAAAAATTCAATGGTTCAGAGGAAAAGAGTAAACATCAATTATAAAAATAAAGTGTTCTTGACTGCCCTTGGTCAACAGGCAGATACAGTTTCCATAATGGAAAAGTTACTGTCTGAACAAAAAAGCCAATTGACCCAGTTGTTTTATGATGTGGTTTTCTTCACGCTAGTGGGAAATGCTGACCATTACAGCATATCTTACTCACCATGCTCTGACTTTATTTTAGGAAAGTCAAATCCATGTGATTTCTGGAGGGAGACAAAGAAAACAAAGAAAAAACATCTCATTATCTCATCTCTCATTGTCACTACTAGTATTCCTAGTAGTTGAGAACTGCTTACATTTTTATAGATTGACACAGACATGTGCATACACTCATGCAAATACAAATATATGAGTACAAACACATGAATACAAGTACAAATACTCCCAAATCTCTAACTGATGCTACCTCTTTATCGGGTCAGTCTGTCCACTCACCAGTAGTAGTTATTCATGTTCTCATTATAAAACTTGGTTCCTCTGAGTATTTGAGACCTGATGCTATCCACACAGTGCATTAGTTGTGCACTACAGAGAACATTCTGATGCAGCAATTTTGACCTCAATAAAGGTGCTACAATGCTACTTTTTATTCCAAACTAATGAAAAAAATGGTATTTAAAAACAAGTCTTACCTGCATATGAAAATAAAGTTTTTCTGTGGTGTCTGCTTGTTGTTCACAGAACAGGCAAACTGCACACATGGGATGCTCCTCCCAGTCAGACCAGTCTCTTATGATTAAAAGGCAGAAAAAAAGAGAGATTAATTTAATTGTGTAAAACAGAAGAGATTTTGTGAAGGAGCATTTCAGATACTGCTTTCGTATCTCATAAGTAAATCCAGACAAACAGAATAAAGTGATGGAAAAGACATTGTGCATTTACAGGCAAGGATGTGATGGGGAAAAAAAGCTTTATTGTCTAAAATAATTATAAATTCAAGATTAACTTAGTAGGAACTGAGTAGGAACTGCATTCCTACGCAGACAGGCAGCAAGTCCCACACTGCTAATTAGTGGGATCTTAACTTCAATCTCAATCTGGTTTGACAAATCACAACAAATCATTTTCATTATTTGTTTTACACAATGTTTCATCCTTTTTTACACCTTTCTAAGCTTTCAATCATAGGATCACAGAATTTATCCCATCCATTTCCCAGGATCACAGAATAATCCCATCCATTTCGATATACAATACTGCTGAGGTATTACCGCTTCCACTTTATGATCAGGTAAATTTAAGCTCAAGTGACAAATAGAACCATAACCTGCCAGAGGTCCAATGCCCAATTTGGCTCTCCAAACTAATGAGTAATTGCTACTTTCAAACAGTTTCCTGCTTATTCAGTTCTCTTGGGTCAAGCCAGATACTTGTGTAATGATCTGAGAGCCTGGAGCAGAGAGGAATGCAGAGGAGAGGCAGATGGTGCCCTCACTTAGCACTGCTCAGAAGTTTGCTTTGGAATCCTGATTTAGTCTCTAGTTGTTATCATTTTATCAAATTTTCTTTTTATACCATTTATTTCTCATGATGAGATTTTGGTGTTTACTCTTGATTTTAAATTTGAGTAAAAGCAACTCAATTATTTCTGAATACAAAAGTGAAAAAAAAAATCTTTTGCTCACATCATTAAACACTCTAAGGACTGTTGTTTGAGTGATTTGCAACTGGAAAATAGGTGTGGGTTGTAATATGAAATTTGCAGCCCTCGCTGTGAAGTATCTTTTATAAGAGTTATCTGGGAGTTGATTTGAATGTCTTAAATAAATTGTGATGCTGTACTAACTATGTAGAATATTTTCCCTGTAGCTACTTTCAACAGTAACATTCTTGCAAGTTTTTAAAATGGTCACGTAAGTAACTCTTACTCTTCCAGGTTGTCTAGCAATTCCCGGTCATCTTCTGATTGTACTTCCTCCCAGGACTTTCCAAATTCCTGGACAAAGAAAGAAAAAAGACATTTCCTAGTTCACATCACATTTTACACATGGAATCAATAAGCATTTGAGAAGTCAAATCATCAACTCATCAAATCATCACAAAAAAAGAAACAGTTGAGAAGTCAGATCATCACATTTTCTTTCTTCTGTGTGCTTTAGTTATTTTTTTAAACAATAATTCATTTTACCTTCCAATGGGAGCATTAACTATAGCAGAGCTGGGAAGATGACGATTTGACACAGAGCTCTGGCGAGCCTCGCTCAGGCTTTGTGCAAGACTCGAGCGTTGCAGCACTGCCCGAAGGGCCCCGAGGTGGGTGTTTATTGCAGCTTGCCTTTGCTACCGCACTCGCTCAATCCACCGTGCCCACCTCGCTCCTCATGGAGCTGCTTAATCAACGTGGCTGTCACACCTGAGAGCAGCTGGCCTGGCTGCAGCACTCACACTGGGCACCTCGTACGAGCCTGGGCTGGCAGCAGCACGCGGCACAACCAGCTCTAGAGTATCAGAAAGGCTCCCTAAGCCAAGGCAAAGACCTCTGAACTACAGTCCAATTTCTCCCCCATCCTCTGCTGAGATGTGGATGTGAGGCTATCTATTCCTGCAGTTCTCTTCTCCCTTTCACCCCGTGCACTGTTTATTTATCCCCTGAAGACCTTGGGCACGGAGCGCCTCGCATTTGTGCAGCGTTCAGCACCATGGCGAGGCCTCTCAGCACGGCTGTGATATAAATAACAGGCAATAAAAACTCAAGCTCTTGCCTGAGACACCACCAGGTCTTTAGTTTGTATTTTTCTTTCCCCTGAAAGACTCTTTCTGCCTTTTAAAATAAACCAGAACACACTATCCAGCAATCCAAGCAGTACTTTTGAACCTGGACTTTTAGCAGTTCTGACGCATTCAGGTAGGTCACAGCTCATCATCATGGCCCCATTAGAAGAGAAACTGAAGGCTCAAGGAAAGGCCATCCATCCATTCACAGTAATTTCACTTGAAAGATTCCCTCTTATAATATATTTATTAACATACTTAACAAGTATTATTATTGCCTTTATGGTTGCTTGGAAAAAGAAAGAAAAAAAAATCCCTCACTTAACAACTTAATGGGAATTTTTTAAAGCTGTTACCATCAGGTAAATGATGCACAAATGTCTCTAGACAGTTCTAAACATAACACCATTGCTAATCACAGAATGAAAACGGAGTGATTAATTCTGCATGCGACGTGGTAGCGTGAAAGCTCTCTGGCTACCGGGGAGACTCATCAATGTCACCACTGCTGTGAGACAACGTGAGGCCATTAACACCTCTCGCCACATGTTCTCACAGCCGCACAGTGGCTTTTTGYGGCTGCAAATGGTATGATCTTAATGAGAGGATAGAAGCTCGCAATCAAACGTCAAAATGAAGATGAATGCTCACAATTTACCCATTTACCAACCTGGAGGGTATGCGCCCAAAAGCCCGCGTTCAAAACAACAGCCAACACAAAACTTCACCTTTTAATTAGAGGTGAAGGGAGCAAACAATCACACGTGAGCTGTGTTGCTGTTTTCTACGGTATTTCTGCAGAGAAGGATCTTGTAAGAGGTCTCTGTGTCCCTCAGCTATTTATATTTAGAGGAGGGAGAAAAAGAGAAAAAAACTAATCAGCTCTTCTATCACTGGAAAATTCCACTGTGGGAAGGTAACTGGGGACGTTATAATGATAGTGTCAAGAGACTGAAACTGAGCAATTGGGTGGGAAACGGTTCTTAGAAAGACTTTTAAAACCCTCTGGCATTTTTTCATACTCTTTCAAATCTACAGCCTGATGAGCATCTGGGACCAAGGTGCCTTTGTTGAGCATTCAGCTTGCCTTGTTCTTTCATCCGAGATGCGCGAGCTCCCAGTAATCATCTCTGGAGACTGCTAAGAAATTCTCAGCAAAGCCAGAAGGAAAACTAGACTTGACATTGTTAATAGTTCAAACAACAGAAAATGTATCATTAAAAAATATAAACACAGAAAAACAACTGTTTTTTTAATAATACTTGCTATGCATCTCATAGAGAAGAGGCTCCTGTAGAGGAATGGGGAAATCATGCAATTCTGTGGGTTTTTTTGTTTTTTTTCCCCCCCCCCCCATTGTATCTTCTCCTGTCAGGTGCAGTTTTAAGAGGACTAGAGGGCTTTTAAGAGGCCTTTGTGCTTCATGGAGGTGCCACACCTCAGCATGGGAGTAGGTGCTGAGATGGGAGCAAGGAGAAGCGGGCAGCTGGTATCCAACATTTTGCAGTTCCCAAACTGCAGCAGACAGAATTCCTGTTCTGGAATGCCTGCAGAGCATGGCAGCTCCAAACAGCTGCTGCTTTCCCTGCAAACTCCCTCTTGTTCTTCTTCTCACCTGCCCCACTATGGTCACCTGCTTTGTTTTATATGGCTGCAGATCTTACTGTGGCTTTACCATGCCGAAGAGACGGCCTCACTCCTAATATTACTTGATTCAAATTGGATTAATTTGGAAGTGTTCATCCACATGGTGCCTGTACCTTCCCTTGAAGAGAAATGAATACACCAATGAAATAAAGTGTAACTATCAGCAATGGATAAAGTGTTTTCCTTTAAAATTTTACAAAACATACACTCCTTAAATAAAACAGGTAAAGTATATGTCGTGTCTCCCCCCACTCCTCTGAAAAAATCCTCTCCATCTCCAGCTAGATACAATAAGGACAATTTAGGTTTTGGCAAAAGGAAAAACATCTTTTCATCTTTGAGGAAAAATAAAGGCTGTAAGAAATAAGTTTTCTAATAAATACTAGTACTATTTTCAGCTAAGAACATGTGAATAACATGAGGGTAATGAAAGCTGCTTGCAGGCCATGACAGAAGTTATGGGAAGTCTCAGAATACCAAAGATCTGCACAAGACTGGCCCCTTTATTATTCCTTTCTATGCCAAAATAAGAATTTAGGGAAGGAAATGATCCATGGACATAATGTATAACTTTTGTTAAGAAAACACATCCTCAGAATTGCACTAAAAACACACAAGCGAAGCCAAAAGCACCAAGCAGGGAAGGCAGGAAGAAAGGCAAGCCTACGGCTCCAAATGAAGTCAATGGGAGCTTTGCCACTGACTTAAAAACTGGAGCAAGAACTGGCCAGAAGATCATGAGGCAGTTCAATTACTGTTCTCAGGACATGTGAACAAAAAAACCCTCTCAGTACAAAAGCCACAAAATAAAGGAAACTGCCAGTTAAGACTATTAATAAGACTATTTTACATAGTGTTCGATGAGTATAATATATAATGGAAATTTATATAAAAAAGGACAGTAACAAAGACTTCTGCTGCAAAGAAGATATCTCTAAGAAGGCTGTACAAAAGAACTATCCATCTAAATAGCTTAGGGTCCAGTTGCTGATAGAAAAGCTCTATGGTACTCATTCCGAGAGCAAAATTAGACTGTGATGACATTCATGCTTATCATTAGAGACCTACTTAGTTTTTTTAATCTCTTTACTATGCCAACAAACTTGACAGGACAGACGTCTGGAGAAATCTTTGTTACATTCTGAAACCTCAAACTCTTCTCACAACTGCAGAACGGATGGGATGGGGCCGCCCTGCTCCAGCGGGGTCACCTGCAGCCGGCCGCCCAGGACTGCGCCCGACCCACAGCACTGAAACAACTGCAGCCTAAAATACAAGAACCTACATTTTCTGTGAAAGGATAGAAAAAATGGATAAATTAAAAGTCTCCATCTTTAGATCAAGATATACTCAGTAATATATATTGCAACAATACTCCTGCCATTCCAAATACGACATCCAATCCACGACTGTGCCTGTGAACTCCCTGTGACATTTAGAGCAAAAGGAAGGAGAGAACTTTAATACTCAGTGAGAAGTTAGTAAAGCTTGATAGAGCTCCTTAAAAACAAACAAACAAACAAACAAACAAACAAACAAACATGTTCTAGCAAAATATGAGGAGCTGAGGGAAAGGAAGAAATGCCACGACATGGAGTAATTTTGAATTTAGATTTCATGATACCTGGTGTCCCCTGATTTAGATTTCATGATACCTGGTGTCCCCCAGGGGTCAGTTCTCGGTCCGGTCCTGTTCAACTTATTCATTAACGACCTGGATGAAGGCCTGCAGCGCGCCCTCAGCAAGTTTGCCGACGATACCAAACTGGGTGGAGTAGCTGATAGCCCTGAGGGCTGTGCTGCCATCCAGAGGGACCTGGACAGACTGGAGGACTGGGCGGCGAGAAACCTCATGAGGTTCAACAAGGGCAAGTGCAAGGTCCTGCACTTGGGGAGGAATAACCCTGGACACCAGTACAGATTAGGGGTGGACCTGCTGGAGAGCAGTCCCGCAGAGAGGGACCTGGGTGTCATGGTGGACGACAAGTTGACCATGAGGCAGCAGTGTGCCCTGGTGGCCAAGAAGGCCAACGGGATCCTGGGGTGCATTAAGAAAAGCGTCTCCAGCAGGTCGAGGGAAGTGATCATCCCCCTCTACTCAGCCCTGGTGAGGCCACATCTGGAGTACTGTGTCCAGTTCTGGGCTCCCCAGTACAAGAGTGATGTGGAGCTGCTGGAGAGAGTCCAGCGCAGGGCTACCAGGATGATCAGGGGCCTCGAACATCTGCCCTATGAGGAAAGGCTGAGAGAGCTGGGTCTGTTCAGCCTGGAGAAGAGGAGGCTGAGGGGGGACCTGATCAGCGTGTATAAATACCTCAAGGGAGGCAGTGAGGAGGAGGGGGGCGGCCTCTTTTCAGTGGTGGGCAGGGATAGGACTAGAGGAAATGGCTTCAAACTGAAGCATCGGAAGTTCCACAGGAACTTAAGGAAGCATTTCTTCACTGTGAGGGTGACAAAGCACTGGAACAGGCTGCCCAGAGAGGTTGTGGAGTCTCCTTCTTTGGAGATCTTTAAAACCCACTTGGATGCAGCCCTGTGCCACGTGCTCTAGGTGACCCTGTGTGTGCAGGGGAGTTGGACTCGATGACCTCTGAGGTCCCTTCCAACCTTCGGCATTCTATGATTCTATGATTCTATGATTCTATGATACAGAAAGCAGACCTTTTGCAGCAAGCCTAGCTTTCAGCATTCACCGAACATATATGTATGTACAGTGGGAAACAAGAGTTATTTTTCCTTATACATACAGGCCAAGCTAAAGTTCCTCCTTTTAACCTCATTTCCCTCTTTGTGCAAAAATAAATGCTATTTTGAGAGCAAGCACTTTCTGCTATGTAGGAAGCACCATCTTAAAATATGCGTGTTCCACAAAACTCCACAAAATATTAGTGTGCAATTCCACATTTAACAAGGAACTATTTTACAAGCTTTTCAGACAGGTTTTGAAAGGAAGCTATCACTACAGTTTTTCCACTTCTAAAAAAGAGGAAGTTCAAATGTGGAAGACATAAAGGGGAGGGACAATTAAAAAATCTTTAATCACACAATGCATACAGTTTTGCCTGTTTGCATTTGTAGTGGGAAATTTTGGAGCAAAAAGGAGGTGTGTGTCTGTTTTTCTCCCTCCCCTCTCCCTTCTATTTTTTCTAAATACATCCTGTTTTTAAAGGAAGAAATATTACAGGTTTGGATATGGCTACAGTTTGAAGATTAGAAGCAGCCAGTAGAAATAGTTCACAGGTAAAGTGCAATGAAGACAAATGAGAATGTGTGAAAACATGGATATAGCAAAGCACAAAGAAAAAGAGTAACAAAGCAAAAAGAAAAAGAAAACCAAAACAGGAACTGTTGCTCATTCCAAGTATGCCTCAGAAGCAGCACTGGCAATGCACTGCCACAAACCCTGCATGTGACTGTACTGCCTCCCCCCAAAATTTAAACATTTTAGTGGTTTGCCATTTTTTATCCAAATTACATTTAGCATCTTCTGTTTATAATGCCGAGGACCTGAAAAATGCATCTCCAAGTGATGCTGCTGGCTCTGGAATACCATTGTGTGGGCTGGCATCAGAAGTCACTCGGCGAAGTCCTGCCCTGACCACACAGCACTTGGGCATGATCCATAAGCTATATCGATCCCATGTTACCCCTGTGGATATTAACCCGGCCCCAGGCTATTCTGCTCACTAACACAACTACTGCGACACAGCCAGTTTCTTCACTGATGTTGAGACCTTCTTGTATCTCCTTAAAATTTCTGGGACTTCTCTGCACAGTCCTCTAGTTTTCAGTGCTTCACTAAAGCAGTTCTGAGATGCTCCCAGTCATTGTGTAGACTCTTTCTCATCTTCAACTATGAAAAAAACCTTGGAAGACTAATGGAAGAATAACAGTTTTTGGCTAAACCAAGTTGGCAATCAGCCATAATGAGAAGAGAACGATAATCCTACACACTTAGTCTGATGGGCTTAAGAGAACCATGGAATAATTTCGGCCGGAAGGGATCTCTGGAGGTCATTTGCCTCAATTTCCTTCTCAAAGCTGGGAGAAATTCAAAGTAAGAGCCAAAGCTGAACATCAAATACAAATTACATGACAGAAGGGAGGTTAAAGAGGCTGCTAGGTTCTGAACACTGTATATTGCCCACAGGACTAGCAGGGAAGAACAAAAATATTAACTTGTACAGGAGAATTAAATACAGTTTGGTTGAGAAGCTGAGAACAACCACTTGGCAGAACTTCAGAGTTTTTTCCCTATCAGTTTTTAAAGCAGCGAAATCTGTTTTAAAAAAAGAGCCATATACCTAAGATCATTGATTTTTGAAACGAAGATATACAGAGACTGAGGAAATTAATTTCATCTTGGGTCAGAGGGACTGGGCAGAGCATCAAATGTCTAACTTTTTGTTCTTAGTATTGGAGTAAAGCACAGGGACAGAGATTAAAAAGAAAGAGTAGGAAAAACACTGTAAAAAAAGACTGAAAAATCAATTTGTAAGGTAGATATCAGTGCATATAAAAAGCTTAGAAACTAATTTAACTGAAACATCTTTGGGACAGAATGTAGCAGTTTTGAAGCAGTTCTTGTATTCAACAGCTGAAGACAGTAAATGAGTATTTGCTACTCACACACGTACACACACTCTGCAAGACCTGGGATAAAAAATATGAGTACCAGCAACATGTACTTACCTGGGGGCTAAGAGCAAAGCATTCAAAGTATTTGTCTGACCTTTATTTCTTTCATTTTCCTCCTCTTTACACTGACTTTACATTTTGAGGAGCATTTCTAGCTTGAGGCTTGTATAAAACAAGCTAAAAGTCAAAAATATTCAAGTTAGTTCTCCATTCATTTCATTACTGTATCTCATTTTCCCTTCACAGAAGGGAAATTCTGGTGATTAAAGGAGAGACAGTGCACTAATAACACTGAGATGAGAGTCTCTTCAAGCAGTGCTCTCCCTGCATTTCTCAAAACCAATTCTCAAAAACAAACATTTACTTATCCTTAGTTTAGCAATTATCTGGACTATCATGCCATAGCAAAGCATATTTCTTAAGGAGTTGTTCCTCAGAGTTTTGACCTCTGTACTATTCCCAGGCTTGGAATTACTCATTTTTAACAAGATACTGGTTTTATCTCTCCAATCAATTTACTGATTATTCACAGAGCTTCTTACCAAGTAATTAATGATATAAAATCTGTCGTATTCTTTGTTTTTGGCATTGATTCTGCGATGCTGCTTCTTTCTCATGTGATCTTTAAGTGTGTTTTTGTCTCTGAAGACTTTTTCACAGTATAAACACTGCAAACTAGAATAAAAAGGTAAACAAATTAACATGTGGAAGCAAAAGTAGTACAAAATAACATACTTATTTAATCCTAGAGCATGTGAGAGTAACCAAGTGAAAAACAGTTTGTTTGGAAACAAAAAAGTACTAGTGAAGTCAATCAAACCTGGAGATGATGACACATCACAAAAAACATTTAAAATGGAGACATAAATAATACAAATAACTTCACTGTTTGCCTCACATGCAAAATAGGAGAAACATCTTATTTACTAATTGTTTCAATATATGTGAGGGTCACAGCCTGGTTAAAAAACTGAACTCTTAACTCACATGTACTTATTTTGGACACCAACCTATCAGTAACTGTTTCTCTGTAACATAGGATAAAAAAAAATAAAGCTGATTTCTTAATGTACACTTAAAAAATTACATTTTATATTTATATATAAATATGCATTTATGTTTATTTATAAGATGATTTTTTTTCCTGACTCAACATGCACTTCTGATTCAAAAATGAGTCTAAAAAAGGTTGGACAAGGTCATCTGTGGGCTTTGCAATCCTAAGAAGTCAAATTTACTAAATCAAATCATAACATGTATATATGTACACACATTATATGAGTGTGTGTGTGTGTGTGTGCGCGTGTATGTACCTATATATAAAACTCAGGACGGCGAATACATTAATTAATAATTGTTATTTTATCATGGTGTATTTTCCAGAACAATTGAAACAAAACACAATTATATGCACTATCTTAAATTCTCTATTAGAGGTGGACAGATTGATAAAAGAGTTGTTCTCTTAAAGCTGAACTTACTACATCATTGGACTATGATGACAGTATCAAGAAGCAGTTTGCATTTTACCCTAGATGGGTATCCCTGAAACAGTAAATACAGAGATAGAGCAGTGTGCTGAGCTTATGGGAAGGCCCTTGTTTAAGGGATGTTCATCTCCAACAGCCAGCTAGCTGATGTGCTCACATATTTCTTCTTGTGAGGAATGGCCAACATACTCCGCCAGGATGGACACTCTTAGGGGACCTTAGGAAAAATTATCTTTGCAGGGGGGATAGGCCTCCCAGAAAACCAGTTCCAATGAAAAACAAACTTTGTAACTGTGGGATTACATCTTCTTATAGGAGATGCTGGTTAGCAGCAAAGAGAAAAATGATGGGAAGGGAAAACAAAAGCACTTTAAGGTATGTATTAAAAAGTACAGATATTAAAGAATTATGGCAGCCTTTCATTACACTGGAAGCAATTTCAGTAAGTGTTTGATTGCAGGATTCACTATGAAAGACTCCACCTATATGAAATCCTCAGGGCCTCCTGGTAAATGATGAAGCTGCACTTTACCAGTATGCAAGGTAATGCATTAGACAACACCACCCATAACATAAAACGTGGTATTAACATAGCCTGCTTTGAGAAGGAGTTGGGAGAGATGAGGAACGCGTCCGGGGGCCAGCAGAGAGCTGCGACACAGGCTATTGATACATACAGAGAGACAAAAGGTGACTGGTGTAAGAACTTTAACTGATAAAAGACATTTAGCAAAAAGATGGTTAGGGTGAGAAAGAACAAGACTCGAGCACTGATGGGACGTTGCTCATGTCAGTGGAGCTGTGCAATGGGACTCATAAGTGAAGCACTGGACCCACTATTGCAGAGACCGTAACTACAAAGAGTTAGGGATCAGCTTGCAAGAAAGCCTGGAAAAGCCTCTAAGGGTAACACACAACAGACACATTAACTTACAGTTTGTTCCTAGTCGCTCATAAATGCTGAATCAATTTTAACTAGCTTACTTCTAAGATTAAAGGAGACATGTCCTTAACTTACTTGTCAAGCTTATTCTGCAATACAGCCAAAAATTCGTAACAATTCACGATGTTATCTGGCAGCCCAATGTTAAAAGCATGCTCTCTTGCCATGTGATTGAGAAGGACAGATCTACAGCAAAAAAAAATGAAACAGAACATTAGGTATTTTATAATACATACAAGAATTATTCAATTAGGGGCTCAAACTACACTAATTGCTTTAAAAATGTACACAGGTCATCAACATTAAGTAAACAATTATAGTGTTGTAGTCCCTGCTAGAAAAAGAATACAAGTGTACTGAAATAGGAAGCTTTCCATCTGAGCCCTACTGCACATTCAATCCCACTTCAACTGCCTAATCAGCACGCATGAGATATAGGCCCCTCGTGGAAAACAACAATGTAATTTTATTTCGAGTGCCATTGTTAGCAAAGCTCATTTATTAACTCGAATAAGCAAGCCACAGATTTCAAATATTTGTCTGGAGAATCTTCTAAAAAGCCGTTTTTCAGTTTTCTCTATGTTGGTTAACAAAACAAATCCTTGGGCTTCATATGTTTTTACTCAATTTTGTTTCTCACCGCACTAGCAACACAAAGAGGACTCAGAGTACTCAGGAACAAAAATAACAGATGTTCAAACAAGTTACCTTAATAATAGAGGACGAAGTGCTTAATTTTCTTATATTCAGTTTCCCCCACAGCAGAGAAGATTTAAAGTGCTCCTTAGCCAATTTTGTATACGTTGTGGAGCAAATCCTGCAAGTAAATCAAGCTCACAACCAGCACTAAGATTCTGAAGTCTCTGCTGTCATCACTCTGAGCTCCCTGGGTGCCAAACTTCTCCACGTGACACAGCTAAGCTTCTGCTACTGGGTGCTAAAGACAATCCAAGCGTTTACACCACTGTCCTAGCAGGATTTTCAATCCCTCAGTACAAGAGTAATCAGGATGAAATGTTTTCGGGGCTAAATAACTTGTCCTTTACTGCATCAGGCAGTAAAGAGAGAAGGACATTCACTCAAAGTGAGAGGGGACTTGAGCTCGGGTTCTTCTACCTCTGCAGAGCACCAGAACTACCCGCAGGGATTAGACTTGGCCTCTCCACCTGAGACTTTTTAATGGGCAGGAATAAATCTTCACTGCAGCAGGGATTTGAATGCAACTCCCTCTCACCTTGGACTGATGTAGCAAAACTCCCTGCTCATTCTCATTTTCCTTTCCTGTTTTTTTACTGAAAATTTAAGCCCCACCAAACTAGTGTGAATTTGGACAGGAAAGTATGTAACTTCATGGTGTACCTTTGAGCAGTCACACCGGCTCAAGCCACTGTCCTTACCCCAAATCAACTGTCCCCTCAGTGACTCTTTTTATAATGGTTCAGTTCCCAATTCTTCTTAATATACAGTTATAAAAAGCTGAACAACAAAAATAAAAGGACTGAAAGGTGGAAGGGCAACTATTCCAAGAGACATTGCAGTTTGAAGAAATAATTATAGCTTACATCCTCCAACAATCCAGAGTCTTAGTGCTTAATCAGTAGCCCTCTGAGCTGATGACACTTCAAACAATAAACAAAGAAGGTGAGCAGGTACAAAAAAAAAATAAGTGAACAGGTAAATATACAAACCTATTTCCTGTGAATTCCTGATCACAAAACATACACGTGCTATGAAATCCTGTGTCATATCTCTCCTTCTGCTGCTGCTCTATAATTTCTCTCTATAAAAAGAAAGATATATAATTGTTCAATGAAAAAGCAAAGATGTCATTACATAATTTCAGACTTACTATATCTCAATATCCTTACTGATAATAAAAAACATACAAAATTAAAATACTGTCACAAATCACTTGCTGTCACAAATCACTTGCACTATTTGCTCGAATGAAGCTTAAAAATTTCTAGTATTATACAAGTTGTATGGAAAGAAATAGTCCACAGTGAAATTATTTAAATGATTATTTTATTGAACATACCAGTTAATTGTGTATGTTTAGGTGCAGATTTACCTGTTATAAGTTTGTGGATAGCTACATAGAATCATAGAGAATCATAGAATGCCGAAGGTTGGAAGGGACCTCAGAGGTCATCGAGTCCAACCCCCCTGCTCACGCAGGGTCACCTAGAGCACGTGGCACAGGGCTGCATCCAAGCGGGTTTTAAAGATCTCCAAAGAAGGAGACTCCACAACCTCTCTGGGCAGCCTGTTCCAGTGCTTTGTCACCCTCACAGTGAAGAAATGCTTCCTTAAGTTCCTGTGGAACTTCTGATGCTTCAGTTTGAAGCCATTTCCTCTAGTCCTATGCCTGCCCACCACTGAAAAGAGGCCGCCCCCCTCCTCCTCACTGCCTCCCTTGAGGTATTTATACACGCTGATCAGGTCCCCCCTCAGCCTCCTCTTCTCCAGGCTGAACAGGCCCAGCTCTCTCAGCCTTTGCTCATAGGGCAGATGTTCCAGGCCTCTGATCATCCTGGTAGCCCTGCGCTGGACTCTCTCCAGCAGCTCCACATCCCTCTTGTACCGGGGAGCCCAGAACTGGACGCAGTACTCCAGATGTGGCCTCACCAGGGCTGAGTAGAGAGGGATGATCACTTCTCTCGACCTGCTGGAGACGCTCTTCTTAATGCACCCCAGGATCCCGTTGGCCTTCTTGGCCACCAGGGCACACTGCTGCCTCATGGTCAACTTGTCGTCCACCATGACACCCAGGTCCCTCTCTGCAGGGCTGCTCTCCAGCAGGTCCACCCCTAATCTGTACTGGTGTCCAGGGTTATTCCTCCCCAAGTGCAGGACCCTGCACTTGCCCTTGTTGAACCTCATGAGGTTTTTCGCCGCCCAGTCCTCCAGTCTGTCCAGGTCCCTCTGGATGGCAGCACAGCCCTTAGGGCTATCAACTACTCCACCCAGTTTGGTATCGTCGGCAAACTTGCTGAGGGAGCACTCCAGCCCTTCATCCAGGTCGTTAATGAATAAGTTGAACAGGACCGGACCGAGAACTGACCCCTGGGGGACACCACTAAGTACAGGCCTCCAGCTGGACTCCGCACCATTGACAACCACTCTCTGCACCCTGCCATCGAGCCAATTCCTAATCCACCTCCCCGTCCACTCATCTATCCCACACCTTCGGAGCTTGCCCAGGAGGATGCTGTGAGGGACAGTGTCAAAAGCCTTGCTCAAATCCAGATAGATGACATCCACTGCTCTGCCCTCATCTATCCAGCTAGATATTCCTTCGTAGAAGGTGATCAGGTTAGTCAAGCAGGATTTCCCCTTGGTGAATCCATGCTGGCTACTCCTGAGCACCTTCTTCTCCTCCATGTGTCTGGAGAGAGCAGCCAGGATGAGCTGCTCCATCACTTTCCCGGGGATGGAGGTGAGGCTCACCGGCCTGTAGTTACTCGGGTCCTCCTTCTTGCCTTTTTTGAAGACTGGAGTGATGTTGGCTTTCTTCCAGTCTTCCGGCACCTCCCCCGTTCTCCAGGAGAGAGATAGATTCCAATGGAATCACACACTCAAAACTATATGTCTAATCACGGGTAATTCAGAAGACTTGCTCATAATAAGTCTGACAGATGGCCAAAGAGGTGGCACTTTCTGCAAGGAGCTATGGGATGTAATAAACCCACTCAAATGAAGCATCTTTGTCACTCACCTACTTCAACTTGAGGGCAACAAACTAGAAATTTTAAAATGCTTGACCATAATTTTCCTCACAAAATGATACAATAGTGATTTCTTCTGGTGCTGTAACAGGGAGGGAGCTGTTACACCAGGGAGTACACTCCAGATGGAAAGACCAGAGCTCCCTGGGGAACGGGAGAGTCAGTTTTTGGATCAGAACTTACCAAATTCTCTAGCTAACTATGCACTACTTGCTCTGCATTTGTTTTATGTACTGCTAAGTGGTAAAACATTTATTTTCTGTATAACACAGAGGTGTTGCTGTTGGCTCCCTGATATTTGGGATTCTGAGTGAAAAATTCAGGGGATTTTCTCAAGGTCTTTATCTGCTTAGAGCAAAGCTTTGTGTTTCTGACCTGCCAAGACCAAATAGTCTTTAGTACCATTTCGTGTGGATTAAGACCCAAACTTGCCCATAGCCTACACGGAAGCTTACATTCAGCTATGTCTCTTAGGTGAAGTCCATAGAAGATCGAAAAGAAAAATGAAAAGGAGAAAAAAAATAAAAAAGAGAGAAAAATCCCCTGAAGCTACTGTTATAACAGGCCTGAATGTGCCTGGATGAGTTGGACCTGGATCTGCCTATGCTGGTCAGCCACCTCCCCACATCCAGTTGAGCAGCGTGAAGTAGGCTGATATTGGGCTAACAAATATGCTATCAGCTTCTCTCCTTCAAGAGCAGATGCTGTTTTCAGCAAAGGACAACGGGATCAGTCACTCTGAAAATGCAAACTCAAAAAAACTCCACCTAGTTTTTGTTTCTTATCCCCACACGGGTCCACTTCATTTTGCAGTGCTGTGTGGAAGTACCTACTGCAATCCCAGGATCCCCAATCCTACTGCTGTACTTCCTACTGTCCTGCTGTGTCACACAAAACACTAACTTACTGAAATAGAGATTCCAGTTGCTCAGGGCTGACTCCTGAAATAGGTAAATGGAGCATAAGGCAGGCGGGAAGAGCCTTTCAGCAGCTATGCAATTCAGTGGGACTATCTGTCTGCTCCGCAGGAGCAATGAACATCCCCAGCACATCCGTAGGAATCGGGGCTCATACTCTCCACTGAGCGGCATGTCACACACCACGTGGTTCACCTTCCACTGGAAAGCATTTGCATGTAGTTTACATAATGTGGTTTCAATCAAAACTGCAATCCAAAGATGCCATATACAATTTAAAGATGAATAAAGCAAGGGCTGAAAGCCTCACTTCTTGAGAGCAGTATTTCAAAACAGCCTCTGAACGGCACTCTGCCATCAGGGGAAGAGGGAGAGCTGCAACATTTGATGCTCACCTGCATAACTCCAGGTTCCCACCTCATATAAACTACTTATTAAAGCCCTGCTTAACTGGGTTTCACTATTTTACTATAGCAAATAGTTAATATTACTATATTAACTATTCCGAGCTAAGCCTGAGGAGAAATAAAATTCATGCTACCTCCTTCATCGAGGCAGGGTTTGTCCTACTGCCCCCCTCAGCCTCCTGGTTTCCCCTACGTGGGCACGTTTGGCAGCTGAGACTCAGACAGCGCCGCTGCTGTATCCATTTATTCTGTAAAGTTTTAAGAATGCTTTCCAGCTTAGGAACTCCTTTTATCATCTGTTTCCATCACTTACTGCAAGAAAGGGCTTTCCAAAGCATCAAGGAAATCCGGTGTTTGTACAGGTGAGGAATTAAAAGCACTGGCTCAAGTCACGCACAGTGAAAATGAGAGCTCCACTTTTTTGCCCTACAAAGATTCCCAAGAATCCTCTATTTCTACCCTCTCTGGGGCTCTGAAGGCAGAACAGCAGTTATACCAAGCTGCATAAAACCCTTGTGATTTGAAGATTTTAAAGACTCCTGAATGGAGACCTTCAGCTGGTGATGAAAGCCAAGTTTGAACCCAAGGCAAGGGGCAGGAAATGAGTGATTTACTTTAATACCTGCATCAGATTTCAAACTGATCCAACTGTTGGACTGTTAGCATGAATCCATGCTTAGTATTAAGGAAAAACAAGCCAACACTCCAGAGCAGAGGATTTCTGAAAGCTCTGAGGAGCGTGCGTCACATCAGAGTGACGGCAAAAAGAGCATCACAGGATGGTTGAGGTTGGAAGGGACCTCTAGAGATCATCCAGTCCAACCCCCTGCTCCAGTAGGGACACCCAGAGCACGGGGCACAGGGCGGCATCCAGGCGGGTTTGGAAGATCTCCAGAGAAGGAGACTCCACAGCCTCCCTGGGCAGCCTGTTCCAGGGCTCTGTCACACTCATAGTGAAGAAGTTCCTCCTCACATGGAGATGGAACTGCCTGGGTTTCAGCTTACACTCATTACGCCTTGTCCTGTCACTGGCCACCACTGAGAAGAGCTTGGCCCCTTCCTCCCTACACTCTCCCTTCATGAACTTATACATGCTAATCAGATCCCCCCTCAGCCTTCTCTTCTCCAGGCTAAACAGGCCCAACTCAGTCTCTCCTCATACGAGAGATGTTCCAGTCCCTTCATCATCTTGGTTGCCCTCTACTGGACCCTCTCTAGAAGCTCCATGACAAGAGGGTTAAAGTTCTTGGAGGCGGGAGCAAACATCACAAAATACACACATATTCATTTCCTTTTTCCATATTCAATACAGGAATCGAGCACCAGCAGGACAGGCAACCCAAACACCACAACAATAACGAATCCAATGATGCAGTTTGATTTCAGGCAATTAATTTGCAATACTGATACCAAGACCTGCTGCCTTTCTGTCCGTTCAGAAATATATAGCAAGAAATGTTACAGTGTCAGACCACATAGTCCCACCTGTTTCCAAGAGAAGTTAAGTTGAAGTTAGTAAAAATATTCACTTTTCTTATGCACATCAAGATATGCTCCACGTTAAGGTGCATATCCTAAAAAAGAAAAAATTTACACAATTTTGATGAAATTCTTTTTTGATAAAAAATAAATATAAAAATAAGCAAATATTTCCCTTTAGATTTGAAGTTAAGCTCATTAATCTTTAGTTATGAAAAATTCAGTTTCATCTCAGAAAACCATGATTCTCTAGCTACAAAAAGATGGCCTCTCTCCCCAAGTTTGTCCATATGGACCCATTTAGCGAGTACTAGACCCAAATACTGTCTGTTGAATAACTCCCCACTCTCAACTCTTTTTATCTTTATCTGTAGAAGTTAAAAGTTCTGTCAAAATTTTGCCCTTCATTTTTTTGTCATATTGTATGGTTTGATTATTTTACTGAAGACTGAAAAAGAAACTGCAAAATGGAATCACTGATGGAACAGGTACCCACACTGACACAAAACAGGCCGTAAATTATAGATATTTTCAGTCTAAATTCCTTCTCCCACAAAACAAGTAATGCTTATGAGATCACCCAGGCATTCTCAAAGCTAAGTACTCTAAATGACATGTCCTTGCAAGCAAATGTTACTGCAGAGCCTAGGACAACGAAGCAGTAAATCCCACCGAGGTGCTAATCGGTCTCCTCCAGAACAACTTCAGAAAAGTTGTACAGGACAGGAGTGCTTGACCACTGCAAACATGGCAAATGGAAACTCTATTTCTCACCACACTTACATGCAACTAACATGGACAGTCATCTTGCATGGGAACTTCATGTACTCAGGAAATTCAAATTCTTTTTTCCCCTTTATCAGTCTGGAAACTTCAGCAGCTCTGAGTTACAAACTCTCCTATGTTGCTGATTTAGCATAAAAAAGACAAACCAGATTACGCAGTAACATCTGTGCTGTGCTTTACTTAACAAAAGAAAAAGCCATGGTAAGGATGTGCAAGTACTTGCACCAGGATGGCCATCTTCAAACACATCAGCACACTGAACTGACAATGTGAAAGAAATGTGATCATTTGCAAAACAATTTGCCATTTGGAGTTCAGAAATACAACACAATTTCAAAATGCTCAGTATAAGGCTGTGAAGAGCTCACAATTTCTCTTGGGAGGTGGTAATTTAAGATGGGAGTAAAAAAATGTGTCTGTTGCTCTCCCTGAAAGCAATATTTTGGAAGAAATTACCAGCTTTCTTTGAGAAGTGCTTACATGACTTGTAATATTGCAAATGACAAAAAAATGCAATAAAAATGCAAGAATAAAAGCAACAAAAAGGGAAAAAAACACAACAATAACAATAATACACTTGAATGATAGATCTTTTTAATATTACTTAAACAGAAGAGATCTGACCCACACAAACACTAGGAACAGTTAAATTAGGAAGGTCCTTTCCATCACTGAAAGTGCTCTTCACATTCTCACTGTAACTTCTGCGTAAAATCACTCCAGTCTCCATAAATATCACACACACAGGCCTCAAAGTAAAATATTAGATAGATAGATAGATAGATAGATAGATAGATAGATAGATAGATAAAAAGTTTCCTACAATGGCCCCAGAACTGTCCTGGAAGTTTGAATTGACGCCCCATAGGCACTGAGCACTGTGTATCAGCAAGAATTCACACTGATAATCCACTAAGGAGGCAAAATGCACATTTGCAGCTAGGACTAACTTTTCCTTGAAGAATTACTTTGTTCCTTTAGTCCAAAGACATTCTAGACAAAATATCTTCAATTGTAAGACCCAGAACTGACTCCATTGGATGCCAGAAGTCACGGCCTCCGGGCACTTGTTTAAGGGCAAATTACCTTTCCCATATTATAATTCCTGCTAATCCTCCCTCCAGCACACACTATACCCCAGGTGCTACATAGTCAAACTTTACTGCTCTCTTACTGCTTTGTTATCACAACTCCCCTTTATCAGCAACCCTCCCACAAACCATTTATTTAAATCATTAAATTCAGAGCTTTAGCCCCTTACAGAAAACAGCCATTCACAGGCAGTACTTAAAAGTTCTGCTGCTTTGGTTTCCAACCTAAAGAAAAAACTGTTGGTCCATAAGTTTGCTTATTTTTCTAACTACCTTAGCTGGTCTGACAAAAAACAACAACCAAACAAACAAACCAAAAAAAAAAACAACAAAAAAAACCCCTCTCTCTCAGAGATAAGAACTTCAGGTGGTCAGTACCACTCTCATTCCTCAGTGTAGCAACCCATGTGTGAAGTGGAAGACTACATATTACACTGCAGTCGGTAAAATGGAAATAATGAAGAATGGCATTATCTGTCTTTTATTTTATTTTATTTTATTTTATTTTATTTTATTTTATTTTATTTTATTTTATTTTATTTTATTTTATTTTATTTTATTTTATTTTATTTTATTTTATTTTATTTTATATGCTCAGGATGGGGGAAAAAAAAAGCTATGAGTCTCACGAAGGCCAAGTGCAAAGTTTCTGTCCCAAAGATTTAAGTACACCCGTAGTCTCAGCTTTAAGTGTGCATACTGGGCTGAATCAGAGCAGAAGCATCCTGGAGTTTGAACAATACTGCTAGCATCTGTCTTGCCCTTTCTGGTCCTACAGTCTTCATTTTGGCCAACAACTAGAAATGCAGTGTCTCATACAAGTTATCATTTGAGGGAAGTTCAAAATGGTATTTTTAATGACCATATTATACCCTTTGGCTAAGTAATTTGCCTAAAGGTGTTTCCTTGAAGAGGAAGCTTCATATCTGCTTTAGTATGAAGCTCTCAAACATGTGAATCAGCGGAGTCTACAGCACTGAGCACAGTGTACTCACCAATACTGATCCAAATAAACTTGGATCTGGGTAATACTGCTTAGGAACTTTGCAATAAACACCTATTTTCTCAAGCTCTCCTAGGCCAACACACAAACACACAGTGTGCATTTAGTTCTAGTTTCTTCCATTTTAAATAAGAGCTACATTTCCCTGCTGAGTGCTCAGAGAAACTAGCAATTGCTGTAGGCAGCTTAACAAGTGAAACACATTCTATTTTGTAAAAAAACAAAGAAACCCACACCAATCACAATAAGGTGCTGATACACTTTACTGCTATTGAAAAAAAAAAAAAAAACACAAAACAGCATCCCAAGATAAAGACTAGATGCTCAGACTGGGGACCCACAACAGTCTCTATTAAGTGGCCAGGCACATTACTTGGTAATTAGACACATCATTAGGATAAACTACCTTTAGCATAAGAGAATTCAATTTGTCTTTGTGTCTAGAGTCTTTGTGTCTTTGTTTCCTCAAACACTGTCTGATGAGCTTCTGATTATGCTACTAAGTCGGAAAAATATTTATTAAAAAGGAAAACCAACAGTATCAGAGACTTCCTATCCCTGAAGCCCCACAGTCCTGCCCATACAGAAAAGCCTCTCTCCTGACGTCTGTATCAGCTTCTCTCCTTACTCAGTGCTCATTTCTCCCACTTCAAGCAGTGCTCTCTCGCCTTCTGAGTTCGGAAAAAAATCTTCCAATTCTGTAATGTCAATTAAGTCCTCTTCARCATTAGCGAAGAGACAAACTGGGGATCAAGACTAGTTTTTTTGGTTCATCTGTGTTTTTTCCCCAGAAGACTGTATCTGTTTGGAGTTACAGAGCCTGTTTCATAAGCTGTGCACTCTAGCCTAGTTCAGGCTCATTGCTTGCTCTCTCTCAGCACATTACAGTGACCATTATGTCTGCACACAGCGTTCACCCCCGCCAGCTCCCTTGCTGCAAGCAGCCTCAGACACTGCTAAACTGCAGTTCCAAAACTGCTAACTGAAATGCATCAGCTAGCATATTTTAAAGACAACATTTGTCCTTGTTAGGCCTGCTGTTGGAGAGAGCTGTTAGGATTCAGTGTGCAGAAAAAGCAGAAATTCAGTCTGCAGAAAATGCAGAAATTGTACAGTTCTGGTCTGTATTCTGTACAAACCACACAGCCCCACTTGCCAGCTTACTCTTAATTGCTGGGCTTGCCTGGAGGTAAAAGACTTCACAAAGCAAAACAACTATTTAACTTGCAAGTCAACACTCGGAGTGCAGCAAAAGGAAGTGCAAAACTAAATGGAGTTTATTGCTCTAACTAAAGCCGTGATTTCATTGAGCCCAACTATGGCCACAGCTCAATTTCACAAAATCCTCTTGTAAAAACTGGAGATACAATTCTGATATTTGAAACAGTGTTAATAACAAAGGATATTTCACCCCCACAAACAGGAATGCATCCCTTTTCAAACTTAATTACTCTGTAAACAAAAAACAGCACTTGCTTTAGGCTAAATGCTGCGCTCCGCTCTAAATTTGAGGAAACATCTATTTGCAGAGCAGATGGGGTGAGTCAGCTGCCAGCAGAATCTGCGCTCCCTGGACACAGGCAGTAGAGAGAAAGCCTAGATGCAATAAAACTATGGAGTGCAAAATACTGCAAAAGCAGGAATACATGCCCTTTAAGAAAGAAAAAGCACAGCCCCGTGTGCAGCAACCAGGAGCCACTATTCAAACAGACATTTCTATTGAAACATCAGCTGCGTGGACAGCAACCCTCTTTCCCCCATCTCAGCCCACAGTCCCAAAGAGCATTATGTGTTTGGGAAGAAACTCATGGGGACATTGTGTGTGCATGGACAATATACAGGATATCCTTAATAACCTCAGAAGGATCACAGTGAACTGGAAAAGGGGCAGGAAAGTGCTGCAGTGATGAACAGTGAAGAACCATTAAGCAGACAGCATCTTAGGCCTGGAAGTCAGCACTGAGGGCTGATATGCTGTAAGGAATGAACCTCATGAAAGGCATGGGCAAGCTCTGCAACTCATTGCCACCGGAAGCTATGGATGCCAGGAGTTAAGTGCRTTCAGGGAGCAATAGGAGGTTGATAAGAAAAAAAAAGGTTGTGTTATTAACACTGTGTACAGGTACAATGTTGTTGGCTCCTGAAACTCTTCAGCTGCCAGTTGTTGGAACTGGGAAATTGTTCTGAGAAAGAATCAGTTAAAATTCTTTCAATTCTGACCTGTCAGGTCAGAAAAGAGGCAAAAACAGACCAGACACTTTGCTGCTCTCAAGGATCAGACACTGATCTGGAAGACCCTTTTTTACTGATCCAGGACTGCATCTCTTATGATGAACTGGAGCAGAACCGTGTTACACACAGGTGCATCAGCTGCTTTTTCCTTAGTCCACGACAATCCAAAGGACCTACACAGGAGAGGGGGCTGCAGCTGTGGCCACGGCAGCTCCAYGAACCTGCCCGAGTGGCGGAGCTACCACAGCTCCTGGAGAGAGTCAGGCAAGGGCGGATGGTGCTGCACGTGCACAGCAGCCACTAGTGCAGCAGGGCAGGCTGCATTTGCAGCCAGCAAATAAAAGAGGGCATTTCCCCAAGTTRTACCACGGGACTGACTACCTCAAACAAAGCTAAATAAAACAACCCCCCCACAATATCAGTAATTCCTTACCAGTCTCTTTTGCTGCAGCTCTTCTCTAAGTAATCTGTCTTCTGGTAGAACATCACATAGAAGAAAATAATTGTCCTGTTCTTCTGTTAAAGAGATTAGGAAGGGAGCGTAAGGGAAAGATATTTGCTTTGAATATTTGAGGCATATAATCTGCTAGACCTTCAGCGTGCTTTCAGAATGTTAGATGATCTTTTTTTTTTTAACTTTTAAAAATCTGTTATTTTATTTTCATACTTTAATGAAACATACTTAAGTATTTTGATACACATATTTTTACACATTATCTAACAGCCTTTGTCAGTAATCGCACACATGCTTCGGATTCTAAACTGAATTGTATTTACCTCACTTATACTGTAGTACAAAGACCAAAGTATAGCACAGATTCCCCTCTCCCCACTCTTATTCTCTTTTATACTGTTTCTTCTTGCACCATCAAAGCAATTTTAATCATTGATATTGGTCCCAGTTTAAAGTCAGCATGAAAGAAACATCAAATGAGCTTTAATTCTATCTTGAATATGGGATTTTAAGTTATTTTTCTAAGAAAGAGTTAGTAGCCATATTATGTCACAGCAGCAGATTTGTCAAGTACAGTCTTTGGTCTTCTGTTGCAGCCCAGACAAGTGCAGACTGTCTGCAGACTTCTTCCTCGTAACATGAAGATGCTTTCTCCTAACATTTTGGGACAATAGCAAGCCTAATGACAGGAAAAAGGGTTCATGGCTGCAGCCCGAGTGTCCRGAAGAGGTAGCAGCATGAGGGGGGTGGCAGTCAGGGTGAATTTGGAAAGACAGATCACTTGGAATGTGTTTCCATATTTCTGGAAAAACTGGCACCACTTATTATGCAGTGGGTACCAAGTTCCTTAGCCATGGTGAGGTGCAGAGCTGCTCCTAGGACKCGACTTACAACCTGGACTCAATTCACCAGTGCAATTGAGTAGGTACTTGTGGTCTACCTCAGTCAGCACCATGCTGAAGTACAATCCTTTGAAAGGTCAGTTAAACAGGTCTGGTTAACAGTTAAATATGACTTCTAGGGTGTTCTGACCTAGCCTCAGACTCCTTCCTGCTGAGCTTGATCAAAGCAGCAGTATAAGCCAGAAATTATCACAAGACCTGATCAAYGGAGAGCAGGTGACATACCTACCTGGTGGGGCTGCTGAATTCGTTCTTATGACACTACAGAAGTCTGTGATGGGCTGCTCTGTGAACCTCTTCTTCCAATACAAGATATATCTTTAAAGAAAAGCAGCAGAGAAYTAATAAAGTAGGGAACAATAAAAGAAAAATCATAAACAGTAGATCACTTCTTTTTTCATCCTTTGAATCCTTACAGTGCTTGGGGTTTTTTTTTGTGCTTTTCTTTTTTAAATCCTTTTCTACTTTTCCTCATTTAATCTGTTTTTTCCTGTTCACTAAATCTATTCAGCCTCATTAAAACAGAGTTCAACTTCCCGGGCAAACCAAGCGAAGGTATCAGTAAGAACGATATGCGTTAAGCTCTATATAAACAATGTGACCTATTCACATCTTTAGACAGAAATGCCACCCAGATGCATCTTTTCTGAAAAGATATGCTACAGGGATGCTCCAATTCCCCGAGTACTGTGCTCAGTGTTCTGCCAGACGCAGACAAGAAGCTGAAACTCAGTGAAAACACAGACTTGTCAAGAATGAAGTTTTGACAGGTCTCCTGTGGAACTAGGCTGAAAACAGCAGCTTGGCAGACAACTAGAAAGACAACAGAATGAAATCCCCAGACACCTGGGGGTGGGCTGGGCTAGCAGGCAAGATAAGGAAGGCCCTAAATACATCTTCAAAGTTTAAGGCATTGACTTAAGCTGAAACAAACAAACTCTTGCTTGTACAATCTATAGCGGCATCGACAGATTCCCAACTGAGATTAAGGTCCCACTGAACTGGAAGCTGCTGTCTAATCAAGAAGAAGCCATGACTTAAAATTATATGTTAAGTTAACCAAGCAGCCCTTGTTATTCAGAATCTTACTACACAAAAACCTGCAAATGTGTAAGTGCGTGGCTATCCTTACCCCCATGACCAGTGCAGGGYATCAATCATATAAGAGTTCAGAAGATCAAGGCCAGCTACTCAAAAACTGCTTTCTGTTGTCATGCCATCAACTTAGAGGGAAAAAAAAAAGCACAAAAATTCAGACACCATTTTTATTTCTGTACAGTTGTAGCCATTCAGACTGGTACAACTAAGAGTTGAGTTCTAACAGCGAAGATTTCRTGTATTGGTTCATACCTCATACCACCTCTGTGATTTTTCTTAATTMATGAGAGCTTTAACAACAGCAGCCAAGGAACCAGCACATGTTTGTCCCTGCTAACCCTGACTCAGGCTAAGCTCTAGCACAGCACCAGGCAATGGCAGCATGGAGGGCTGCAGGGCGTTCAGAGGCATCATTAGATGTCCACAAGCGAGGGCAGCACTTTGCTGCTCCCCTGCCTGCTCCAGCCATCAGTACACGACAAAATATTTTTGCTGCTGCAAGTCTTCCAGGATAAGCCTTCCCTGAGCTTTAAGGATGCAAACCTGCAAGTGAAAGGAATTCAAGATGTCATTTAGACTGTCCTCTGCACTGAAATAGCACTGAGCACTACTCAGATAAAAATCTTACCTGACCTTAACCTCTCTGCCATGAAGCTTATTGTTAGAGGATTTAATATAATAACCTTTAATGCAAATAGTCAATGCTTACTCATATGAAGCCAACTCCTAGCCATGTTTCAAGGGACAGAGAACACGTGGTCGGTGTCTTCTGATTTTCATGCCTCACCCTCTGTTTAGCATCTCAGAGGAYACATTTTTTTGTGCATGTGTGCAGTTACTAGACTATTCTACTGATACTGAGCACTGCGATTAAGTGAAGGTAGAGGCCAGAGTTACAGCTCCACTATTTCCCATCCTGGAGTCACTTTCTTTAATATCTGGCTGCTTTCTATTTGCATTAGCAGCAAAAAGAATTTAAACAGACATTTTCTTGAAAAAAGTGATTTTAAAAGACATTTCTATTAACCCAGGATAATCCCCCAAGCACAGTTAAACTGCTATTGCATTCCTAGGTGGTTGCAATCCCTTTATTTACCTGAGGGAGCCAGCAATATCACCAAAAAACACTGCATTCTTGCTCTGGCTGCTTTCAGCATAAAAGCAAACAAAAAAACCCAGTGTCCATTTCCAATTTGAAGCAATGTTAAGCTTATATTTCTGAATAAGGGCTTATACGGCTTACACTTCCCAAATTTCACCTTAATCTTTCATTTTTGCATGCTGACAYGACTTATTGGCTTTGGCTGCATTGCTAATCGCAAGAGACCTACCAAAAATGTCCTTCAGTCAGTAAATAAGGTAGCTAATACTGCAACAGAACTATCTACAAATTTGTAGGTGCCACCCAGCCTCGTGCCTGGAGCGCACACTGTGGTGTGTGGCAACACAGAGCCCRGCCAGCGCTGGCACTGCCAGCCGCGCCTGCGCCAGCTACGCGTCAGGAGCGGGGGAGCCAAATGTGACCCTGCCGAGACGGCCAAGGACCCGGCTGTGGAAGGAACCGCAGCTCCAAGGACACCACGGCACTGTACAGTTAAGTGAAATGTCCTTCTGTGGTGAAATACTGGCGTCCTTAAGATGCAGCAAATGAATTTGATCCAAGAATGTGAGAGTTCGTGTACTCAAGAGTTTTTCATTACAAAACAGAGCTTTTGGAAGTTGCACGGCAGGAGGAAGTCTTGACCTTAATAAAACCGAAATTGGAAGAGTTGATTGTCTAGAATATATGTTATAAAATAAACATTTTTTAAGATTGTACGTAAGTTGTTGATTAATAACAGAATCTGAAGAGTCACTATGATATGGAAAACATTTTCTAACATATTGTCCTGTATTCCAATTATCAACTCTCCTCACCCAAGCAACATCTTGGGGGAGTGAGGAGACACCAGCCTTACAATCTAGCAACAAAGGAGCATAAAAAGCCCACCCAAAACATACAGTATTAAAAAAAAAAGACAACCCCTAGGTTGCTAAAGCTTTTTATATTTGCACATACASGTACCCATTTCAAAGCCTAAAATTCCTTACCTTCGAAAATCTGCAACCAGTTTCACATCTGCTATGACAAGCTTGTGTTCAATGATCATATGCTTGAGGAGCTGGCTCTGCTCTGCTAGCAGGTAGCCCTCTTCACAGAAAATGCAGGGCACATAGGGGCAGCTTTCTATGGCAGCACCACCAGCTGGGCTTTCTGGCAGAGAGAGAGGCTCCAAAACACACTCTGTATCTAAGATAAATAAATAAATAACATTAGCTTTGATTAAGAAATACATGCATCACTTAGAGCAGTTTTTGGCACTATAGGTAAAACCTGGGAAAGCATTTTTTTTTTTTTTTAAGTTTTCATTTTGTTACATGGATGCCTCCAGCAACAAATGTTTGGAAGGCAGTTAATTACATTATTTGCAGGGGAACTGTGAAGTTAGACCAGGCTAGTGCTTCAATACCTGCTCCAAGTGAAATTCCCAACTGACACCAAGTCAAAGCTTATCGGGCAGCAAAGCGCACTGCTCATTACCACAGGATGGAAGTGATGAGAAGTTCAGTGATGAGAAGCCTTCTTTTCTTCCTTTAGCTCCCTAGCCCACCTGCTGACCAAAGTCATAGAATCACAGAATCATAAAGGTTGGAAGGGACCTTTAGAGATCATCTAGTCCAACCCCCCTGCATGCTTGATAAACTCTGTTTTCCCCAAATATGGCTGTCAAACTTGCTGGAAAAAAAGGAGATTTTAAGGCATGTCAAGCAGATGGACACCTTCTATTAGATAAGATAATCCTCTGAACTCTCACTGAGAAATCATTCCCTGTGATATTGCTCGAGAGACCTGTTACCCTCTTCTGAATAAGCCTCAATACTGAATAAGCCCCTTGTTAATATTTTGTCCTGAAATGAAGCTTGTCTGTGTCACATTCCTCACACTATCAGCAGGACTTTAGACTGAACAGATTCTTTTTTTAATGCACCCTTACCTAACTATCCTCTTATTTATTGCACAGTACATAAACATTTTATGATCTTTTACAGGTTGTCTATTTGATTTGTCTTTTTCCCATTAGGATCCTTCTTAGTCTTCTACGTGAAAGCAAAAGACTGTTCTTGCTAAGGATTACTGCTACATGAACACCTAGACCTACCAAAACTATACGTGTACTGAAGAGGGGCCAGGACCACCCCACGTGGAATGGTTAGGAGCCTCTGATGACACTATCCTGTACGTCTGACCATAGGCTACTCCTACATACATACTCATACCTACAGCAGCCTGAAGAGGTRAGTCACTAACTGATGCTCTCCAGCTCACTGGTATCTTATGTTCCATGGAGCACACAACACTGCAGGAACGTAACCGCTTCCCTCTTACCTAAGTCAAAGCATTGGCCAGGGGGATGTGTCCTCCCCACCATTTAAACAGGAGCAGTGGAGGTTTATAAGCTCTCCTACTGCTGTGAATTAGTGGAATTTATCAAGATACATTGTGAAACTAACGGATTTCAACAGCTGGCCCACGAGCCTGACTGAACTGCAGGTGTCTGGAAATAAACTGTGTTGTTCACCTTCTGAACAAACCATATCTCATATGGATCTAGCTCAGAAATAAAGTACAAACTTCAAAGATACTATTCCGCACAGGAAATGTGGAGAGCAGTTTAGGAAGTGAGACCCTTTCAGCTGKTTTTTCCCCTCGCCGAAGGCCCTGCCAGGCCTCGCGGGGCGGCCCCAACCCAGGCCCACTGCTGCCCAGCAGGGATGGGGCCAAGCTGCAGGTCCCGGGGCCGCACGTGGAATGGGCAGAAAACCCCAGGTGGGTTTCATGAGACCGACGCTGCTCATGGAACAAGACAGCGGCCCTGCAAAACTCCTAAGGTTTCTACTCACCATACCAGTGCGGTTGACAGCCTAACATTTTTTCTCTCCTAGTTTTACCTGCACTTTAGCCTATGCCTTTCTCCCAGGTATTTCTTTAAGAAACTGGGATATGTATCAATTGTTTATTTCTTCTTTTTCTTTTAATAACTGCAGCTGCTGCCCTCGAAGATGTGTAGCATTTCTCGTGAAAAGACCAGCATTGCTGAGCGAAACCAATTTTACCTGCAAGATTCAGGTCTGCGAATTCCTACAGCTAGTATTGCTTTGCAGCCTCAAGAATCATTAAAATGTGTTTGCAGAGAAAAATAGAGCAACTTAGTTTTCCTCTGCAACTGCTGACTGATGCCAAGGGCATTAAGAGGACAGTCTGCGAGCCCGTTCAGCTGTGCCCAGSGAGCAGCTAGGCAGCATCCTGGTCATTCTTGGTTTGGGTCTCTTGCAATGACCTATTTAGACACAGAGGAGTCCTAAGAAGCAAATGCCTATCAGGCTCGACAAACTTTCAGAAAACAGGCATACAGGGCAGGAAGCCCTACTCGAAAAGGAGCAATTTAGCAGGAATATTTGGAAGTTGCAGTTGTTTGCATATGACGAAAAGGCTGAAGATGAAGCTGTTAATCTTTTAAGTTCAGTGGTGAGTTGCAGAAAGAAACGAATAGTGGTTGAGAAGTTCTTGATGCCCAAAGAAATTAGATAAAACTAAAAGAGATTAATTTAAATAGAGACTACTGGACCAGTGTGGCAACTGAAGAAGTTGATGTAATTTATAATAAAAGCACTTAAAGGAGGAAGTGAAGAGAAAAAAASAATCTTTGTGACCATCCTTGTTCTTACCTGCTGCAAAAAAACACTGAACAAGAGGATAAATGCAGAGAGCTGGACAAAGATGCATAGCCTTTAGCACAGTACTTAATGGATTAGCACAGAACACAAACATCACCACAGCACAAGCAAAGCTAAGCACATTATTGCAGTCTCTGCAAAAGCAGCTAATTTTGCTGCTGTCCTGGAGCAGAGTGGTCACGGGTACTGCAGGAAGCTGTTGAACTGTGAAACGTTGCTGAGGGCTGACAGGAGACACGCAGAGACACTGGAAGATTGGGGAAAAGCAGGAAACTTTCCTCTTAACTGYACTGCAACGAGAGTAACTGCTCAGGGTGAGATCAAATATCCACCTAGAACAGCACCCTGTGTGAGAGACACACGAGGCAGAAACCTAGGGAAGAGAATAAAAACAGGGCAAATGAACAGCAACCAGACTGCACAGCCCTCCTGAGATCTCGTGGTTGAGACCTTGGGTTACAGGCTACACCACACTTCTGTTTAACAGCTTTTTATGCATTTTTTCTTCCATGGATTTGCTGCAGTACTTTTTGCAATTGCCCACCTTCCAACACCTACAAAGACCTGCAGCAATGTTTCACCCTCTCCTGTCATCCACTCCTGCTGTCTGTGTTCAATTCTTTCTCTCTTCTGCTCTGCTTAAAATCTGAAGGAGGGGTCTAGAACTGCCCAGGAAGAGCAGAAAGAAAAGCAAGGAAAGGTCCTGGCCTTCAAAGCTCAGTTATAAAAGGCAAAGTCACAGACTGTTTAGGCAGCTTAATAGCCTGCTACCATGAAGATGTGAAAGGGTGTCTATCTCCAGCTTATCCCCTCTACTCCTAAGCACCCACTACTGCTCTTTAGCTTGTGCTGGCTCCTGTCCTTGCTTGTGCTGGCTCCTGTCCTTGCCAAATCCTTTGATAAGTAGATTCTACTCTGTAACCAGACAGAATTACTCCCTTTCCTTTTGGCCTGTAATGAATTGAATGTACTCACAGAAAAGTCTGGCCAGTGCAGGGGCAAGAGGATGGAAGGTGCAGCTACGAGCAGTGAGCTGGTACGGCTGCAGGCTATGAGGTGAAACAGGACTTTACTCTTTTAGGATGCAAAATTGGTTAAGAGATTCAGATGTCCCATGTAAGTCATGTCTGTGAAGCTTAGAAGGTTTCTTTAAAAGTATTACACACACAGGAAAACAAAACACTAAGATTTTAGCATTGCTAAGGACTAAGATTTAGCATTAGTTTCCTTAGGACATCCAGCACTACTCCTTTTCTCCGTGCAGGCGTACAAAGCTCGCTAAACGGAGCGAGAACCGTTGGGCTCAACTCTTTTTGGCTGCACATCCAAACTACGTTTTCAGTTTAGACCTGAGCACAAGCTTAGTGCTGGTGCATAAACTAGATTCTGTAACTAGACAGTGGAGGCACTACAGTCCAGCTCCACAAAAACAACCCAAACTTGAGCCTCACAAATCCTAACGTGCACATGTTGGCCTTGCAGTGGAATATTCAGCCTTGTTTCAAGTGCCAGAGCTTGGGGAGAGGCAAATACCTTCCCAAAAGCACTCAGCAGGCAGAGGAGGAACCCCCTAGGACAATCTGCAGGGATGTTGAAAAGGGAGGCACTTAGACCCTTCTTGAAGCTTTGCCATCGGATAAAAAGGAATGAGAGACATGAGACCAGAAAGAAACAAGATGACATACGTCCAGTAACCAGGACTTTTATCCAGGAAAGAAGAAATCTCATTCCTTTTGCAAAGATTAAGCATTTTTGCCAGCAGCTATTTATTATCAGACAGAGAAAACAAGTGAAAACCCAAGACTTAGTGTATACTGAGAAATTAAACGGCAAGAGGGGATTTCATGCAAATTGGCTTAAGATTAGATATTTACAGGTTTCATGTCATTTTTCAGTTTATGGTAAAACACAGTGTTACGCTGAAGAGTAATTATAAATACAAACATTTATATGACGTAAATATACACATACACTATACATTTAATAAGCCCACTGTTGGCAACACAAGGATAATGAAACAAAATAAGAACATCTGCTGGAATGTTAAGTGTCTTTCTAATTAAATCCAGTAGTTGAATGAATCAATTAATTACCAACAAGCTTAGCTTATTATCACATTAATACAGCTGGTTAATATTATGAGATTAGTAGAACTTGAAAAAACCTTAAAACAAAAATGAATGGAACAAAAGATCCACTGGCAAATAAATGAGTCTAAAAAATGAATAAAAGACAGACTTTTTTATAGGTGAAAAGAACAAAGGAGAGGGAAAAAAGTCTAAACAATGTGTAAAAGGTTGTTTTTTTACAGGTGAAAAGAACAAAGGAGGGGAAAAAAAGGCACAGGAAAACAAAGGAGGGGCAGCAAACCTGGCACTCCCCTAACAACGGTGTAACAGATGCCTTCAGGAAAGCAGAAAGGTTGGGCATCCTCCCCCTGGCACACACCATTTTTAAGGCAGGAGCATTTATTAATCAAAATGAATAAAACCCCRCGCATGTTTCATTAGGGAACCATACTGAACTCCTATTGTTAATTCTGCCCAAAGCAGCGCCACATCTAAAACTCTCCTAGAAATGAGTAAATTTAAAGCTTTTTCTAGTCACACTTCTTCACACAATTCGTACACACATACTATATAGTATCATGAAATACTGGCTTGCTGCTTTCAGTATACACATGGCAGCGTCCCTGCACGGCAACCTTGGCACTCCAGAATCTATTTACTGGCATAGCTGCTTTCTCTGATTTGTGGTCATATTCTTGGAAGAGATTTTCTACTGATTACAGGATTTTTCCTTTGTTTTCTAGAGCATTAAAGATAGATGACTAATGACTTGCCAAATAAACACTATTTGAAAACAAAACTAAGAGTAAAAGATGAAAAACCCACTGCTATCATCCTTACCAACAGCACATGCAAAATATGTTCCTCACTGAAAGAAGAATCAATATACATAACAATTTCCTCACTCTCTATATTAAAACACTCAAGTGCTTCTATTAATTTGAATTATCATTCAGTCTGTGTTCATGAGGAATTATTTAGCTRTTACTTCTGCTCATTAAGACACTGGCAATGATAAATGGGAATTAGTTAAAAAGTCCATGTGCTGTAGGAGACAACATATCCTGTAGCTTCCCCGAGATCAATCAGTCTTAACCCTCTGCAGTTTTTCATTGAATGCAAATGAACACTTCAAAAGCTCGCTTAATCCTACAGCTAAACCTTCCCAGTTTTACAGAATTTGTACCTTTCTGCAGCATCTGCTATCTGGGAATATGAGCATCTTATTCCATCAAAGTGACAATTTTAAGAAAACCTGTAAGTTGCCAAATCCTAATATCTCAGGATAGTTTCTTTCTATAGAGCAGGTGTCTGCTGGGAGCTGGAACTAACAGAAATGCAACTGTGCTTAATAGCCATATTTAACAGGGCTGCTCTGTCGGGAAGCTTAGGATGCTGCCGTTTCATTAGCATTAACAAGTGTTGCTATGGGTACCGGAGTACAGGCCTCACAATCCCACTGAATACCAGGAGTGGGAAACTGATGAATAAAAATGTAAAGTGTTGGGAGTTAATAAAACAAARCCAATGTGCTTGCCAAGAGGATCATGATTAAATAATAAATTACATTAYTGCTTAGTTCACCGACAGGTATATGCCACTGCTTGTCATCTTTTGCGAAAGCCAAATCAAGACAAAAACCTACATGAATAAAAATAAACAGCAGAGCAACAACGCTGCTCTCATGCTGAGAAGGACACACACACAGACACACACAGAGGAAAGTGGCCCTACTATGTATTCACAGCAACATTTAAGTGCTGCTGATAATATGTAATTTATAAAAATTTACCATATGGCAGACTAGCTCAGTGCAAGCTCAGAGACTCATAATATCTCGCCTCTGAATAAGCAGCATGGACTGACACCAGCGTAAGTAAACGTGGAGCTAGATCTCTAGAACATGAAACTATACCAACCTCAGTAATTAAAGATGAAATTTTGGATGATTTTATTACATTATTTAGAGTTACTCTGAC
The DNA here is from genome assembly GCF_003342845.1 of Nothoprocta perdicaria. Lineage (NCBI taxonomy): Eukaryota > Metazoa > Chordata > Aves > Tinamiformes > Tinamidae > Nothoprocta > Nothoprocta perdicaria. The sequence continues at coordinate 369,022 of NW_020455449.1, forward strand.
TCTAAGCAAAATTACATTGTAGTTAAGCAAAATTAGTAATGTCTCTGCTTGCATACCTAAAGGATGAAATGGTKGCATCTCAGGAATGTCTATGCTGCAAAACTCAAAATACAAAGCTAATTCCTACTCTTAGCAAAATGAGCAAAAAATGCCTTAGCCGGATTATCAGAAGAATATCTATAAGTTTATACAGATTTCCCACTTTCCCTGCCCCAAAGGTGGAACTGAAAAGTGTTACAACTACAACGTCCACAAGTGACAATCTCCATGATAAACACTAACACAAACTCTGTTCTGCTGTTTCACTGAGCAGAGACTCTGTTTTGGCCTCTACTTAGAGCTGGTGTTTCCTTGATTTCAGCAACCTTCCAGAATATTCCCCCAGGCACACCCACTCCTTTTGCCAGTAAAAAGGAGAAAGAAAAATTATCCRTTGCTTTGAAGGCACCTCAGGATTTGTTCACGTTGCTTCTCTCACCTAGAGGCACCTCTAGGTGGACAGGCCAGACCCTCCCCTTGGGAGCTGCCCTCCTTCCACACTCCTGGCTAGGCCTACGCTTCCAAACCCAGCTAGGCCTGC
>NW_020455449.1:369976-378259 GCF_003342845.1 Nothoprocta perdicaria
CTGCGCTTCCAAACCCGGCTAGGCCTGCGCTTCCAAACCCAGCTAGGCCTGCGCTCTGCGCTTCCAAACCCAGCTAGGCCTGCGCTTCCAAACCCGGCTAGGCTTGCGATTCCAAACCTGTTCTACCTGCTGCCTCCTCGCTCCTCCAGTGCCTCCTCAAAGCCTCTCCCCAAAGCTCCTCCTTCCCCCGGTCTTCCTTGCAGTCTTAAGTTATCTCTACACTTACTTAAGCAAATCATTTTACTCATGAACAACCTCATCCAGCTCAATGGGCTATTTGACTTAAATTATTCAGCTCAGTGCATCTCCAAGATGAGATGGGTAGTTCATAAATACCTAGAGACTGCCTTAAATAAAATCTGTAAAGAACTACGTCACTCTCCACCACTTTTTTTTTAATAGAAAAGCAGCAAAGCAGATCAAGATGACTCTGCAGTGATGCCCAATACTCACTGGTCTTCCTGACATTTTCTCTGCACTTAAATATTTAATATAAAACAAYAGGGATTTATGATTCAATATCAGGCTTGTGCAAATTCTTCTGCTGACCTCAAGGGGCAGCTAGAATAATAGGCACGTCAACAAAAAAGCTATTTTTGAAATAAATCATATTTGATCTTTTATTATTATAATTGTTTGACACAGTAGTCACGGAGAGTTAAAATCCATGTTACCTCCCTGAAATAGGAGGGGAAAAAAGTAATGATTAAAACTTAGCCTACTCTCCTAGGAGATGATCATGCAGCCCGGAAATAAGGATACTTAGTTACTTCAATGAAATGACTTGGAAAGGAAGGGAAAAAGGTGTTGATTTCAGTTCATTTTGTACTTACCATGTATATCTAATTAATTAAATTTAGCTTTTTTTTTTTTTTCCTGTTTAACTTGCTTTTCAATACCCAAACATACCAAAAGTTTCATAACAAAGCATAAACAATGCTGTTTTAAGGTACAGGTAAAAAGGTTAGAAATCAGCTATTTTCACATGAAACGACCTCCTTGAAGGCGAGCACAATTTTGAGCTAAGCAGTTCAATACTGACCTTTCCAATCCTTTAAAAATAAGCACTAAAAAGTGTCAGAAGTGAAGATCTGTATATGGATTTAATGTTTGTGTATTTTACCCAGTGACTTCGTTCCATTGATTTCCCTGCAAATACTAACAAGCTTGAACTTACGCATGTCTTGGGTTCAATTTACTGTAATTGTGACCTTAATTCTTCCAGAAAGCAGGGGTCTTAACAGTACATTTAATACTCCTTCTTCACCACAGTTTATTTCTGCAAAGACTTTTTAACGACTGTAAAAAACTTAGTATCTTTTTTATGTGGCATTGCATGCAAAAGGTGCTAATTACATTTACCCTCTACTTGTCATTATTGTTCTCTGGTGAAGAACAAGATCCTTTATTACAAGGACTTTCCTTGTCTTTTGTCCTGTCAACTTTCATACTCCTCCAGCAGGAATCAATTCCCAAGCACATACACATCATGCATAGATTCATTTTTTTTTCCTCTTGATGTTAAAAGGGTTTCCTAGTGATGGGTTTTAAAATATTGTTTTACATTCAAACGAGAAAGAAGAGGATGTGTGATTTTCCTGAAATATCTAAAGCATCTCCCAATGAAACAACAATAGGAGTTTTTCATGCTTCTAACTAAAGTGTTTGCATTGTAGGCTTTCTAATTCTTTTCCACTGGTTTACATTCCTTTAAAAATGCTATTAGCTGAGGAAAAGTAAGTAAAAAACACAAATCTTTCATTTTAATATTAATATTTTTTTCTTATACTAMGAGAAATTACTTCTAATGTCAACGTGTCTTCTGAGAAAGCTAACTTCTGGAATTCCCAATGATGTAGCTTTCCTCCTGCTAGACCTGGTTGCCATCTCTCAGGTGCTCTAGTGGAGCTTCCTGGTATTTAGAAGGCCTTAGGGGCTGAATTGTTTGCCTGATTTTTGTTTTTAATGAAGGATCAGCACCAGGAAGAGAGGAGGAGACACAGCTGTGTTGGAAGCTCTGTGGTCTATTGCTGCATTCTTGGTGACCTGGAGCTTTTCCATCTGGAGAGGGTACCAGAAATTGTTTCTACCTTTAGATTCAAACCTCCAAAATCTGGTATTCAAAATGGAAAAATAATGGCTGGAAAGGGCAGTCCATTACAATGTGCAGTGACGTGAATCTATACAGTTAAGCATAATTGAAATTTTAGCTCAGGAAAACAAACCTTTGATTGTATTTCAACTAATCCACTATTTGCATTTTCTTTTAATATTCTTTTAAATTGATTTCAGAATAAAGTGTTTTCAAATCACAACTCAAATATTAATGTTTTGCAGATGTAAGGGACATCTTCCAGAAGTCTGTATCAAATTTCTTTGGACATATTCAGACTTCATCACAGACTTGAAATAAGTATTTTGTGACGAGGTAATTTTTATCTCACTTAACCTTCATAAATTCATTAAATATATGATACAGATCTTGACTTCTTAAGTATGATATGCACTTACAAACTATTACTGCAAATAAAGGTCTTGGATTGAACAATAAAATAATTAAAGTTAATTTCCTCCAGAAACAGCATTGCATGATATTGGAATTAGTGACACAAGTCATTTATGTTTTTCAGGCCCCATTCTGCTAACTGTATAAATACACGCAGGCTCCTCAACATTGAATTAGCCCAGTAATAACACAGGCTTCATGTTTTCATCCCATATCAGACAAAATCGAATTAAAACCTTAAGCAGGATGTTTTCTGTTACATACTACTCTTTGGAGAAAAAAGGCCACCTTACTTATTTAAAAGCATTGCTGAGTCACAACGACACTCACGGCCGGCCCATGGGCGAGACGAACGGCAGCGGCCGCCCCGCTGACCGCAGCATCACTCGCTGCCGCCAGCAGCAGCCCGGGGCTCTGCAGCGGCGGCACCCGGAGCTGCTCCCGCTCCCTTCTGCCGGGGTAGCGCCCACCTTGACCCGAGCGCCCTCGGCCGTGCCGCCCTGCCCTGCTCCTCGCTCTGCACAGCCGAGCCAGGCAGATTCCTGGAGCTCACGTTACCTGCCAGACATCTCGGCCTCCTGTCTAGCTTAGATGGTGGCTTTGGGGCATGAGACCTGGGTTCCTTAGGAAGGAAACCAAACTGGCAGCTTTGGGGCATGAGACCTGGGTTCCTTAGGAGGGAAACCAAACAGGGCGATTGCTCCAGACGTGACTACATCTGTGGATGCCAAAGAGGGGCTAAAGGAGCTGCCTGCCTGTCTTCCAGCTGTGAACCACACACACGCTGAGGCTCCTTGGTGTCAGATGCCTGACTGCGCATAGTCCAAAGTGGAAACCACAAACCACATAATGTTGCTGTGGGGACTGCTGCACTGGGGGCTTTTATCTTCTATTCCACTCCTACAACACCGAATTATTTGTTAATGTAGACAGCCCAACACCCTAYGGGGCTGTGCAATGGAAACAGGCAGCCTGTCCGGCTGTAAACCTGCTGCACCAGACAGGTATGAGAAGGTGTTTAAGCTGCTACTGCTACACAGGGAAAGAAAGAACAATTCCTCGGGGACGAAATCCTTGATGAGAAATGTGAGAATGACATCTAAATGAGCAAGAAACAAACACAAACAGCTGGGCCATTTGAAAGAATGTGTACGAGAAAAAAAGGAATGTGTATTTAGAAAAAGAAAGGATAAAAAAGAGGAACAAAGCCATTCAAAATTAGCAATAAGCTATCATAACAGCACAGCAATACAGAAGTTGCTCGTATTCAAAGATTCTCTGAAATAAATAGGACTTTTACCAGTTTTGGCCAAAGCATTTACATTGCATGGACACGCATATTTGTTCTGCACAGTGTACTTCTCAAAGCTTATTTTGTGAAACAAAACCATTCATCATTGTCTATAATTCACAAAAATCAGAGAAAAAAAATAGAGAAAAAAAGAACGACTCCAAAGAGATGGCCAAATGCCACTGTGAGTCCAAAAGTTAAGCAGGAAAAGCTCAAGAAACCCAGTCAAAATGGATGGCACCTGCCTGGGAGCTCTGGAGTCACCAAATCGGGGACGAGGCATGTGCAGGAGTATCTCATACACAGGCCAACTGTATCAAACATCTGACTAGAGTGCAAACAGGCAGTGCAGACTGACAGGGAATCACCTGCTGGGAAACTATGCCTTGATATCAATGACCAGAATAAGACTTGCAACATAAAATATACAATCATGATATGTATCATATATATAATTATATGATATAACATATCATGTAACTCTAAAATAAGGACAGTGTGAACAGTTATCGCAATACATTGATGATCTAAAATCCTTTATATTTAGAGAACAAGCTTGATCAAAACACATTGTCCTTTTTATTTACTTCAAAACTGTAATTCCATTGCCATAATACGCAAAATGGTTAAAAAAAATGCAGAATTCTGCTAGCTCCATGACAAAATCAAAATATCAAATACGAATGATCTTTGAGTCCGAATTATTTTGAACACCTGAATTTTTGCAGGAAAAAAAAAAGTTATTCTTTATGCTTCAGGCCACAAATTAGTCACCAAGAGGTGCAGAGGAGGGCCCTGTATGAGCAGCACTGCATAGACAGCTGCATGCATTAAGCTTGTGTTCTTATCTGCAATATCTGGAATGGCTTATACTCTTACTAAGGGAAACTCCTTGCACACCCCCACATACCCACACCTGATCCGTAGCAGACTGGCATCTTTCAAGAATTTGCACATCACAATACAGACTAACCAGCACAGTTCCAGTCTGGTTATGCAATTCTAACCGTACTGACCAACAGACTATTTAATATACCAATCATCAAACTATAGGGCACTAGGTCTTTCATTTCAAGGTATCTAGCAGTTAATTACTGATAGCAGGAGACAAGAATTATTCAAAGTATCTGCTCCTTCACATGTTCATTGTTCCAATTTCAGTGAGAAGCATGGTCAGGAGTATGGACTCGACTTTTAATAAGCATGTACTTGCTCTAAAGTTGCAGAAAACCTACTTTATTTTTTTCCTCTAGTTTTTCAATAATATGGTATTTCCATGTAGAACTCTTATCTGTACGCTCACAAAACACTTACATCTATTTAAAAAGTTCACCAAAAGACCTTTCAAATGCTTTTCAAGCTTCGGTTCTCTGGGAGCCCATGGAGAAGAACGTGAAGCAGAAGCCTCAAGAGAGTCTGTGAGTGGCTGTGACTTGGGTAGTAAGAGGTCAGGTAGGAAGGTCTGACAGCAGGGCCCCTAGGACAGCACACGGTGGCACACAGGGCTGACAAGGGTTATGAAGGTTGTTTGAACAGATCAATCAAGAATTTCACCTATGCTGAAGCTGAGCTATTTAAAGATTGATATTACATGATATCCAAGTCTTTCTCCTTTCCTCCTCTCCACTCTCATCATGCCCATATCCCAGTTTATCCTCTGCATCCCTTTTGTCACACGGGTGGCTCAGAGAAGGAGAATTCTCTTCCACCTCTTCACCTGAAAGGTGCAGCTTCAATTTATGGTTCAATTTAGAATCAGAGGCTACACACATCCACAGTGCRGTGCTCCTCAAGCAAAATAAGCATGTCCCAGAGTTCTTCTTTAAAAAAAAACACTCAGAGAAAAGGGTGTTTCGATGGGCACAGCGGGTTGTACTGGCATCTGGGTTACACTTGTGCACCTGGAGCTTTCCAAAAGGAAAAAGAGACTTGTGAAAGCGAGGGCTGAAGAGGTACTACAAAGCACCCATACAAAGCATTTCCCCATCTTTACTAAGGGGAAAGATGCCTCTGTGGATAATAAAGAATTTCCCATCTCCTCATTCAGGTGGGGACGAACTCTTTGCAGGCTGGAGGCAGCAGCTGCTGACAGGGCCAGGGAGGCCGAACCGCAGCCCCTGTCCCTCAGCAGCTCCGGCGCTGGCAGCGGGAGCCGCAGCAGAGGAGATTTAAAACAACTTAAAGGCTTTAATATGCAAACAAGTCATCATGTTTAAGCTGTTCGGTGGCCCATATGGACATGTTTACCAGATAGCTYGAAGCAGCTTACTTCTCCAAGGGCTCTAGTTAGCACAGAGAGGCTGATACTTGCTAGTTTGTTTATGTATCAAAGCCTTTATCTGCTAGAGAGAATGAATGAATTTGGCTTAGATTACTGGAATTAACTGTATCTACATATCTCCTAGCAGATAGTTAAGGAACTAGAGCTAACAAAGGCTAAATCTTTCCATCCCTATGAAAGTTTTCTCAATTCAGAGAAAACAAACAGCAAGCTGTAAAGTTGTATTGTTAGACAATGCAACATATTCTATGTCCAATGCTAATAAAAGCTATACATATATTCATGTACATTCATACTGAGGTGTTTCATGCCTTTGGTTTTATGCAAACATGTATCTTCAGATGAAATTTGGTGCATCTGAATTTCTGAATCAATGTGTAACACAATTATCAGTAAAAATCGTGGCAGAAACACAGGCAGTGCAGATCTGCATTACTAAGCAATACAATTCCTCTATTATTTCTCTATTATCCATTTACTGAAACACTTGAGTTTCACCTGTATGATCTCCTGACATCAGTTCAACTTCTTCAGAAACATGCTGTGGAAAACTAAAAGCTCTAAAATCTCACTGCAATAGTTACTTTAAAGGATTTTAACTTTTTACTATTCAAACATAAATATTTTACCAATTGTAACCAAAATGATTTCCAGTCCTCCATATGGTCTACGCGCATGTCAGGCAACCATTTAAAATGGCTATCAGAACACATTTTAAAATTGAAATCATAACAAACAAATTTTTTATACAATATTGTTTTAGGACTCACTTCTGTAGTCAYATTAAAATGAACTGGTATAGAATGAAACACTGAACTATAATCCAAGTGTAACTGCTGGCTGTTGCTGTTCATAATGAATAACTCATGTCATATCAATACAGAGCACATAATGCCCACCTAGTAAAAGGATTCTTTTTTCCACCCTCTCAAAATATATGGCACTATGGAAGCCTCTGGGACTGAAATCTCGAACTGAATCTGCAATTTTATCTCAAGAAACAGCTGATCAATACTACTGTGGATGCCGTGCGTAGGGAAACCTATGAAGATGTGTGAGACCATGTGGAATATGGCTGAGGTTTTAAAATCCCACTTTAAAACCTTTAAAGAGCAGGAGGGASACCAAACTGTAAAGCCATCAAATGGAAACAGGGAGATGCCGGTGGGCTGGGTCACCTCCCACCGGTGATGTCCACAGGGCCACCGCGAAGCRGTGGCCAAGGTGGTGCCGTACGCCTGGTGTCCCGGCTGCTCCCGCTCCTTGCTGGATGGACCCTTCACCGCCGGCAGCGAGCGGTGACCAGCCCCTGGAGCAGGAGGATTTGGACAGGATGGGTGCAGTCACCCAGCCTGCTTAGCAGAACCTTTTCCTACCCATTTTCTCTGTGCAACATGGTGTTACATGAGGTGAGAGCAGTTTGGATGCACATGGAAGTCCACAGGCTCGGAGAGMGGCTAATTCAGCCCAGGAACTGCCATTGGTCCTGCTGTTTTGAACTGAGGGAGTCCACGTCCACTAGTGGCTTTAACACCTGTAGTCATCTACGGACCCAAAGGAGCTGCCACAAGATGGAAAGTGAGGCTGGGAATCCTGAACAAAACTATTAAAAACTCGAAGAGTTTTTAATAAAACTATTAAAGCTATTAAAACTATAAAATTATTAAAACTATTAAAACAAAACTATTAAAAACTCAAAGAGTTTTTAAACTAACGGGAAAATGGCATGTAGTTCACGGTCTATAAATTTCAGTGGAATGTCTCTGTGTTTTAATACCAGTGCCAATGTCTTTGCAAGAGCTCTCCGGACAGGGCATGGCACGGGAGCCCTGCGGAGGCGGCTGCGGTCGCGCGGCGGCGCTGCGCGGGAGCCGCCTTGCTGTGCGGGGAAGTTTCCGCGAGCCCTGAGCGCCGTCACCGTGAAACCAGCGCGCTGGTGCGCACAGAAACGGCGCGCACAGRAACGGCGCGCACAGAAACGGCGCTCCTGCCCCGGCCCCCGCGCTGCAGCGCACCCGGTAACTCAGCAAAGCCCCCAGCGACGGCTGCGGGCGCTGAGGGGATAGAGGGCATCGTGGAAACGAAAATAAAAAGAGAAAAGAAAAAGAAAAGCTTTCCTTCTTTAAACATGAGAAAAACACCCTGATGTTTTCATTCGCCCTGGACGGGACCGTCCCGCGGTGTTTCTGGCTCCGGTGGCGCTGG
>NW_020455449.1:379004-520471 GCF_003342845.1 Nothoprocta perdicaria
GCGCCCCGCAGCCGCGGGCCGGGCGGCTCCGCGCGGACAAAGCGGCCCCGGCCCCTTTGTGCCCCGCGCGGCACCGGCTCGAACCGCGCCCGGGGCGGCCGCGCTCCAGCGCTGCGGCCGCCCCTGCCCGCCCGCCTTATCTCGGAGCGGAGCGGGTCACCTCGCGGCGGCCGCGTGCGGGTTTGTTTTGGCGGGGGTGGGGAGGGTGAGTTACGCGCCGTGTGCGGGATTTCTTTCCCCCCCCATTTTTTTTTTAAAGAAAAAAATCTTGTTGTTTATGTGCTTTACAATCGGCCAAACCCAACTTCCTCCCCTTATTTGAACTGCTGACCGCTGTTGCCAAAGAATTAAGTGTTATCCCTCGGGGAAAAAAAAAAAAAAGAAAGAAATAGAGCTGTGTAAAGCCCTGCCGGGGACTTAAACGTGAACCGTTGTCCAGCGCTTCCCCTAAGGGGTTGTGTTCCTGCAGCCTTAACACCTGCTGAGGATGGACAGCCGTAATTTCCCTGCTTTCTTGGGGATAACCAGGAAAATGGAATTCCTTGCGAGAAGCCTCTTTCCTGGTGCGAGTGCCGTAGTCACAAGAAAGATGCTTGTTCTCGCTCCGCTTCGCTCTGGGTCGTTCTGCGGTTTGCCTTCCAAAGGCTATTCAAGACAGTAACAAAAAGCAACTGTTAAAATTTGGTCCCTCTCCACTGCCARGACGGGGCTGGTATCATAGTTCATATATACATATCAGCCTTGCAAAACGCTGATATCCAGGAGCCATTTATTTAATTTTTCTTTTTGGGTACTTCTGTGTGTTGCGTGTTTATTTGCAGCTTCTTTGTTGAGCAATTTCTGCCGAAATTCCTTGCATCCAATTACAGTGCCAGCTATTGTGCTCCGTGTCAGGGCAGAGGGAGGCAGGAGCAAGTTGCCCTGTCACATCTAATCCTTTAAACTTCATCTGGAGTGCGTTTCACTGAAAATCTTATGTACTTTTAAAAACGTCCAGGTCATTGTGTCTCCGAGGTGTGTGTGTGGGGCAGCGTGCGATCGGTTTATTTATTCATYGTGCTAAGACATAATAAAGCAGCGCATGTGTTGAAAACGCCCGGGCAAAAGGGGTGTGCGATGAAAGCCGCTTTGGGAGTCCCCGTGAGTTGCGGGAGGCGCAGGTTCCCTTCGCAGGAGAGCCRCGCGCTGTGGTGCGGGTCGCTGCTGCCGGGGGACAACCCGCATCCACGCGGGGTTTGTCGTACCCGTGGCACTGCGCCGTTTGCCGTGGTCATCGTTATTGTCATTTTTACACTCACATCTGTTAGCTGCTGGTGATTTCTGGTTGTTACTACTGATCAGCTCGGTTTACTCTGGGTTCATTTACTAGTGGATGAATGTGCTGCAGTGATGAAGAACACTGTGGCTTTCCCAGTACCAAGAAGGCTCTGTACTTGGGGGATTKCCTTTGTAAGCTATAGACCTCGCCAGTTGCTGTTTTCATTTGGAGTCCTGAAGKTGAAATGTACTCTGTAATGTTTTCTTTTCTAAGAAAGTTTGCTTTTTGTGGGTTTTGATACCCTTGTTCTGGGACTGGAAGGTTAAGCTTACCTATTTCACTCTCATTACATTTGTTTTTGTGAAACACCTTGGGCTGCTGTGCTGAGCTACCAGCATCCTCACCAGACCCTTCCATAGCACAAAGGAGGATGATATGGGGTAAGGGAGGGGACGTTTCAGCTTTATCATCTTGATAGAATTGGCAGCTAAAAAAGAGTTAAACAGTTTTGGAGAAGATCTATACTCCAGCAGGGACACCCAGAGCACGGGGCACAGGGCGGCATCCAGGTGAGAACAACTCAACTATATATATATAGTTGTTCTGTATGAATTTCTAAGGGGCTACCTACAATACCCTTTGAAAAGAGCCATGTGAGACTGTACAGTTACTGATTTACTGTCTGCAAAGCATCCTCTGTAGGTGTTACATTCAAGGACTGTTCCTGCTGTTGATGCAACCTGGATGCTTTTGAATTGTAATAAACCCAGAAGTAAATACTTATTTTATAGCTGCAACTTGGAATGAGGACAAAGTTTGTATGGATTGCCTGGCTATGAGGAATCATTTTTTTTTTCTTTTTCATTACCTGATACACATTCTGAACAGTGCCCTGTCACCTGTGTCTCTTGATTCTGCCTAAATATGTTAGGATGCAGCTGTGCTTTCTGAAATACAGGGCATTTTAAAGGCATTTTTCAGATTTTAATGTGCAAAATGAGAGAATAATAAAAATTACTTGTTGAACCCACRATTAATTTTATAAGCAGAATGTTATTCCAGATTCTGAGATCATTCCGTGCAGCATAATATATTAGTTTAAGCTGGACAAGTTTAAATAGCACTTGATATTTTTAGTTAAGCCTATAAATGTGGGCTCCCAAAGGGGTGGGAAGGGTGTCCGTCCCTCATTCTGTAGAGGGAGGAACTGGATGTTTAAATGACTTTGTGCTGTGGGCTGCGATTGAAAGGGGGAGAGAATAAGCGTGTGTTAGCTGATCGCAGGAGGCCTGTTGGCCAGTGCACAGACCAAAGCCAAATCAATTAGCTTATGCCCTGCTCTTTTGAGTTGCAATTGGATTAGTCTCGCCAGYAACCGGTTTGAAAGCTAGCTAAGGTATTTCAGCTTCATGCTGCAATTGCTTTTTTGACTGCAAGGTAGTTTTACCATAAGGGACCTTTGTTTTCCATGGCAAAACAGGGGCCAAGATGCCAAGGTGGCMCATGTCGAGAAGGTGACCTCCCTCATCACCGACTAGCTCCTGAAACAAGGAATGCTGTTCAAGGAATGCACAAAAGGATGGTTCCAACATTGGCCTCTCTTCCCTTCCTCCCCAAGCAGTGCAAGGAAATGAAGCTGCTGCTCACATTCCCTTGTTTTTAYTGTGTTGCTCTTGCCTCACATTTTTATATGGAATCTCTTTTTTTTTTTGTCTTACGTCTCACTATTAGCAGTCATTAGTGTGTTCAGAATTACTGTAAGCTGCCTAGTCACTCCAGAGTGTCAGAGGGCAAACATGGATCCCCTCGTGGGGCTGGTGAAGCCCGTCCGACTACTGAGCGGTTGGGGGATGCCCCTTGTGGTCCCGCTGCGGCTGGTGGCTGTGGCGCTGGTTACCTGCACGTGGGGACAGGCTGGCTGCCACGGTGCACTGGGACTGAAGGYGGCACGAGACACTGTCCCCGTGTCCACGTCAGGTGCTGGGGCATCTGTCGTACGAGGAAAGACTGAGTGAGTTGGGCCTGTATTCCCTGGAGAAGGTTGAGAGGGGATCTGATCAACGTGTACAAATACCTGAGGGGAGAGTATAGGGAGGAAGGGGCCAAGATCTTCTCAGTAGTGGCCGGTGATAGGGCAAGGGGCAGTGGATAGAAGTTGAAACACAGGAAATTCCATCTCCATATGAGAAGTTCTTCACTGTGAGGGTGGCAGAGCCCTGGAACAGGCTGCCCAGGGGGGTTGTGGAGTCTCCTTCTCTGGAGATCTTCCAAACTCACCTGGATGCCGCCCTGTGCCMCGTGCTCTGGGTGTCCCTGCTGGAGCAGGGGGGTTGGGCTAGATGATCTCTAGAGGTCCCTTCCAACCTCAACCGTTCTGGGATGCTGTGATTCTGCTGCTCCTTGAGCTCTAGCTGCCTGAGACACAAGTCTTGGCCTTTCCTATAGGAAGATGTTAAATAGATGACACATAGCCCTGAAGGCCACTATGCCAGCTTAGGATGTCAGTCAGAAGCAGTATTTTTGCTTGTCTTCTATGTAAGTAGGAACTTAATATGTTAAATTGAAATTGAGCAAAATATCAACAGGAAGACTTTTGAGAGCCACCTTGGTTATAGACCAACCTTAATTTCTGTATATTGATTAAATCAGTGAAATTGCCTTAAAAATGAGATTAATCTAAGGATTTTTTTTGTTATTAATTTATGGCTTTTCAATAACTGCCTACAGAAAATCTGAAGCCTTTCGCATGGATGTGGTGCTGCGAATGTCTTTATCTGCTGTAGACAACCCAAGGCCGGCCGGGCCCGTCAGCGCCTCTCGTGTGGTCGCGTTGGAGCCCTCATCTGTCACCTTTCCTGTTTGTGATGCGTGTGGGGGGAACTGCTGGGGGAGGACTAAGACTCATGTTGCAAAGCCGGCTGTGCATTGATGGCACTATTTTTTTTCTCGTTCTATTGCTTTGAAGTTTTCTGTTTCCCTTCAGCTTTTTAAGTGTTGGATTTACAAGACCGCTAGCTGGATAAGGTCTAACAGAAACATGATAGAATTGTGGCAAGCTAGCTAGCAGCATAAGAAATGAAGGTAAGAGTACAGTCTACTTGCTGAAAGGAGTTGGTTTCTTCTTTTTTTCTTTTTTTTTTTGCTTTTTATTAGTAGAGACTAACAGGATCTATGGTCATTTTGGGGAGCTTGGAGGGCAGATGATGAAGTCCCTTCAACTCCTTTTTCTCTCAAGGAAGCTCTACTGTTATTCACTCTTCCATAAATATCCCCTGCTTGTGGCTTTGCTGTGRGACTGTGGCTGCCTTTTGGCCAGCGTCCTTGCTTCCTTTCCCTGTGGCCCAGGAAAACCTTCTACGTGAAATACAGTTTCATTCTTGTTGACTAATTCAAGGTAAATGCCCATGCAAGTCGTGTGCTTCTTAGTTTACATGGAATACAGAATTTCTGAGTTCCTTGTGCAGGCTTTGGTCTATAAAAGTTCTCCATAACTTCAGTCTGGGGAGGAAGAAAAACCCCAGCATTTGGACAGACTCAGTCATTTGGGACACRTAAATGTACTCAGCAATTGCAAGGTATTTGCAGCAGAGAGTGTTCTCTCCCCTTTGAATTAGCTTTTCTTTGTTTCTCTTGGTTAGAGAAAGCCTAAGGTTTTTAGGCAACTAGTTTTGTAAGGGATTCTTTGAATGAACAAGGAAATAAATTGGACAACCTCTCAGAAGGCCTTTCGAGCCTTGCTTTTTGTGTTTGCACACATAAAGATTGARGTGGAAGGGACCTTGCTTCTCTTCTAGGTGGTATATCTTTTGTTACTAATGTACAGTTTTCCATATAAATATACACCAATGTTTTTGTTGTTGTTTTCTATTTTTATTTGAACAGAATGCCTTTGAGCACTATCCAGCTCCCAATGGCTTGTAAAACAAAGGATTAACCTGGTACAAAAATGTAACACTGCATAAATCTGGGGATTACAATCGTGTTTTGGAGATTTGGTCAGTATAAACATAAAAAAATATAGCTAGAATGGAGTTTGAGAGACTCTAATCTGTGTGTCATTTCTATAGGAAGCGTTTGCTTGGAGCCTGTGCAACTTCTAGAGTGGGTGCTTAGCAGTTGTTCTACCAAAAAGCCTTTTAGGCTTGGAGAAGAGTTTTGCTTTTATCATCCTTACCTGTATGAAGACTTGCCATCAATGTCCCCTTCTCTCTGTATGAAATAGTCCCAGTTATTTCAACTTTTTCTAGTAGTTCTCAGTGTTGTTCTTTTCACTCACTGACTAGTCCATGTCCGGAACTGGACACTGAGGCTTTATTGGGTAAATCAGAATTGCCATTTTATGTGTCATTTAGGCAGTGTGGCTGCTTGTCAGTGCCAGTGTGGTACTTGCTTCTCACATAAGCGTCTCACAAGTACCTCATCTGACAGCTTTGTTGTTAGACTCAACTTGGGAAACCTACTTGCCGAGGAAAGCAGGGTGCTTGAACAGCTGAGAGGCACRTGGATGCCACAGGGGTTTACCAGTAATTTTGGCCTTTATGTTAAAATGTACGCTTTTCTTTAATTTTTATTTGTCTGCTTCCTCCACCTCTTTTTCCCCTCTCAAGCCTCCCTGCCCCCCCMAAAATATTGCATGATATAGAAGTGGATTATAGCTTTGAATTGTTGAATGCTTCTGTGATAGGAGACCCACTTGGCATCCCTGGATGAGGGATTTAGAATGGTTCCTTTCTGGTGTTAATGCTATTATTCATAATAAGAAAAAGTAGCAAGTACTAGAAGTGGTTGGATGGTAGCAGAAATCCGAATGTGGCTTTTGGAAACGACTGACTGGACAATGGCCTATAGGGCTACTGTTTTCCACAGTTAGCAGCGGAAACKTCTTGAAACACTCTTCACTTATCTGTCTCATCTCTATTCCTTTGCATCCCCACGCGGCTTCCTTCCTTTTTTGATTTGTAAAACTTTGCACAGAAAAGGAGGAAATCCTAAGGTGAAGAATAACAGATCACTTGTTCATCTGCCTCAGTGCAAGAGGGCACAAGTCAGAGCTGTGCGGAGTTCATTACTTARCTATACTTAACTTCTCTTCCTCTTCCCGGGCAAACGGGGGGAGGGAGAAGAAAAAAGGAATTGCTAATTATAACTCAAGCCAAAATGACATCACTTCATGATATCCTTTCTTCCCCTTGGAAATAACAAAGGACCCCAAAGCTAAAATCTATCTTATTGGGACAGACTTTTCAAAGCAGCTGAATATTCAGAACTAAGGGACTTATTCCTATCTTTCTCCATATTTAAATAGTCCTCTGGTCCCAAAGTCCTCAACTTTAGTCCCAAAGCCCTAGAGTAGTGAGAGCTACCCAAAGATTTTTTTTTCAACATCTTAATGTCAAAATGTTAATGACAATCGTAAGCATCTGGTTACCTACGTACCTGCAAAGATGATACAGTTTTTGAAGTGCTGAATTTAATAATGTGATGTGTATGACTGTATTTGTACTGTAAATGTATTAAATATTATATTGGAAGACAAAATTTTTCTGTAGTGATTTCTGCCTGCAAATTAGGGCCTTTATAATGATTTAGTTGTCTAATGACTTCAATTTATTGGTGGATGGAAAAATTGTTAAAAGTGTAGTAAAAAGGGTGAGAATAAGTAAGAATTTTAGTATAGTGTGTTTTTTTATTTTTTCAAGAAAAACGTGCACTATTTTTTTGTGTCTGTTGGGTTTGCAATGGGATCATCTTTTGGAGCTTATTTTGAGAGATGTTAAAAACAGTTTTGAGGAGTCTGAGCTAATGGGCTCACCAGCTTATGAGATAGAGCAATACTGAAATCCTTGGTGCCATAGTCATCTGCAGAGCTAGTTTTTAATCTCCGGTCTGTGTTTGCTTCTGGAAACCATTGTGCTTTTCAAAATACAACAATTCCAATTTAAAAACACTTTCTTTTTTTTTTTTTTTTTCTGACCTGAGTGATTCCAACCTACTTCAAGAAATAGCGAAGCAGCTGTTTCATATCCCCATTTTCTGCAGGCACTTAAACCCTCCTGTGTCAGTTGAAAGTGCTGGCGCCCTGGCAGTGTAAGTGATGGCTGGTGTCAGTCCTGCTGCTGCAACTTGTCTCTTGTTCAGGTCCACCATTATTCTTATTTTCAAGCATAAGAAATCTGATAACACACACACACACACACACACACACACACACAAAATCACTTGAATTCCAAACTTGAATGCACTTAAATATATTTGTGTGCAAGAAAAGTGAGTTTTATTTCTGTAAGGGCTGTGCCCTACTGAGTGAGCTAGCTCAGTATAGTACTGACCTTGAATAGGAGCACATCTGAATAATGTGCACTTATCTTGGCATCTTTTAAAGTGCTTTTATATGTATTTTAGACCGTAGAGCTTAACTGTCAYGCTTACCAGATATAAATTGTCCAAGCATGTGGTTCTCCTTCTGTTAGAAATTGGAGGAGGAAGGGGGGCAATTTTGTGTGTGTGTGTATGTGTACAGTATATATATAAAAAGTGTAACTTCATTAACAATCACTATGAAAACAACCATTTTTCTTACAAAGATCTATTTGGGTTTCTATTTATAAGCTTGTCCTCTAGCTCTCCTCTTCAGCTGCCAGGTAACTGCATGAAAAACTGGGGCCTGTAGCTGTTGAGGTGAAAGTTCTGCCRTCTTTCAGTGTGTTCTGTCACCATATCTGGATTCACCGGCAAAATAACAACCAAGTAAAATGAGACTGTAATAGCAACTGCCTAGTTTTAGAGAAATATCAATGTAGAATAAACTAACTGGGAGTTATTGCTTAGATCAGTTAGCTATTGTTTTTAATCTATCCAGTGAATTGGATTTATTGCTTTGAGAACTGTTGCAGGTTAGGTTTTCTGTTGCCCTACTCAAAATACCATCTATGCTTTACCTACCTCATGCAAAAAATTGAAAGTAATCTGCAAACTGTAGATATTAGACTTTCAATAAAACACATTGATTTGCAGCACCTTTTTTTGAGGTGGGGCGGGAGGGAAGGTTTTGTGTAGAGTAAGAGCATGCACTGCTACGGTGCCATGTGCCAAAGCAATTTGAGAAATTCAGGCTAGCCTCTTGTCCTGAGTACATGGCCACAACGTGGGCAGAACGTGGGCATCACGAGGGGGAGCTGCACGGCCCCTCGCAGCCAGGGCTGCCTGATCCYGGCCATGGGGACCTCCCCTTGTGAAGGTGAGCAGCAGCTTTTGTGATAGCAGTTGAGGAGAGCTGATCCAGCCAAAAATGTGAGGAATTTCTGCTAGATCAGCACCTCTAGCTGGGCTTGGATTGTCTCCCACACAGCTATTGGCAGGGCTGGCAGGGGGAAGCACTGSAGGTGGCAGGAACATGGTGCTCCTCTCTACTATTGCAAAGGCCTGGAAAGTGCAGTTTGCTGCTGCAGAGCTGTCCCAACCTGGCACATGGAGGCTGCTGCCAGATGCAACCAGGAATTCAGCTCAGCAGAAGGGTATACTTTGTTAAAATCGCATGATTTTAATGTTCTGTATCAACATTAATTTTGGACATAAAGCCTTCCCCTTCTTAGCACAGGAGTGAATGTTGGATTTGCCTCCGATCTGTGCACATGCTGGATACTTCAATGTCTCTTCATCTTTACGACTGCGTGATAGCCAAAGTCAGGGGACTGTATCTGTAATATTWATCCCTCCCTTAAAATATTTGATTCAGCTTTTTTTTTTTTAGGAGAGTTTTTATCTAAAACAACCCCTGAGACTGATACGCTTGGTCTACAGAAACCTATRGGACTAGGTGCTTAAATGTGGTACGTAATAAATAATCTGTGTAAGAATTTTCTCCAAATCACTTCAAGTTAGAGATCACCTTCCTTGCGATGCATTTCCAGGTGCTAAATGTGTTTCCAGCCGCTAAATGTGTTTCCAGCCCCCRTTCAGGCGCCGTGTTCAGTTTGTTGTCTTCCTGCTGTGAACCCTACCMCAGAGAACTGGAAAGAGAGACTTGGGGTGGTAGGGGTGGAGGGAAGAAGCGATCCTGTGTCTGATGCATTGGGATGGCTCAAATCCAGGATTTTGTGGTTGAAGGGTTCTGAAACAGGACCTTAAAATACAGAATGTGTCTGATACGTGAATATTTCCCCCCMCACACACACCTTGAAGTCTTCTGTGAATCTTTAAAATCTATAAAATTGGTGATGGAGGCACTTGCTCTTATGAGGCAGGGTTTGTGTGTGTGATTTGTGTGTGTTTGCCAAAGACAGCTTAGATGAACCTTGGCTTTCAAATATATATATTGCTTGTTATGAATCTATAATTTCATTTTGCGAAAGAAAGTGCTTAAAACTGGTGATACCTTGTTTGAAAGGACAAATCTGAAGACAACTTAATATGCATGTGATTTAGAAAAGAATAGTTTAGTCTATCAGATATATATTTAAGAGAAAAACTATTTGGCACATATGACTTTTTAAGATCCAAGGTTAGATATTCCAGAATTTATTCATGCAGTAGACTCTTTCCTCTGCARAGGATTTAATTTCCAGTGATTTATTAATGTGCATTTTCAGTGTAACTTTTTAACTGTTGTCTKGTGTTAAAATTGTCCTCAACTAGCAAAAAAACCCAACCGCTTCTGTATTCTGTGTGCAGGTGGTTTAATGGACGTGAGGAGGGGTGTGTGTGGCCCRTGGCCTGTGGCGCCTGCCTCAGGGAAGGGAAGAGAAGGGAAGGGGAAGGAGCATGGCGGCCGCGGGCGTGGCCGTGCTGAGGCGCATGGCGCTGGGGCGCTGCTCGTGGCCTCCAGCGCCGCGGCTCCTCCGCGGCCCAGCTTTCCCGTTTAAACACACGGCTCTACAAATTTATAGGCTCTTAGTGAGCCATCCTCATGGAGGCCACCTCCATGTGGCCTGTGCGTGACTAGCGCTTGGCAGCCACTGCTGCTCTGTCTCTCGGCGTCACCCACGCAAGGGTGTAGACCCAGCTCTAGCTCTGTCCTGCCCTCCATGCCRTGTCCCTACACTTCTCCCAGGCTACAGCATCTTCTCTGCACTTTCTGTGCAACATGAGTCTCAGACTAGTATTTTCTGKAAGAATCGAAAACTTCAATTATTATTCACGGTTGATGAAAGTATATGCAAAGACTTTGTATTGATTCTGTTGTATGGTTTGTTATGACTTACCTACGAGCTCCATATCCTTGACCTCACAAAGGTCAACTGTCTGTAATCTGAGTGTAACAGTGTAAGCAGTGTAACATGAGCAAAAACATTGTTTTTAGTGAATGTGTGTGTGTTTTAATGTGTTAAAACATTGAATGAAGGCTGCTGTGGGACCTTCAGTCAGAAGTGATGGGAATCTTGGACAGGAATGAGCCTAGGAAGTTAAAAGACTTGGCAAACAGTAATGCAGGATGATTAGTTTGGKCAGTTTGGGAAGAAGAGACTACTGGGAGATGGTGGAGCCTAAGTAAGTGATAGGGAAAATAGGTCAATATTTCAGTGGGCTGTGTCTAGTCATGAAGTGGGACTTGCAAAAGGGCTTCTAGTAAATTGATGGAAACTAGCAGTGGGGCAGAGACAGGGAATGAGATTTATGACTGTAATGAAAGTATGAAAGGATAAGGAGCCTTCCATATGCTCCATGATAGGCTTTTTTTAGCCTCTGCTACCCACCTATGTGGTGTAGAGACTGTAATTAAGGTGATGCTGCAGAACCAGCTGTTTCTAGACGATGCACTGTTGGGGACTGTGTTTTGGAAAGGATATGTACAACTTCTTAAAGTGCTGTTTGGATGTCATTAAAGCACAGGTGATGATGGAATTTTGAAGTACATGRTTGAGTCTATACTTCATGATATTTTGTTTGGCTGTGCAGTTTTAGATAAGGACCTCAGATTCTAACTTTCTATAATTGGTTGTATTTGTCGTGGTTTGTAGGTCATGCAGGTTTTAGTTACAGATAACTCTGAGAGACTCTTGAATGTTGCTAATGAGCTTTGGGCTAATCAAAAGTGCTCCTGCTGTTGCACTAAGTAAGGACTCACTGCCTTCCAAAGGGGCTATTTTTGTGCGTATAGACTTCTCGCTTCCAGAAGGTCACTTGAAGCCAAACTTTTGGCTGAGAAAAGATGTATTTGACTGTGACCTGAGAAAAATATCTGAATTAAGAGACCTCATGGGAATAATGCTATATTTAGATTCTGTCCTTGCAGCTGTTTAGGTGCTAGTGCATTAGTAAAAGGCAGGATTTAGCTGCCTTTCAGGATCCAGATGCTTATGTGACCTACAGATGACCGAGGCAGTGGTTGATGCTGAAAGACACAGAGATACATGAGGAAAACAATGTTGTCTTTAATGCTGTTTCACCAGGCTGGTGGATTTCAGAAGTATCTATTGCTATGGAGGTCAAGTTTGAAGAATTTCGTTAGTAGGTGAACTTGCAAGTGGCAGAGGCAAATCCTGGTGAAGTGACGTGTTCACTTAGCCTTGCGGAAACGCTTTGCTTGTGGGGCTCAGCACCAGCCTTCCTGGGCCACCTCTGCACCCCCTTGCTCAGGACTGGGGAAACCCAGGGACCAGCAGAACTTGTGTACCAGAAGTACCATTTATTATGGCAAAATGGAAGGTAAATATTGGTTCAGAAAGGTAGTACGTGATGAATATGTTGACTTTGAACTGTGGTTGACAGAGCGCAGTGTAAGGGAGGGTGTTTCTCTCTTTTCCTGTAGGCTGCTGCGCGGAGCCCATGCTCTGGAAACAGGGGCAGTTTTATTTCAAAGACAGGGCGAACGTGTGTGTATGTTTATGTCCCAGCTCTCTCCAGTGGTGCCCAGGGGCCGCTGCAGAGTGAGCAGTGGGAGCCGCGGGGCTGCGTTAGCGGCGGGAGGACAGCGAGCGCTCGCGACRCTTGGGAGCGGCCCTGGCGCTCGTGAATCACCATGACTAGGTAACTGGGTTCTCCAGTTCCTCTTCTCCTATGCTGTTCACTTCTGCAACCATACGTGCGTATTTGAAAATGCTTTCTGCTTTCTTATCATAAGTATGACTTTACTTTTAAAGTAATACAGCTGCGTGTTGGGGACACGCTGGTGGCCTCACTGAAGGCTGAATTCAGGCCACTCGGCTGCTGTCCAAGTGCTCTGGCAGCTTAGCTGCTTGACCACCTGCTTCTGTTTTTTCCTTCCCTTTGCAAATGTGGGATGTTTGTTCACTTTCTGGCATCTCAGCACGGCCTTTTGTAGCAAGAAATTGAATCACTTCAAGGTCTGTGCTCTGAACCGCTCGGGTCTTTGCACTTCTTTCAGAGCAGTCATTTGAGTTTTCACTAGCCATTCAAGCATGGGTTTGCTGGAGAAGAGCAAAGACAATGACAACGTCTGCATGTGGGTTCCCCCTGCCCTACCTGTTTCACGCACTTTGGACTGTGAGGCCATAATGGTCTCTCTGTAGCTCTCGTGCTCTGGGCAGAACCTCTGTGCTCACCCCCGGGGAGGTGTTGGGATCGCAGTGACACCGTGCCTTGGCGGCGCAGCGTTCCTCATGCTCTGAAACATGCAGCTTATGTTTTGTCTCTGCTCATATGTTGTCAACATTAAAAGCTGTGTGTGTGGAGCCAAAAGCATCCTGGTGTAAATGTTGGAATAGACTCATACATGGAAAACCAGGAGCCCACAGTGGTTGGAGTGCCCAACAGAGCCTGCAGTCATAAGTTACATTCCCACCTTAGCCACCAGCTGGCTCCCTGGCAATATCCATGTGAGGGACCTTGCTGCCCAGGTTGCAGTGCAGGCTGTGTGCGGTCATCTGATCTAACCCAGGTGTTGGAACCGCTTCTGTGACTGGATACTGACAAAGAAAAAGGGTTTGGCTTCTCACCATTTAAACACTGCTATTGGTAATTTCTTACACATCTCTCATTTATTTATTTTTTAATTTATTTTTCTTCATATGTAACCATGATACAGTGACTTGAATGCAGGCAGACACTGAGAGTGAATTTACAAACTATAAAAAACTTAAAAGCTACTTCTGGTACCAGTGCAAATGCAAATGGCCTTTTTTGTGTGCTGTACTGATCTCAGGCATTGACTGTGTGGACAAACCAGACGTGTCTGCACTTGCTTTGCTCGCTGCTTTGAGGGCTGCTCTGGGGAAGCCCTATGTGGACACCCGTCCATGTCCATGARCCCACGGCCCACCCAGAGCAGTGCCCTTTGGCTCTTGCTAAAAAGAGGAAAGGAAGGGCTCTGTTTGAAGATGCAGAAGGCTTTGTAGGCATCTAGGTCTGGCTTCATCTAATTGCATTAGTTTATGTACTTTTTTAGCCTTTGCAATGACCAGATGTGTGTATATAATCTTACCAAGGAGTTACCTAGGACAATTTTGCATTGAATTTTACACATTTTGCCTGTGGGAATTGTGAGCATTGCACACTCCTTTGCTCCAAAAAGACAAGTGCAATTGGAGTGGCTACTGTATGAACACCCTGGGCRTCCTCGAACGAGGCTGAAAAAGTACTGGGCAAATTTAACAACATCATTGCTCCAAAACTGCCTGCTGCCTGTACCCAGAGAATCCCTGTGCCACATCAGCTCTTCTGAGCTGCTGCTGACATCTGCTCACAGAGGGAGCTGGTCTGGGTGAACCCTGGGGAACTGCATGTCATGATGTCCCKCTGCAGTGTGTGCTGCTTTGCAGCTCAACGAGAAAAGGCAGGGAAGGCTCTCCGAGGAGGTGGCAGTTGTGTGGGATGGAGTTGCTGYGGGACCTCTGCAGATGGCCAGAGAAAGGCAACCCCTGCTTGCATTTTCTCTTCAACTGTATTCATTAATAGTAGCCAGAATTAGCGTCTTTTAAGAGAGAAGCACAACATGAACAACAACATTTAAAAGATGACAACCCCAACTGGCTGGTACTAGGTGTTCAGGTAGGGGAGGCAAGTGCCCTGGGCAGTCAGTGGCTCTGCATGTGTGTGGAAAATGGGGCAGCTGCACTCGCAAGAGAAGTCGGGATGGATGTAGCTTTGTTCCTCAGCTCTGCTCCCCATAGACTGATCTGCGGGACTTCTCAATGCTGAAATAGGGATTTCCACTTGCCTGCTAAGAAGGTTGCATGCCAGCACTTCCCAGTGTTTAAAGAAAAAGATGGCCTTCGGAGCCAAGTAATGTTCCTCTGCTCTAATTACTTCCTTCTTCTGTGCCCCTCCTTTGCAATAGAATCAGCTACAGCACTGTTGAAAACAAACAAAAAACAGCTACCCATTACTTCMTCACTCAGTCTGACTTGGAGCAGTCAGGATCTACTTAATCTGCTTTCAGGATACTAGAAAGGGCAATGAAATCAAAGAAAATGAATTGAAACTATTTCAGAATGCTTTTTTAACATGCTGGTCTTGAATGTTCAAAACTAAATGCAAAAATGTTGGGCTTAGCATCATGTTACAGAAGAAGACTTCTGGTCTGTCTCCATTGACATGGTTTCTCCTTGGAGCAGCAAAATATTGTACGATAATTGCATGTTGTAAACATCAGAAAGGAAAACGTCRTCCCTTTGAACTCTTTCCTGCTGGCTGTTTGTGCAGATTCCCTTCTCTCAGTTGATTTGTAGTCTGACATAGGGAAAAAATATATATATTTTTAATACTATAGCATATCGAATGTAGAGGATTGATCTGTGCTGGCTGTACAGCACTACAGGTTTGGGGTAGTAATGCTGAGCTAAGATTACAGGCAACCAGATCTTCTTGATATACCAGCAGCAGATATTTGTTAAAGCATCAGAGCTCTCCAAAGACTTTTATTAGCTGTGYGTTGAGGATATGTGAGGTTTAGCCCATGTATCCTAATGCATGTCTCTTAGGAAGAGATAGGAAATGTATTTCTATAGCAAATCAACATAAAGCCTAGCTGCACTTATTGCAGTGAAAATATAGGTTCTTTATTTCTCAAAATAAATGCAAAAAAGATGGGAATAATTCAATAAAATTCATGGTTTTTGTCTTGTTTTGATTTTACTTTTTCAGCCTTTTACATATTTCAGCAAGATGCTGTCTAAGTTCTTGAAAGATATTCTTCACATTCTTCAGTTTTAGGACTGTTATTTAATGGCAAAAATAACATATATTGTTACTCTAGTTAACAGTAGGTTCATTTTTCCTCTTCAATGTCAAAAGCAGTTAGAAATGCAATAACRTTTGGATTGAGAACGGACCATTAATTTGTCTTACGCTATTGTGTTACCAAAAAAAAGGATGAATATTCTTTGCTATTCTTCTGGCATTGCCACAGGAGCAAGACTTGCTCAGGGTGTAGGGGTTTGCCAGCTGACTTTGCCATGGCACATTAAACACGATGCATTTGTGAGCTATAGATAYGTGGGTTTTTTTTAAGTAGTCCAGGGAGAGTGGCCTCAGTTCTCAAGCTGCTGAGTGTGGCAGTGTCTAAGTTCATGAATAAATCATCATTACATTAGTTTGCTGTGACAAATCTTATTCAGTGTGAAGAGGCAGTAATTTGGTGGTGGTGGGGGGGTTGTGGTGTTCAAAAACATTTTCTGCAATGAAAGTGGCACTATCAAGTTAGCATCTATTTCCAGCATGCAAGCTTCAAGGTTTGGAACCAGAAAGGCCTTGCCAGGCAAAGCAGACTTGGTGATAAACAGACAGATCCTCAGCACCTAAACAAAGCTAACCCCTGGGACTGCCCGTTTCTGTCAGTCAGGCTGGGAGCTGTCACTCGGGGAGGAGGGGACGCTCCTTGC
The DNA here is from genome assembly GCF_003342845.1 of Nothoprocta perdicaria. Taxonomy (NCBI): domain Eukaryota; kingdom Metazoa; phylum Chordata; class Aves; order Tinamiformes; family Tinamidae; genus Nothoprocta; species Nothoprocta perdicaria. The sequence continues at coordinate 395,040 of NW_020455449.1, forward strand.
TGACTTCCAGGGTGAAACTGCAGTTGCCTCCAATAGCTGTTCTGTGCTCTGGAGTTGTGCAAGTGAGACTTTTCTGTCACTGTTTAAAAAGGATGGTTTTATAACCAGATTACAGTTTATAGTGAGTAAATTGCTAGCCTGGCAATGTGGGATTTTCTTTTAAATCACACTTTTATTGGAAAACTCTATGTGAGTATGCCTTCCTTAAAAGAAAGTATCCTGCTTATAGAAGAAATCTTAAGTTCAGGAACCCCCTTGTGGGTAATATATGCCCTAGGGGGATATATTTTCCTGCCTAAGATTTCCCTGGAAAATGCCCAGTTATCCTAAGCTACTTCTGAAATGCTTTTTTTATTGTTACTGATATTTCTATTCGATCTGTAGATTTTGGTAGTTCTTGTAATGCTGAACTGAGCTTGTCACTTAAAGCAAGACCAAAGCATTTTGTCTGACAGTAATACTTGCAATTGCTTCTAGTTTTGGCACAGTAAATCTAAAAAGCATTTCTTTAAATGCTAAARCAACTGTTTTAAAGGGAGTAGTAGTTGTAGGATAGTATTTGATTTGCTTTTTTTAAACTGCTTGTTTCTCACATGCGCTCACTCAGGAGCTCACATCTTATTCTCATGCTAGTGCAGGAGAAGTSAAGGGTTTGTACAGATAACCTGTTAGCTGCCCTAGTTGCTTTTAAAATTGGAGTTGCTCCCTGTAGTAAAGATTCTTCTGAGTTTGAGCAACACTCTGCCTAAGTTATTCCTGATGCATCACATGAACGCGGAAAAGGCCCATTGCTATTTCAGGGTAGAGGTTTTACTTCAGTAGAAGTTGAGGAAACCATCCATGATCCAACTGGGGAAACAGTCCACACCGTGCTAGCTGTGCCCTGCACGTGTTTTGGATATACCAGCTGGGACCAATGTGAGGAAGTTGAGTTGCTAGTTCAGGGGGAAGCAGCAGGAGGGAGGCCCCCGGCGGTGGGGTTTGGCCCTGGGGCGGTGTGGGTGAGGAAGGGCCGTGGGGCTGGTGGCGGGAGGGCCTCGGAAGAGGCCCTCGGTGGCTCCTGGTGGCCGCCGCGGGGCTGATAGACGCGGAGCGGCACCCGCCTCGCTGGCTGTGGCTTGGCAGCGGTGCCCTCCGGCAGCGCGTGACAAAACACAGTGAAAAGGAGATGTCACTTCCCCTTTTCAGGGAGCGGGGGAAGTGACTGGCACTGGCCAAATGGGAATCCAGGTACTCTCAGTGCAGAGGCTCTGTGCTGCCTGTTGCCCTGGGCGGCCTAAACTAGGCAGCTCAGCCCAGACACCATTTAACCGCTCTTCCTTGCTGAATGGGGCTCTACCATGCTCACCTTCCGTCCTCCTCTTCAAGAAGCTCCTGCAGGCCACGCAACAGGGCACCGCTGGGAGCAGCTGACAGCAAGAAGTCAGCGGGGCTGATTTGGGGAAGTCGGGAGGTTTGGAGCTGTGAAAGTGGAAGCCAGCTCAGAAAGACCCTCCGGGAGGGGAAGTGAGAACAGACCGATGAGTAAGGGGCAGATGCCGGGGCTGTTTGTGCTGACTTGCTCCTCTGCCCACGTGCTCCGTGCGTGCCCTCGTGCGTGTCTGCAGCCAGCCGCTCTGCCGCTTCCCGCCTCTCTCCATGCACGCAGCTGCCCGGCTTCTGGCTTGGGAAGCGCTGGAAAGCAGCCGAGAGGCTGCTCACTGCCGCCTCCGTGTACCGAGAACATCTGAAATACCTTTTGGCCCCGAAAGTGTGGGCAAGGCATGAAATTCTTAATTTAAATAGTGTTCCTTTCATGTAATAGTTCTTAGAGTAGCTGGAAGGCAACAGTAGCAGCAGCTTGAAAGCCATCATTAAATGTATTTATACAGTGTCTTTCATGACAAATTCCTGGGCCTTCGTGTTCTGTGCAATACAAGTAGCGTTTGTGCTTTCCCTCTTCAGTCTCCACCGTCGCCCACGCTCCGTAGCTACACGCACCGCAGGTATCGTGCTGGATTGTGCCTGGGCACTCAGACCACGCTTCTGCCCTAAGGCAGCGTGTCACTTTGGGCATGTACTTAATAAAACTTCTTGTAGCGTGTTCTCTTTTCCTTATTTGAGTGAAGTTGTGGCTGCGGCAGGATGGGAGCCGGGGCCAGCTCCCTTGTACGTGCCATCGCCAGGGAAGAGTGCAAGGTGGTGAGGGCTGCCTCAGCTCTGTCCCTCAGCACGAGCCAGCGCAGAGAGTCTGGCCTGAGGCGATACCAGTTAATGGCTSAGGGGAAAAGAAGTTCAGAAAAACAAACAACATGGTGTGGGAGAGCCTAGCACTTGCCCTGTGCCCCATGCTCTACCTATCCCTGCTTGAGCAGGGGGTTGGACCTCATGATCTCTAGAGGTCCCTTCCAACCTTAACCATTCTGTGATTTTAACTTGTCTAACCAGACATGCAGTGGAGCTTAATTTAACTTACTTGGAGCTTACACAGGTGCTTTGGTCAGGTATTTGAAACAACAATCTGAGAAGTGTATGCCATGTAATGTCGATGCCAGAGGATTGCTGATTAGGGGATGGGAACTGAGTGGCTTAGAGAGCCCTGGCTGCACCTTAGGTCAGTCCAGGACGGCAGGAATCGAGGCCTGCCCAGGGCACCGCTCACCCTGGTCAGAAACGCTTGGTCCCCTTTCCATGTTTCATATAAGGCAAAATGCTGTTAGAATCACCAGTTAGCCAGAGTGAAGTTCRTGAATCCAGAGGAGCAAACTTTGTTCCTTGTCAAAGCTTTGCAAACCTGAAATAGTGGAAGTGAAGAGCCTTTGAAGACGCTTATATTTATGTAAATGCACAGCGAGGCTGTGGGGTGTTACTGTAACAACAAACACATAAGAATATCGATCATAGCTAATTCTTAGAAAGAAATGGGTAAGACTAGATCTTCAAAACAATTCAGAACTAGTTTTACTTAGTGTAGATGCTGCTCTGCTTTAACAAATCATTCTAGTACAGTACTGTAACTTGTAACTGGCCACTTTTCTGGTTTTTAGTAGGCAATTGCTTATTTGCATAATTTGATTTTTCATATTAATGAGTTTTGACATATATACATATGTAAATCTATATAATACTATAATGTTAATGTATACTGTTAACCGCAAGTACTTGAAGTCATGAAAGGGGCTATTAAAAAGGAAACAAGGATTTACAAAGACTAGGGAAAATGCAGTGACCTCTCAGCTAATTTGAATGACTGCTTGATCTACGTCAAAAACTCCTAAAAATGAATTTGAAGGTTTGTTTTTGAAATTAGACAGTTCCTACATTTATTTCCCTGCAGAAAGCAAACTGCTTATCTGCCACTTAGTAAGAACAGCCAAAGAGRACAATTTTTCCAAGGCGTCCGGCATTTCTTGCTGTCTTGATGTACGTATAGTACTGATTTATTATCCTTTTTTTTGGACTGGACTTGTAGCCTATAATGAGTCAAATCATTGACAAAAATGAACTGGATTCTTTGTGTCTTGCAAATGGGAACTCTGATACAGAAGAGCCCTGGTAGATGCTTGCCCTGTCTGGATTTATTTAATCTCTGCCAATATTTCTGTAAGATATGAGAGAGCCTTTATCTTATGGAAGAATAAATGCCAGTCTCTGTCTTTACAAATTCTTTGCAGAGCGCAATTGTTCTGATACAGTACACATTGCTCTGTGTATTGAACTAGAATATTTATCCATGAAACATGGAAACTGTCCTAAGTTTCTGAGCTACTTGGAAGGAACATGTGTAATGTGTGCATTCCTTGCAGAACCGCAGAGTAGAGTTTGTGTTTAAAGTAGCCATTTACCCAACCAAGTACACAGCATAGCATCGAAGAAATGTCACTATTTCTATTTTTAAACTTTGCTGCTGCGTTACTGCAGAGAAGTGCGAATAGAGGGCAGATTTTAATGGGCTCTTTGTTTCTTTTCCTGCTCCATGCAATATAAAGTTCCCTTTTCCCTGCGTGTTGGCAAACCTCTCCTTCTGTGAGGCTTTCTAAGATAAGGGGGTGACGCCCCTTATGTGCCCTTCCTAAACAACCTTTTTTTTCCCTTCCTCAGGAATTTTCTTCAGCGCTTAATTGCTAATTGTATGGAAGCTGTTCTTGGGGAATGGCCAGCTTAGGGTTAGGCACCTTCAAAAAGCACTAAAGTGCAAAATACAGTAAATTCGTAACTTCCTTACTTTGTTCAAATGTAAGAAATTAATTGGCATAATATGTGTATGTTAGTAGCAGTTAAAATAGATCTGAGTTTTGCTTTGGCTGAGTCAAATAGGAGATATAAGCAGAGACTTACCAGTTCCTGCAAAATTCCTGAGAGAGCAGAGAGGCATTTGTTTAACTTGCAGCTTCTGAACTGCTACTCCTACCAGGTCTGCTTCAGAATCTGTAGCACTTAAATATACTCACTAGAGGTATTGAAATATTTCAGTATTTCATATGGAATTGAAAATTAAAATAAATATATTGTGGCATGTCTTAATAATGTATTTCAGGCTGAACTTCCAAGCTTTGGAACTTCTTAAATTTTGAGATTTATTTATTGTTCTTAAGAACACTTCTGCTGTTCCTATATCTTTAGTCCCTTAATTTGTCTGGTCTTATGAGACCTGCATGATAGAACTTTTCTATTCAGAGCTGCAGATAAAATTAGAAAAATCTAATACTTGTTACTGTCATACACCTCAGTTTTAAGGTTAAGTGCCCTGAAATGAAACTTAAGATCGAGGACAGCATTATGGTATTTCATCATTTTTCACAAAAACAAAGCTCCCAGAACTGCTTCCTAATTGCCAGGTTGCCATGAAAACTTGCTTTGTGTTCCTTTTTTTCTGAAATGGATGTGCATATGTTTATACTTGAACTGATTTGACTTCAGCAAAAGTCATGGTAAAGGGATTATATAGAGTTAACCATGAACCTTTTATCTGCTTAAGTACCTTTCTTGTAAATCTGTGCAATGAGAGTTTGTGCGTAAAAATGCTTTATGCTGAGTTTCTTTAACTGCATTTGTAAGAAGAAAATTGAAACCTTTTGTGTGAAGTGTGCTAGATGAGGTATCTTGATTTTGTAGCTCCTTACTGCCAYAAATCGGTAGCAAGCTGGAAGAACTTATTCCAGCCATCTTAGTGTTTTGTGTCTCATAAAATAGTTATATGAAAATGGATGTGTCTTAGAAGTGTAGGTGAGTTTGCCAGTCTGTCAGCAGTGGCTTGTGACAGCTGGTGTCATGACAGAAGAGATGCAGGTCATCTCTGAAGTTGCATTTGCCACAGCCTCACCTGCGAGGTGGTCAGCAGGACCCCGAGGGTGCTGGTTTACCTCTTGCCGCCCTGGCTTGTCCTCAGCTTGCAGAAGATGCTGACGTAAGTCACTGAACATCCATTGCTCTTGATTGTGTAGAATGCAGCTGAGAGACTGGGTTTGTTAATCATAGAGAAATTTCAGCAGTCTTACCTAAATGRCACACATGGCACACAGGACAAAATATAATGTTAAATATAATGTTAGCACCCTACAGCTCTGCATGCAAAGATTTCTGGAGTGGCAAGTGCAGAAAAATGCAAGAGCTTCCTCCTAAAAAAAAAAAAAAAAGATCTTAAAAAAAATTCTTTGCAATTATTGGAATATCTCTCAGCCTTTCTATGTCTCATGATCTTYTTGGGATTGACTCTATGGCCCAGGATTCTCAGTGTAGAAGATGCCATGAAACAACTACTTTAGTTTTAGCAAACTTCTGAATTTGGGTTTAGCAAACATAACAGAAAGCTCTCAGAGGTGTTCCAGGTGACTYGCTTCTTTAGGATTCTTTAACTCCATTCTGAATGTGCCTCCTTACTCTGGAGGTAAGAGGAATATGGCTGTCCAAAAGCCTCACAGGAGCTCTGAGAATCAATGGTCCAGATAAAAAGCTTGGGCAGGATCCTGTCAAATTTCATGGTAGCTGAAACCAAGAAGTTGGRAGAAGGGTTAGGGTGATGTGTCTACACATATGTGCTGCCAATATATGAGCATATGCACATATATTGATGCATTTTCTACTGTATTTTACATATTTTATATAAGTGTAATACAAGTTTTAGAACAGTTTGAGATCTTCCCCTTAATGAAGAAAATGTTTGTGGAAGACTCATCTTGGGTGGTTACTTACATCTTCTCTGCTCTGTGGCACTAGGTAACACAGTGGTCTATACCAAGTGGGGAGTTGTGTAATGCATGACTAATGTTTAAACTTTAAAGTCCTTATCACAGACTTCTTGTTTCAATATTTAATGGAGGCAAAAACGCTAGTTGCTGCATTAACAAAAGCCAAATATATTTCTTTAGGGATTAAAGAAATATTTTAAGGACTCCACTGTGGGATTTGTATTGTTCATTTATCTCCTTTAATTACCTTCCAGCTGTTGTCAGCCATGAATGTCTTGCAATATAGTTTTGTTCATAGTAATTACAGGATAATATGCAGGGCAGAGGATGGGAGTAAGGAAAATCAAGTTCTATTTCTGGCTGTTCTTTAATTTGCTTTATAACATGCAGCAAACTAATGAATCTCTTGTGTTCTTGGTTGTGTCTTCCCAGGTTTGTATATGCAAAATACTTCGAGATACTTCAGATAATGAATTGAAATGCAATATTTTTTATTATTTTAATATTGGAACATTGTACTTCTGATCTTTACACAGGTCACTTAGCTTTTGTTTTGCATATTTTTRTATAAAAGGCAGTTTCTAACTGACCTCACAGTTGATTTAAAGCATAAATAAGGCAAAAAAAGCTTGCACAAGGAGGCTGTAAAATATAAGTATGCTCAAAAGTAGCTGTTCTTGTTGAATGATTAAAACATTAAAATAGTCAACAAACTACTGGTGATGTGTGTCTAAGATSAGTTGTAATTCTGTAGAGAGTCCAGCAGACTAACTGCTACTTGGAAGCTTTTCTTTTTGTTAGGGTAAATGATAAAATAATCTAGGTATAATCTAAGGAATAAAAGATGTGAACAAACGTCACTACAGACTTCTTTTAAGTGTTTCAGTCACTCAGAGGTTTTAATTTATTTTTTGCTCAGGAAAAAAACCTGAAATATGTGGTCAGAACCCAGTCCTTGCATGAGGCACTGCAGGAGCTTCGCTGCCATCACCTGCCCCTCAGTGACTTGGGCAGGTGCAGTGCCAGCTCTCCTGGCCTCCTCGCTGGTGTCACCACTGGGTCCTCCCCACAAGACCCAGTGTCCGCACGCAGAGCTAGGAGCTCCCATGTCGTTGGTGATGGTGGTCACCTGAACCCTGTTGCTCCGCACCAGCCATCCGGAGGAAGGARTCACTGGCCCTCTGGAGCCGAGCAGGACGTTGGCTGTCACCATCTCGCCTTGGGGACCAGCTGTGTGTCCTCTCGCACGGCCCCGTGAGCCCATGAAGGGGCACAGAGGGGCTCCTGTGCTGGCGCGTGCGCGATCGCTGTCACCTGCGCTGCCTGCTCAGCAGCAGCCACGCTGGCCGCCTTCCTCGAGGCTGGGTGCCCCAGAGCCCTGCTGGCGCCCTTCAACATGATGCTCCTCCACCGTGTCTTCCCCTGGCACCTGACAGAGGGTGGTATCAAATGGCCGCCTGCAGAGCGGGCGCTCTGCCTTGGTGGCAGCCCACTGCTGGATGCAACCAAGGCAGAACTGGTGCAGGCAGGCGGGCGGGCAGGCAGGAGGTCTTGCTGTGTCCAGGCAGATGGGGCACATCTCCTCTCCATAGGTGCTTGGCTCCATTGCCCCAGGCACCTGGCTCATGCTGGCTCCTGGCGAAAAGCTGCTGTGTTCCGGAGTCTTCAGCTGCTGAGGCCCAGCCCTGCCAAAGGAAGGGGACAGAGCTTGTGAGCATCCCTGTGGGCAGAGAAAGCAGCAGCAGAGCAGCTGCCCCGCTGGAGCTCCCCCGAATGCACAAATCTTTCCTGTCAGGGCTCGGAACCCCTCGGGAGCCCTGCTGGCAGGGTGGCTGGGCAGAGGGTCCCCTGCAGCCCGGCTGTACCAGGCTTCCTCTGGGAACACTTCCCTTGGGCAAGTGGGGCTCCTGGGCCAGACGCCCCCATGTCTAGCGAGGGGAAGGGGAAGGTTTTACTTCCGCTGCTGCCTGAGGAAGGGATGGGCCCTGCGACCCTGACAGAAGAGCTAGCAGCTCCAAACCACTGCAGCAGCCCAGGCCCCCCTCACGGTACCGGCCATAGTCGGAGCAGCTCAGGTCACCGCAAAAGCCTTGGCTGCAGCTAACCTCATGAATCTTCAAGGCTCTCCAAGGTCCAACCACCCTCTCCTTGAACCCCGTGTGTGGCACAGAGGCACAGCAGGGTCTGCAGCCACCATTTCAGCCAAGCTGCACTGCTGCTGGCTGCCAAGCAGTGCCCTGGCCCTGAAAGCGCCGCCCTGGGGGCCCGGACGCTTCGCCTGCCCCCCTGGACGTAAGTGTGGCAGACGGAAAGTGAGCAGAGCCCGACTCTGCATCAAATACTGTGTTCAGTTTTAGGCCTTTCCTTACAAGAAAGATATTGAGGTGCTGCAGTGTGTCCAAAGAAGGGTAACGAAGCTAGTGAAGAGGCTGGAGCACAGACCTTGTGAGGAGCAGATGAAGGAGTTGGGGTTATTTAGTGTGGAGAAGAGGAGACAAGGGGAGAGCTCTACAACTACCTGAAAGAAGGGTGTAGTATGGTGGGGGCCGATCTCATGTCCAAAATAAGCAGGAGACTTAATTGGGGTCAGACTCTTGCAGAATGCGTATGGACGCACAGTTCTCTTAATTCACTGCAGGAGAAGTTCAAGCTTGTCCTTGAACAAATGTATGGCACTAATGCTTCCTACCTTGTAAAGAGATTGAACGCGGACACCGATGCCTCTCAGGGCATCACAGGACGTTTGGGTCACAGTCAAGAAAACACATGCATGTCAGTTATGTTGGGGTGAGCACAGCCCCCAGTTCGTTGTGTCCGGGGAGTGGCTGAGGAGAAGTGGGAAGCTGCCTGCACTGCCATTCCTTCAATGTCTTACAAGCAGCGTAGCTACTTCAGCAAAAGGGCCGAGCATCTCCAGCAAACTTTTCTTCTAAAGTGATTGAACGTTTACGTTAAACAACCGCATTGGATTTTGTGGTCTGCATAAATGTATTTGATGAGCCTGGGAAAAAAAAATAGTAATGAGAATATTTCATTGTTCTATAAGCTGCTATTAATAGTTACAAAGTCTTGTATCAGATGAGGTGGTAAAAAGCAGCACATGGGTGTTATAAATGTGCAGCTGAAAGGCATGTCTCTGCTCTCATGAAAGCTTCCTTCTGCTAGGAATAGCAGAATAAAATAACATAAATCAACTTAGGAGATTATTTTAAAACTGTATTAAGTTGAAGTGATGATAATCAAACCCACTTTTTAAAACTTTTGCTTTTTTTTAGTGCATTTTTCTTTCTTTTCTTTTTCAGAATTTTTGAATCACAATTTCATAATACTTGAAATTTTGCCAAAAGACCTTAGACTAATTTCCAGATAGACTTTCAACCTAAAATGAAGGGGAGCAGTATTAGTCAAGGAATATGAACAATAAAGGGAGTTTAGCAATTTACATTTAACTGTGTTGTGAACAATTCCTTTATTTATGCACAAAGCATGTAATATTCACCAGAATTTATTCGTTAAGGTCAGCTGTAGGTAATAAAAATGGCTGATACCAGCAGGATTCCTAATATAGCTCACGTATCTAATTCTATTTTTCTTTTTCATTTAAGGGGAAAAAAAAAGTCACCGAATTATTTTTTTGTGTGTACTGTGTAGTACAGATTTCAGAGACTTCATGTGGCACCTGCTTGCAATACAAGAATACTATAGCTGCCCATCTAGTTGTATTTTCATCCTTTGAAAATTAGAAATGTTTTCTTTCTTAGAAAGATTTTGTTTCAAATGCTGATTCAACTTTAAACAAACATTTACTTGTAATGCTGCCTCTTGGGTTTATAACTTAAGAAATTGCTGTAGAATATTAAAACTTCCTTGAAAACTGTAGAAATGCCTTTTTTTGGTACTGTCTTGGGGTTCTACTTTTCTCTTAGTAACATCGGCCCATCTCCAAAGGTGATAATAGGAGCTGAGCATGTACACGAAGGGGAAAATTCCCCTCGGTGATTTTGAAGAGTTGCTGTGGCAGAGGCTGTTGTTGGAAGGAAGGTATTTTCAGCTTTATTGCTGTGCCATTTCTAGACCGTTTAATAAAAGTGAGAGAATGTTGAGTCTTTTGCCACTTCATAAGCTAAAGAAAAATGATACAAAGCATGAAAGGAAGTGTGAAAAGGAAAGATTTAATTGTCTGATTTCATTCCAAGTATGTGAAAGGGGATACATTTTTCAAAAGCTCCTGAACTTAATTAAAAAGTGAAAATGCTTTAACAGAGCAGAGGTCTCTGAAAGCAGCACAGCACCTCGTCCCGTCCCTCGCCAGCCTCTTGTGCTGCTCCTCTGCGTGTAACRTTGCCCCGTCCCCTTCCTTTCAGCAGGCTTACACTGAACCTTGGTGCTTCTCTCTAAGCTATTCACCATAAGCAATCATTTAGCGTAAATCTGTTCTAATTTAGCACTTTTAGCGCAGAGCTGGTGTTCACATACTCTGCATACCAAGAAAAAAATTMTTCTGCCCTCTTACTGCCTCTCAAATAGAGAACAGCTCTTTATTTTATCTTTTTTTTTTTCAGCTTGGGGAAAAAATGAAATGCCTGAACTTGCTTGGAAGCTGGAAATTTTAAACTTACAAAGGAGCTGCTAAAAATACCTGTAACTTTTGACAGCAGTTCACACAAGTTGAGCAGCTGAGTATTTTAACTCTACCCAATTACTATGGCTGCTCCTCCTGGTGCCCCGGAGGAACTGAGTGTGTTTTTCCCCTGTCTGAGGCRCTGTGAGCAAGTGGGTAGGACAGGGGAGGGCTTCTCTCCTTCGAGTTTCGTTTTAATTGAAGAAATATTCATGTAAAGTATGGGATGAAAATTACCTTGAGAAACAGAGGTGCCTTTCTAAGGACAAGAGCAGGGAGGATGTGACTCAAGAGGTGGAGAGAGACCCTCCAGAGCCAGTGATAGTATCGGTGGTGCAGCGTATGGTGGGGGCCGCCTGGCTGTGCCTGGTGCACTCGGGGCAGCCTTGGCATGTCTGGGGACAGCCTTGGCCCAGCTGGGGACAGCCTTGTCGTAGCTCAGTGCGATGCGAGGGACCATGTGCAACGGCTGCACGTGTGAGCTGCGCTTTGAAGGGCCTCTCATGTAGGCCCTTAGGGTTCGAGGCCCTTTCTGTTGAGCCAGGGCTGATTCCAGCACCCAGGTGGCTTCACCGTTATGATCTTCCAGTGGCGGGAGCCCCTCGTTACAAACCAAGCAAGTCCGAACTCTGAATCCCCCTCGGTGGGAGCCGTTCTGTGTGACCGGGACAACAAACTCACCAAGCAGGTGACCTGGGAGCCGTGCAGCTAGTTCCGCTACCCAACTCTTCTCTTCATGCTAGCTAAAGTGTGAAATTTTGTATGAATCACTTAGTGGAAATTATTTCTCATGATGCTGGGCATATTTAATGTATTTTTGTTAAATTCTGAGGGGAATATTCTARTGTGCTTTAGGGTGGAAACAGAGGCGAAGCCAGGCAATGAAGATGCAGGGTGTGAATCCTGTGCAGGGGAAGATAGCTGGGGCTGTCTGGGGATTTCTTSAGGGGGTGCCTGGGGATTTCAAAATGAGGATGAATTCTGATAGAATCAATAATTATGACAGCAGTAGGTAATACAGACTGGACTGCAGCAGAATGTATGCTGGTAAAAAAAACAACGCATAGGTGATATGTGAGACCTTATTTTAATTTTTGCTGGTGAATACTTTGAGTTAATGCCATGTAAAATATTAATTGTGGTGAGCTTTATGGAAGTGACAACCTTCTAAATCTTAGCATAATGTATAATAAATGAACTTCATCACATAACTCTCCCACAGCTATTCATCTTTTAACAATGTTTCTGCTGTTCAATATTGTTMAAATTATTTGAAAATTTATTTCATCTTTGATAGAACAATCTTAACTGCAGCATCTTAATTTAAATTTTGTTTCAGACAAATGGTCAGGTTAAGTAACATATTGYCTCTCATCAGCTTTAAACGGCTTGCTATAATTCTTTTGTGCATTATTCCTGGGCTACAGGCTTGGTTTTGTAACAGCAGTTAATTGCTTTAAATCAGCCAAAATGGGGAAAGATCAAGCAGGATATAGTGGACATCCAGAATATTAATAGTTCATCAGTCTTTTATTAACAGTCTGCTTTACTTCAAAATGTAAGTGTGTAGGCAAACACTAATGCTTGTGTTTTGTCTAAAATACCAAGAGTATAAGGCYAAAGACTTAGGAGGATTTTGTTACAACCAGGTTTATCTGTTTTTTACCTTTCCTGAGAGGTCACAAGGTTATTAATGAAGCTATGTCATACAAAAGGTTCATTTACTAAATATATATTTCTTAAATTAAGATTGAATGAATTTGTCTAGCTAAGAGGGCAAAATATAACTTAGTGTTATTTATGACCCATTGCCTTTTTTTTTTTGTTCAGGCACATAAATCTAAAATTTATTAGTATCTAATTAGAAAATTATTAGAAGTTTTGTTTCTTTCACAATAGCCACAAAGAAAAAGAACCTGAATTCTCTACCTATGTGCAACTGTAAGAAATGAGTGTTGAGAAAGTAAAGTAAGCGTGCAACAAAACTTCAACACTGGTGAAACCATTARCTGAAAATACTTTAATTGAGCTGAAGCAAAATAATATCTCAGCACCAAATTAAAATGAATGAGCCTTCTACCCTAATAACTTTCTATTTTACAACTTAATTTTTGTGCAAAAGAGGCTGTGGTACAAAAAACCCTCTGTTGATTTAAGTGGTGCTTTGAGGGGGCCAGGCTGCCTTGCGGCAGAAGGCAAAGCCACTTCTCRTGACCCCGCGGAGGGCTGGGCTGGCGGCCCTGCCGCCTTTCCGAGTGTTTCCTGCCCAAAACRCGGCTCCTGGGTGTCCCTTGCACCCTAGTTCTTCTTGGGCTTTTTGGCAAGCGCTTTCCTTCTGTGGGTCTTACACTAATATGTGAAATTTCTATATGGAGTTTCCTGTTAGCGTTTTTAACTCGCTACCCTTTGAGCTGCGGGGCCTTGCAGCTTCACAGGAGGGTGAGGACAGGTCCCTGGCCTGCTTTCTCTGTAGCGTTTGCTCTGCTGTGCATCTCTCACCTGCTGCCCCTTCAGGGCTATTTTCAGGGGACCAGCTCCTCCTAATCTCATTTCATCAGGGCTAGAGAAATGCATCTTTTTCATATATTGTTTTTGCTTGACTTAGCCATATTTGTTCTAATTTCTGTTTAAATATATATATATTTTAAACTGAAAGTAATATCCATAGAGCAAATGTGCAATACTATATTTTTTTGTTTGTTCTTCAGCCTATGTTTATACTTCTTAACTTTAGCTGTGAAACTTTGTACATTTAACTGGGTTATCGACCAGAAATGCTCTGTGTGGCTCATTCTGAAAATGCTTGACAAATCCAAGAGAATTGTATAGGCAAACACTTTCAAAACAAAACATTTGGCTCAAGTGACCTGCTCATTTCACTAGAAAGTATTCCATTATTTCAGGGAAAACGACAATTCTATTAGCGACTTGCTTTGATACCGTGAAGTAGAAGACATAAAAGGAAGTTGCTTTAGCCTCTCTTGAAGGATGCAAAGAGTGTATGCCAATAAGATAAGGGTTCTTTTGAGGAATTCTGACTTGCCAGRTAAGGTTTCTTTTGAGGAATTCTAATTTGCTTTGTTAGGGGAGAAGTGAGCTATAAGCCTGTAATAGGAAATGTGGAAACTCCTCTAATTGCTTATGGAAAATGAGCTTGAAGGAATGGTAAATCGAGAAAGGGGGCAGTGATGGTAGAACGTTAGGAGTCCAAAGGAAAAATATCTGCTGCTTTCAAAGAAATGAATCATACTAGAAGCTTGTAGACGTATCTGTGCTGTCTGGAAAAAAAAGAGACACTCCATCTGTTTTTATTTTTAACAGGTAAATAAAAATTGCTTTGGCAAAATTGCGATGTTGATCTTCATATTGTCAGTCCCCAAAGAGAATGTTTTCCCTGTTGTGGCATTTGTTGGAAAGCTTTTGAAAGGAGTTATTTTCCCTGGGGAAATATTCTCTTCCTTCTCATACTTGACCCCCAAAACACGTCTCTGTTACGAGTTGCAATCCCTTAGTCCCAGACACTTTCCCACTGCTCCTTTCACCCTCTGGCAACATAAASATCTTCCTCGGAGGACTTGAGAAATGAGGTTTCTTATATCTAGGTACTAAATAATGTATGTGCAATTGTCCTCTGGCCTCAAGACAAAATCAGTCATATCCGAAAATTACGGCAGGCGCTGACTCTTTGGTCCTTCACAATTTATTTTAGTTTCATGGCTTTGCAACAATAGGAAGGTTAAGGAAGCACGAGATTCTTGCTGCCTTTTCAAAAGGCTTTTGGCTCCCCGAGGAAAGGGGCACTTTGTAGATCAGTGCTAAGTCCTGGCTCGTCGTGGATTTGGTTCATTCAGAGCAGCTCTTCAGGGTGCTGTTTAAAATACTCCTTGGTGTTCCAGACAAACTTCATTCAGTGTCTGTCTGAGCTGCGTGGTCAACCTCCAGGTTGGCTCMAGGAGTGTTTTCCTTTACTACAGATGGTTTAGCAGGGATGAAGAGTCACTAGAGTCAGTGTCTCTAATGTTAGACACTTTCTCGGTGGGTATTTGCTAKGTATCTTGAATTAGTTGTGTTTTAACTGCCTTCTATTACTGTGGTTGCTGGGCAGTAGTTACTCTTTGCAGGGCATGGTTGACTTTCTTGAGAGCAATGTATTGCCAGAGGAGAGAGGAGCCTCAGAGCTTATTTTGCCTCTTGTAAAAATTTACTGTTCACCACAGAAGCCACTTACGTTTGTTGCAAATTCTATACCTGCCTAATGCCACAAGTCCTTTCCTGCATGTTCCTGTATGGATTACTGGGAAACTTGAGCTAATCACCATGACAATTTTTGCCTGATCATAGACTGCACTTGCTATTTTCCTAGCTTTTTTTCCCATTTGAAGATGAGTTGTAGCAATTAACATTTCCCTATTCAAAAACATTTAGGGCAGTGAGTGAGGGAGATACCCACTGTACCTTTGTTTTCCCCTGTTAATGATAGTGTGGCTGGCTGGCTAAGTGAATGAATCAGAAGAGGTTCTCAAGGAAACAGAGACATGTTTCGCAACACCATCGCTCCAGCGCGTGTCCAGGGAGCTGTGGGCAGGCTCCGCACGGCAGGGTGACTTCCCGGCGGTCGCCGCGTGGCTTCATTTTCCCGAAGGCAACGTCTGGGAGCACGAGGAGCTCAAGATCTTTGAAACTGCTGCCTGGAGGAGACGTGTTGTGGGAAGGCACCGCGCAGTGAAGGTGCTGCAGGCGCGTGCTAGGGCAAGCAGCTCGTGTTTGCCCTAGTCTCCTAACAGCTTATATATATATATCTATCACCTATACTACTATGCTATCGTACTATGGCCTATGCTATAGCCTGTAGTAGCCTATACTACCAGGACAAGATGCTGGAAGCTCTATGGAAGAGAGACGAGGAGAAGCCAGAGAGGCGGCTCATCGTGCAGTGGGAACGAGCTCCTCTAACTGAGAAGTTTCTGTCGCCTCCCTGTTCCCTCTTAGCGGGTGACGCTGTTGGTGCTGGTTCCCGTTCTCCAGCCTGCCATGCTTTGAAACTTGAGAAACATTTTTAGAAACCACTTTTCTTGCTCAAATTCCCCGTGACTGCTGCCTGCCCCTCTTGGAGCCTGTAATTGTATGTGGAGGTTTTGCAGTCTTTCCTTTCCAAAGAGCTTTGAAAAATGATCTTAAAAGGGGGGGAAGTAGGAAGGAAGTGTGTGTGTGTATGTGGTTCCCTCCACTGTGATCCCTCCTGCGATCTTATTTCCTGCAGGAACCTGGGCCTCCGAACTGTGCAGACATTGGTGGTGGTGGGAGAGACGTCGTCGTCCCCCTCCCAGAGGTTCGTGCACGGCACGGAGCTCTGCCCCCCTCTCTGCCCCCCTCCCCAGTGCGGGCTGGACCCGTCCTTACCCAGGCAGGCCCGGGGTGCACCAAATGAATGGCYGTGAGGCCTTAAATGCAACATGCCTGTCAGTGGGGCCTTAAATACAAAATTTTATAATTTTCTGGAAGAATTGTTGGGTTAAAATCTCMCATGGCACTAACTGTAGGTGAATGTGCTGGTTTGGGGGAGGGAGGAGGAATTAGTCTCGATTGAAGCCTGAGTGCTCCCAGGCACTGTCCAGAACAGGCTCCGTGTCCCCGCTGCGGTGCTTGAGTGGCAGCCTGGCCACTTAGCGCGSGTCCCAGTGCCCCCTAATCTCCCTGGATCACCCGCAGGCCTGAGGGAAATGCTCCCAGATTGCTGCCGGAAAACAGTTGGTGTCAGGGATTACTGAGACATTAAAACTTGTGATTATAGGGATGAGTATTTAGGCATGGCTAACTTGTCTAAACTGATTGTGGGAGACAAGCTCCCCAACGGGGAAGAAGGAGCTGGCGGGGAAGGAAACCTGAAGAAGAGGCTTCCCCAAGTACATTGGGTATGTGCAAGGCCTGTAGGAGGGTAAATGATGGGGGCTTCAAGCCATTGGCATGAAGTGACAATGTAGCAGGAATAATCCTTTCCACTGGTGCGTTTGAAAATACAGGCGCCCATTAGAGCCCAGAATCGCTGCACGCTGCTCTTCTGTGCAGGGGGGAGCTCCTAGTGAAAATCCCTGTCTTTCTAGAAAGAGAAGCTAACTGCTGCTTCAGGTGGCCTGTACAGATGGTTATAATTAAAGAATACTAATATGAAGGATGGTATGTATTTCTTTTTTCAGCTTTGTCAGAAAAGCCCATCAATTGTTTTGTGGATAAAAGGAATAAATGGCTGGCCTTGGTATGTCAGAGCATCGTTTGTGACCTATGTAGTAGGTTTCCTGCCTCTTAGAAATACTTGCTTCATGTGGAAAACCWCTCTATAAACTTGTAACTCAATGAATAAGTGCAGAATATTTATAGCAACATATCTGTGTACTCAATCTCATTTAAACGTAAGCATCTCCCAAGTCTTAGCTCTTCCTAAATTGCAGTTGTACGAGCGTCCAGTCAAATGTGTCTAGCACAGAACACAATGAGAGGAAAAGTCCCTCCAGCAGATAACCCTTTATTCCTTAGCCTTTACCCGGCACAGAAGTTGGGACTTTGCAGGCTATTTATAGTCATTAAACTTGGCCTCTCGCTAATTGAAGATTTGAGATTCTATGAAGGAGGCCTGTGAGCTTCCTATTCACACAGTGTGTTTCAATGCGAGCAGTTCTGCTGGTACATCTTTTGTGAAGACGTGAGGGAAGTCCTGCGTTTCAATCTGAATGCTGAATTTTTATGCTTTTTAAAATGTTGTTTGCATTAGCCTCAAGCAAGTCTAGCAGAACTAGAAAATCATGTGTTTCATGTGTATGTGTGTATTTTATTCAGTCTCATCAGTGAAATTATCAGGTGTTTGAAATGGGTTGCTGACCTGTGCCCTTTTGGAGAGGTGTTGAACGAGCCCRCCCGCCTTGTCCCTGGATGCTGCTCGGGTTGGGGCTGGGAATGTGCAGAGGCTTCTGCAGTAACAACTGCGCAGTGACGCCGAGCAGGGGCCTYGGCTCCCGCTGTGCTCCGTGACTGCTCGAATTGAGGCAGGAGCAGATATGGCTGGGGACTCGCATGCCTCCTGTTCTCACAGGCTCAGCTCAGGCCCTGCACCTGGGGAGGAATAACCCCAGGCATCAGTACAGATTAGGGGTCAACTGGCTGGAGAGCAGCTCCGCAGAGAGAGACCTGGGAGTCCTGGTTGACACCAAGTTAACCATGAGGCAGCAGTGCCCCTGGCCAAGAAGGCCAATGGGATCCTGGCTGCATCAGGAGGAGTGTKGCCAGCAGGYCAAGGGAGGKGATTCTGCCCCTCTACTCAGCTCTGGTGAGGCCGCACCTGGAGTACTGTGTGCAGTTCTGGGCTCCCCAGTGTAAGAGGGACGTGGAGCTTCTCGAGAGGGTCCAGCGGAGGGCAACCAACATGATTAAGGGAATGGAACATCTCTCATACGAGGAAAGTCTGAGTGAGTTGGGYCTATTTTCCCTGGAGAAGAGAAGGCTGAGAGGGGATCTGATCAATATGTATAAATACCTGAGGGGAGAGTGTAGGGAGGAAGGCGCCAAGCTCTTCTCAGTGGTGGCCAGTGACAGGACAAGGGGAAATGGGTATAAGTTGAAGCACAGGCTGTTCCATCTCCATGTGAGGAAGAACTTCTTTCTTGTGAGGGTGAGAGAGCCCTGGAACAGGCCGCCCAGGGAGGTTGTGGAGTCTCCTTCTCTGSAGGTCTTCAGAACCCGCCTGGATGCCACCCTGTGCCCCGTGCTCTGGGTGTCCCTGCTGGAGCAGGGGGTTGGACTAAATGATTTCTAGGGGTCCTGTCCAACCTCAACCATTCTGTGATTCTGTCTTGCACAAAGCGCCGCCAAGTGACTTGAAGTTGAGGGAATAGAGCTAGTATGCCAAGGATAAAAGGAAGATATTATTACTGTTTTGAAGTAAAATATAGATTCAAGGTACCTATTTAAGAAAGAGGGCTTCGCAATGGGTCGTATCGCTGTCAGTCTTCAAAGTTTTCACGTTTAACTCTCTGGCAGTCTGGGTGCACTCAGCTTCCCTCCCCGTTCCTGAAAATATTGATGGGAATGCTCCATGTTTTTGGTATACATGTTTTTGGTTGWTGTTTTGTTTTCATATTCTTGAGTGCTTTGAAATATTTTCCAAAAACTTACAAAGATGGTTACTATTTATTGTTGCTTATGGAAGAGCTTTGAGTTATGAAAGAAGCAAAGGTTTGTACTGGAAAACCAGAAAGTGTGTTTTTCTTAGAGCTGAATCTGCATTTTCAGGAATTCAGTCTGCTGGTTCTTTGTGGCTGTTGAGCTGCTTATACATCCAGGTTACAATCAATTCTACTTAAGACTGGATTTATGGGTACCTGCTGGTACATTCCCGAAGAAAGCTGCTATTTTAATAGGAGAACAAAAATTATTTGAGAATTATTTGCTGCCCCTTTACTGAGTGTTATTTACACTCTCATTACTCGCATAATCATAATTTTGCTTTGCTAATATGTAATTCTGGAGAACAGATCATACACTGATATAGTGGTAGACTAGTGGAACTTAGTTCTGCTTGTGCCCTTTAGACTCTAATTTTTATGTATTAATGTCTGCTGGTGAAAGCACCTAAACGAGGATGGAGGATGGCTGGGTCCCTGTCCCTTCTCCCTCACGTTGCTCTTGTCACCGCCGCTTGCCCTGGGGCAGCTGTGGCCCTTCTGCTCTTCCTCTCACAAGGTCGAGGAGGCTGCTGGGGAGCAGCAACTGTGGCACAGGCTGTAAAACGCCTTGCACTCTCGCAGCTTCTGCTAACGAGTTGCAAGTGCAGGTGGAAAATGAAGCCTCCAGTCAGCTAAGCCTGGCTCTCGCTTTGAGTGCGGCTGTTCTGCCCTGCAGCAAGGGTTTCACGTGCAGTCCTTGCATAACCGTGTGTGAGAGGCAGCGAGCGAGGCGGGCGCGCTCTCCTCGCACGCCGTGGTCATGCTTGGAGCTATTGGAGTTATTGCAGGTAAATTGACTGTGAAGAGCCTGCCCTTCTGCGGGGTGATCTGATTAGAGAAGACTAATTAATAGCTGGGCGGGCTGGCATACTTTTCCTAACTTAATTTACTACTTCCAGAGAGATCCAAAGTAAGGAAAAAGCTGGATAATGTTGCCACTTTGGAGSGAGACGTGTTGGGGCTCTAGTGGGTGCAGTGAGTCCAGCTGAGCATCAGCCGTGCCGGAGGTGGCCCCAGAGCCAGGCGCCTGTTCCTGGGATCAGCAGGTCCTGGCTGCCCTCGGGCTGCGGTGGTGGCCTTGGGGGGCTGAGCTGCTCGTGCACCAAGGCCCCCCGGCTGCCTGCGCAGGGGGTGTCGCGCCCAGGTAAGTCCCGGGAGGAGAGGAGAGGAGAAGAGAGGAGAGGCCAGGCCAGGCCAGGCCAGGCCAGGCCAGGCCTGGCCAGCCGTGTGTGTCACCATTCCTCAGGGAGCTGCTTCGCTGTGTCCGCATCCACTGCCGTTACTGCTCCCTAACGGAAGAACTTACCATGGATTTTTGTAGCTTGACGGTGTTTTGCCAAGGAATTCTAAAGCCTTTTTATCACTTTTGTCCCCAAAATTTACAAATAAAAGTTGAAATCACAAACATTCATGGTGTGTTATTTACAAGTCTGCATGATGCACCTGAAATCATTCAGCCTGATTTTTGGTCTGACTTGTTTACTATTTTTCCTCCCTGTAAAGCAGCTGTTGAATTATTAGTCCTCTTCTTGCTTGTCTTACAAGAAGAGGACGTTAATTGCCGGCTTTAATTTTCCTAAGTGGCCCTTCTGACACAAGGACCTATTAGAGCACAGAGTGGGTACACCGTGTCTGTGGAACTGGAGCTGAATTTTCAACATTTCTTTTGCTGAACTTTGGAATAAAGATAAAATAAACTTGCAAGTTTATTTTGCACTGCTGTAAAGCTGCTGCTCCACATACTTCCTATGATGGTTGGTTGCTAGTAGGTGTCTTGTGAGGGCTGCAGTCAGAGTAGATCTTATAAAATRCTGTCATGCAGTATCAATCTGGATCCTCTTTATTATAAAGACTGTTATGAAAATRGATATTGAAAATGGATTATAATTAATACTTTCTCATTTCTTAAGAAAACTTACATGTAAAATTAGTTTAATGTTAAGCTAATGAGGACACTAGTATCCTCTATTCCTAGCACAGATTGGTTTTACGTGTCTSGGTTGCAGATAAAAATGTTTAGTAAAGGCTTTTTCTTGCTCTYGAAATAAATGTCTATTCGGATGTAAGTAGATATTTTGATGAAATGTGCTTTTAAAAATTATGTGCTGCTATATTAAATAAGATGAAAGCAATAATTTTTTTAATCTTCATTTCTGTTACTTGAAGAGTATTCATTTTATTGTTTTGGAGAATAATGGGCAAGATAATTGCTGTGCTATATTTGCACGGAATAGTAGGGCACAGTTGTAACTATGGTCATAAATACGAGTGACTGTGGGCAGAGCAGCGGGGCCGCGGAGGCTGCGGGAGGCTGGAGCCTGGCGGGAGCCTGGAGCTGCCTCCCGTGGGGCTCCCTGCCCTGATCCCTGCAGGACGCTGCTGTCTCGGGTACGGGAAGGAAGGAAGTACAGATCTCGAGCAAGACTTTTGCCACTGTCACCCTTAACATCCTCATAGGCAAGCTGATGAAGTGCCTGCCAGACAAGTGGCCAGTGAGGGGCATTGAAGACTGGTTGAACTGCTGGGCTCAGAGGGTTGTGATGAGCAACACAAAGGCCTGCTGGAGGCGGCCAGGGACTTGTGGTGTCCCCARGGGCCAGTACTGGGGATGGTGCTCTTGAACATCCTCATTACTATATGTATATATCCTCATATACATCCTCATAAGTACATGAAGGGGGAATGTAGGGAGGAAGGGGCCAAGCCCCTCTCAGTGGTGGCCAGTGACAGGACAAGGTGTAATGGGTGTAAGTTGCAACACAGGCAGTTCCATCTCCATGTGAGGAAGAACTTGTGAGGGTGACAGAGCACTGGAAYAGGCTGCCCAGGGAGGTTGTGCAGTCTCCTTCCCTGGAGGTCTTCTAAACCCGCCTGGATGTCGCCCYGTGCTCTGGGTGTCCCTGCTGGAGCAGGAAGGTTGGACTAGATGATCTCTAGAGGTCCCTTCCAACCTTGAATATTCTGTGATTCTGTAATTAGTGACCTGGGTGATGRGGCCACACGCACCTTCAGCAGGTTTGCAGATGATACAAGTCAGAGCAGAGTGGCTGGTAGAAGGTTGGGCTGCTGTTCAGAGGGACCTCGGCGGTCCAGAGAAAGAGAGTTCATGAAGGTCAAGGAAGGGAAGTGTGCGGCTGGGATGGGACCATTCGAAGAAGTGAAGCCTCAGGAGGGTCTTGTGCACAAATGTTAGATGGGACCAGGCTCTTTCCTGTGGTGGAACAGGAAGAATGGGCACAAATTGGAATGCAGGAAAGTCCACTGAAACACAAGGAACCAGCCCTTTTCCTGAGGGGCTGAGTACAYGATCAGGCTGCCCAGAGAGGCTGTGGAAGCTCCGTCTTTGGAGATGCTTGAAACCTCAATGGACCTGGTCCCGAGCAAGTGGGTCTAGCTCACCCGCTGACCAGGGGTTGGGACTAGGTCATCTCTGGAAGCTCTTTGCAACCCAAACTGTTCTATGATTCAGTGAAACAAGCTTAAATCTTTTTTTTTTTTCCCTTCCAATTTATTTTCCTTGGCTTTTTGTACAAAGGCTGGAAGAAGTTGTCTCTGGTTCTACCTTACTATCTCGTAGCATCGTAATTCCTTCCTCTATGAGAATGCTCCTCAATTTTGCACCTATTTGAGCACCTCAAGCTTCACTGGCTACTTCATGCCTCTCCTCAGCCCCTTGCCCCATCCCACTGCTTGCTTTTCAAAATACTTCATTTTTATGCTATTAAAAGCCTGCATGTTGTGAGACTGAGCCCTACAGGCTTGATTGCATTCAAGCTGACATCTAAGGATACCTCTTATTATTTTCAGTTCATTTTTTTGGTTAGTTACGCAAGCAGTGGGCAGATAGGACCTTTGTCCTTCCATCCCTAATTGCAGCTTTGGGAGAYGTGGAACTTGCTTCAGCACAAGCCCTAAACAGGACTCCTGTGCTTAATGCCTGCTGCGTTTCGGCAGAGAGCACAAACCACAGCAGTGGGGAGGAGGGAGAGCGGGGAGGAGGGCAGTAATTGCAGCCTTGAAAGCACGTACGGGGCAGATGGAAAAACGACGAGGCCTTGGGCTTTGTCTTAGGCTCCCTGCACAAAGCCTCTTCTGGGAGACTGCGGGGGCACGGATGCCAGTGTGAGTGATGGAGCTGCACTGGCCGGTCTCTCAGTCTCTTCCACCTACCAGCATCTTCTGCTGGTTTTTAATTTAAATTTTTAACTGTAGGTGTGTAAGAAGCTTCTTGAGTGCAGTTAGACCCTGGAAAGCAAATTCTTTCTTCTTTTTTTCAAATTTCTTTCCAAAAAGAATTTTTAGGAGCACCTAGTTTTCAGCTACTGTTCTACATCTCTTTTAAGCCTCTTCTAAGATAAAATAACTAAGTCTCTTCAGTTCATATTTATTTTTCCCATTTCCCAGTTAGGTRAGAGCGTTAGGACTAGCCTCTGCAGTCATCAGTTTTGTCAGACCTGACTGAACAGATGACTTAGCATTTTGGGTGCAATTCCAGCGTTTTTATGGTAACGCTTATGCTACCATCGTCTTGGCAGTAAAATATATGACCCTGTTCCTATTGTTTA
Organism: Nothoprocta perdicaria; assembly: GCF_003342845.1. NCBI lineage: Eukaryota > Metazoa > Chordata > Aves > Tinamiformes > Tinamidae > Nothoprocta > Nothoprocta perdicaria. The sequence goes on from NW_020455449.1 coordinate 418,606, forward strand.
TGTACTAGGGAAAGGACAAAAAGGCAGCGTCAAGAGTGTTAATTCTTTTAAAGCATTGGCTTTGCTCATCATGGTTGCAGCTGCAGCTTGTGTTTTTTCCCCTGTGGAATGATGCACATACAAACAAAGCACACAACACCTTAAGACACTATGAAATATTCTCCACGGGTCATCTGGAGCTTGTTTGCTTGTGGAATGGTTCTCATCTGCGGTCACTACTGTGAAGATGAAGCCAAATAGTAAAAGTAATGTTGTCTGGAAGGCCATTAAAAGCTTTACGAGCCCGTGTTAACTAATTGTGGATCTTTCACAGGCTGCTGCTGCTGCAAATACCCTGTTGGGTTTTATATTGTTTCCAGCTGGGAGACTTTCAGCAGTCTGATGCAGTTGTGTGAGGGGGAAAGGCACTATTGTTTGCACTATCTGATGTATTTAATGTTTCCCTGGAYAAACAGGAATTTCAGATCGGTTCAGCCAGTTTATAAGGGCATTTTATGTAARTGTTTGAATTCTGACTTGCTGGAGCCTGGAAATCTGTGGAAAGTTTCAGTAAAAATGMTGTTTTTTAAAATTTTTAATGTTTTGAGTTTTGCATTCAGTTATTTCAGACTGCCTTTTAAGTCTATACGAAGTCCTAGCAAGTCTGGCAGCATAATCTAATAGAAGGACCCTGCTTAAACTACTTGTGGAAGGACAAAATATATTGCTTTATTGCATCTGARCCTGAAAGAGGACTTAAATAATTCCTAAAGATAGTCAGTGTTAATCAATTTGGAAATGTGATTTGGCACCCTATTTTCCTCTTGGGCTTTATGTGTTTAGTTACATAGTGTTAGTGCTTTTGCTCAGTCCTGGGGAGCTTTGTCTGGAAAAGACAACATTAATGCAMGTAACTTTGGAAAACGAGCACCAAGAAAAGGTGGGATACTTYATGATGCTCATAATGTGTGCGCGCAGCTCGGGAGGCAGCTCAGTGGTGATGGCCCAGCTTGAGCTCTGCTTGTGCTTGTTTGGAACGTGCCAAGTGTGCGGTCGGTGCCCCTGGAAGCCGGCGAGGGCAGGAGGTGGCAAACGGGACCTGCAAACGCGGAGGGCTGAGCTCCACGTGCCCGCGTCGCCCGCTGCTCCCCCGGGAATGCCGGTGCCTGAACGGGAGTGTCCGCTGTGTCGCCGACCCTGGCAATCACACGCTGATACAGCTTCTTAAAAAGGTAAAACAAGTGGGGCTTACTGCTTTCTAGGATGATGAGCTAGCAATAGGGGACAGAGGTCTGAAATTATTGGAACTGGGGTCTGAGGAATTGAGGTTCGTGGGTTTTTTCACTYCAGCATTTAGAGTGGAGTGCTCCTAACTTCTCCTCGCACCCTTGGTTGCAGTGATCATCTTAGAACTGCATGGGCAATTTCACACTGCTCGCTGGGTAGCTCCTCAGKTGCCTGTTCGTATTAATGCAAACTGAGACGGCTATTTCCTCCGCAGTGATTTAGGCTGCGCTTACACTGATGTGGAGAAAAATGGCCAGTTCTCCTTAAAGATCAGAAATCATRTTTTGAGGTGTTATCTGTTTCAGAGTGTTTTCTTCTACTTTCACTAAATTCTGAATGGTTTATGTCAGGCTGTTATATCCTCTGCTCTGTTTTAATCTTCCTCTTCCAAGCTCTCCATATCTGTTGCAACTCCCAGAGAAGCTCCGAGTTCGGTTTTCTCACAGATTTCCCTTTTCTTGGGAAGAGAACTGCACATTGACAACTGCAGGTCTCCAGCTGTCGCATTTACTGTAACAGCACAGTAGAGATGCTGCGGCCGTGTGTGGCACATGTAACCTGCTAAATCAGAATTTGGATTTCCAGTTAGGCTCTGCATCCTTTTGTGTGCACGAGTGCTTTTTTGTCCAAAGTTGTTCCCATCCTGGGTGCCCTCGTTTCACTCTATTTGGGGTTGGTRTCTGGAAACAACTTTGTTTACTGAATGTGAACTAAAGATTAAGTATTGAGAGGAGATCTAGTGCGGCCTTGAAAGATCTGTTTGGGTGATATTCATAAATATAAGTCAAAATTTCCTGCAGAATCTAGCAAAAGTCTAATACGTCTGTAAAATAACCATTCAGAGAGAATGGAAATTTGGTGGGGGTTGTTCCCAGTGCGTTTCCTACTACGTTATTGAAGTACTGATGCATTCCTGTCCTCAGCCYGGTTCACAGAGGGCCCGGGGCACTCGGCGCTTTTCAGTTAATATCGATTTGCAGAGCACCAGAGGTGGAGGCTTCCTTTACCATGCGGCTCGGTCAAAAGCACACAGAAAACCTCTAGGAAAACAAGAGATCTGCTTCTATTTGCTCATGTCTGTGGTCATTGTGATGGAGGTGCAGAAATGAGATAAATTTGGGGAGAACTGAAGCTGTTGTACATTAATTACGTGTTAAAACACGTAATTCCTAAACAAATTCAACACCCTTAAGTTGACCTGAAGTTGGAGCTTACGTTCCCAAATCTTTCAGACTAGAGGATGGCCTGGTTTTTCTTATGTAGTTCTTGTGCTAGAAGACATGTTATATGGGAGACTTCTCCCATTACCTCCCAGTAAGGTGAAGCAGCTGTGCACATTGGATAATAGTCTGTAGTTAAACTAAAAGGCTGAAGTGATTTAAACAGTAAAGCCTTTAAAGAAATTGAAGCAACATCTGCAACACAGTAATCATCCAAGCAGTGCTTAGATACTCACCCCAAAGGTAGTTTGTGGAAATTATGCATTGATTATAATTGAGTGTAATAGATAACGCTTTCCAGTGGCTTTATTTTCTCCTGTTTTTAGATCATTCTCTATAGATCTGCATTTCTTTTTTTGATGCCTGGGGTATAAGTACTTAATATCTTAATATGTGTCACTGTTTTTTGGATTTTGCAGCATTCTTTAACAGGTAAAAGATGGATTTGTGCCTGCATGTCCCTGGAGCCGTAGGGCGCAGGCAGGAGGCAGCGCCCAGGTCTGGCCGGGGCAGAGGGGGCCGCGTGGTCCCTGCGGGGCCTCTGTTAGTGCTCAAGGCTGCAGAATTAGGTACCGTAGGGACCTTGTCCTTGCTGGYCTCTAACGTTAATCAGACCCCTGGGCAGGATATTCCATAGAAATCTGCAGTCACTCCCAGGATTTCTTCAGCAGCTTGTGTGTGCTGACAAGAGAGCTCAGTGCTCGCCTTGCCCTGCCACATCAACCTCCCCCGTGCTGAGAGTGCCTGTCCTTTGCCTCCTGTTTCCTCCATTTGTCCTCATGTGTCCTCTACCTCTGCTGTTCTCTGCCCTGGTTTAGTTCTTGGCTCTGTGGCTTTGTCCTATCTCACCCCATGAGCAGAGTTTCCAGTTTTCCAGGATAGAGTTTTGAACCTACCACAGAATGCCCTGAGCACAAGGACCSCTAAGAAAGGGATCATCAGCCCCCATCTGACCTGGGAATGGAGGCCTCTGCCTCCCGTTACTGACCACCTGAGCAGGAAAACAAGAAGAGGAGGTTGCTGCCGCTGCCACAACTGCTCTCGTCCCCATCAGTGCCGCCGAATCACTGCAGCCCTTCGCCCCGCCAGCACGTGGGGAAGGTCAGGGATAGGGGAACGAAGGGACAGGAGAGGTGCAAGGGCGTCCCCTGCTCTGCGTGTCTCTGTGTCGAGCAGATGGATCGAAACGAGGTCTCAGCAGAATTGCAGCAAAATGTGCTGCTCTGGCATTAGCCCTTCCAACAGCAAACCTGGGCTTCTTGTTTGTAAGCGTCACTTAAAAGCAGCACGTACTTTAGTACTGTAGAAGTAAATTATTAATGTAAACAAAGCGCTGAGCTGCTTGTAGAGCGTCGCTTCTATAAAACTCCAATATTGGCCCTCAGGGCCAGGGAAGGCACAGTAATCCCACGACAAATTACTCTCCTTCATCAAATTGTTGGCATATATCAAAGATCCAATTGGAGGCAGTCTTTGCTCTCTGCTCTAGTGTTAATATATCAGTTTTTCCATTAATTGCATGATCACTGTTAATTTAATCTGCAACAGATCAATGGTCCTGAACCACAGAGTATGGTATATGTATTGAGCAGTAAGTGAATGGGATCTTTGAACTAGCTTAGTGCCCTGTTGAAAAAGACATCRATTTATTGATCTGAAAAAATGAATGGGAAGATACCACTGTAAAACATGTCGAAGTCTTTTATCCCTTCTGTTTTTTTCTGATATTTTACTATGGTTGTGGTTGTTAGGGATGGAGCGTTCATGGATGTTTCTGTGAAGCCATCCCTGCCAGTCTAGGGCAGTGGCAAGAAGCTCTCAGTGTTTCCTGCCTTTTCCTCTGCCCTGCTCAGCCCTCCTCCTCCTTTGCTCTGTATTATCTGTCATCGCTCTCGTCCCCTTAGGCTGTCTTAGATGACAAAATGGGCTGATAAAGGCCATTTAACTGAACTGTGTCACAGGAGTTTGTGTAACCCATTGAGGTTCAGGTGTAAATTCAAACCTGTAGAAATTTTAGATTGGTCTCCTGATTTCTTTAATGAACCCTCAGCAACAAGAGCACAAACAGCCCAGGATTTAATGGCTGCCACCTAGACACTTCTAGCTGATGTTCCTGTAGTATTAAAAGACTGAGTTTCAAATGTGAAACAATAATTACTTTCTAATTACTATCAGCCATTTCTTTTTCWTGTGTGGTACTTAGTACGACGGAGCTGTACCACGTCTTTCCAGCCCTTGCCTGCAGAAATTTCTTTGGAAGGATAAAGCACTACCTTGTGTTCTTCATGCTCCAAATTAGGGTGTTAGAGTGGTATTTGCCACGTGTTTCCAGTGTGGAGTTAGTGGATGGGAGTTGCTYGCGTGGAGGGAGCCGGGTCTGTGAGCGGCTCCTGGAGGCCGAGGCGGCTCCGAGGTGTCCTGGGCGGAGCGGAGGCCTCCGGCCTGGGCCGCGCGGCGGAGGGGAGCAGAGGAGCTGTGACGTGCGCGGCTCCCAGCACAGGAGCGCGGAGTCCCACAGTGGGTGAGGTCGGCAGGGACCCGCAGAGGCCATCTAGTCCAACCCCCWGCACGCACAGGGACACCCAGRGCACAGGGCACAGGGCTGCGTCCAGGCGGGTTTGGAAGATCTGCAATGAAGGCGACTCCACAGCCTCCCTGGGCAGCCTGTGCCAGGGCTCTGTCACCCTCACTGTCAAGAAATCTTTCCTTACCTCTCTTACAAACTCTGGCGTCTTCCTATCCAAACCTTAGTCTTCAACTGTCAGTAGGAGTTTAGAAAAAAAGGAAGAAGATATTATTTGAAATGCTGTTGAAACAAAACTTTTTTTTTTTTTTTTTTTTGTATTTACATTTCTTTCTTCAGGTGGTCTGTGCAGTGAAGGAATTAAGATGAGTGCCAGGGGAGAGGTGTGTGGTGTTTGAGGCATGACTGAGTGCATGCTTCTGCGTTTTACAAGATCCTATAATAAACTTACAGAACACTTTTTAGGAAACTTAATGTTGTTTAATACTTGCTTGCCAAATGAGTACATTAGGCATGTAGAGCAGCCTTACAGTATATTCATTTTCAGTACAGAAGTACTGCTTAACACTGTCTAAAGGCCTGGTTTATTCCCAGAAATTGTTGATTATCTAATTCAATCACATTTGACGGGCTGTTTTATCACTAATAGCTTGATGTAAGACTTTAAGTGAGCCTTTTTACTGTTAGGAAGATCCTAGTGAATTCTGGAACCTGCATAAATGCCATCAGCTGTGTAGGGAGCATCTAATGTCTTAAATGATAAGGATCAGTATTGCTCACATTACAAGACATGGCAGGCTGGTGTTTAAAAGGCCATTTCGAAATGCAGGTTCATCAAATTGCATTAATGGAGGCATTTAACAAATGGATTCGAAGTTAACTTGAATGAATGAATGACCAGGTTCCCAGCATCTGCTAGTTATTTATTCAGCTTTGCACTTATTTTCTTGTTCTCCATTATCTCTCTGCCTTAGTGTGGTAGGAACGAAAACACCGCTTCCTGTGAAAAGCTTCTCAAGACAATAGGTTAGATGTTTAAAGTGAAGCAGATTTAGGAGAGCCCCTGCGATATCCTGCCTGTAGTCGTGAGGCGTATACCCTAGATGTTTTAGTGATTTTGGACCAGTTAGTGGGGTAATAATGTGAACAAATGTAACTGTATGCAGAGAAAGGGCAGGATCTTGCAACACCAAAAGTTATCATTATTTGAATAGAGAGGACTATATTGGAGAACGAGAAATGTCAGTCAGTGTGGCTGGTAGGTAAATGGCCATCCCTTGTGCAGCATCCTTTGAAGTTACACATCTGCTGTCTCTCATCCGGGCAGAAAGGAAATCTTGCAGGGCTGCTCTGCTTCCTTTGCCACGTGCTGGCTCTGTGGGACAGCTCATCATCTGCTTTACTGGATCAAGGAATTTTCCTGTAGGAGCCTGAGTCTGGAAACTGTTGTGCTTGCCTTGCTTTCCTTCATAAGAAGGTGGATTCCTTTGCATTGTTTATTCCCATGTTACACTTGTCATGGATGTGGGGCRCTAGTGTGGTTAGCATGTGAGATTGGAAGACCTGGGAGAAAATAAGAGTTGTTGAAGACCTAGGATGATCTTTTTCCCTTTGGTTTAGGTCTCCCAGTTGGATCAAAAGAATGATATGCTTCCCAGCAGATACTGTGCTGGGAACCCTGTAGCTTTGCACTATATGGTTATTATATCTTAAATGACAGGTCATGGTTTTATTTAGTTACTTCAGATGTGTTATTTTTTTCCCCTCATAGAATCAAATGCCCTTCTGGTTTTCTCTTTCAGGCATTCAGTTGGGTAAAAGGAACCTATCTGTAGAAAAATGCTACCTTTTTTTGACTTCTATGCATGCTTTCTCCAAAGACCGTGACACTGGAATTGCTGGAGTTGGAAGGCATCTCTGGAGATTGTCTGTTCCAACCCCACTGCTCAAAGCAGAGTCAGCTGGAGCAGGCTGCTCAGGGCTGTATTGAGTCAGATTTGGGGCATTTCTACCACCTCCATGGGCAACCTTTTCCATTTTTTAGTTACCCTCACAGTATTTTTTTTTATGTCTAAATACATACTTGTGTTTCAGTTTATGCCTGTCTGAAGTGTCAAGCTCACTAATTTTCACCCCTGCCATACCTCCATTGACTGCTTACACACATTTAGACCAGCCAGAGCTTCCTCAGGCTGCAGAGAGGCTCTTGCAGCCCCTCTGTGCAGAGCAGATGCTCCAGGCCCTTTGTTTTGGGGTGGCTTTGCTGCACTCGCTCCGCGGTGTCCATGTCTCCCTTGCCCTGAGGAGCCCAGGGCAGGGCCCAGCACTCAGCCACGGCCTCCCCAGTGCTGAGCAGAGGGGAAGGGTCCCCTCTCTTGCCCTGCAGAYAGCCCCGTTTCTCCTGCAGCTTCTTGTTCATTGCTGGCTCGTGGACGTTAGGTGTCCACCGTGACTCCCAGGCTCTTCCCTGAAGAGCTGCACCCTGCTGGTGCGYGTGCACTGGTGGCTCCTTGTCTCATGGTAGCTGGAGGCAGCGCGTCCCCTTTCCCTAGGGATTAGCTGCAGGGAAGCTGGAGATGGGGATTGTGTACAGATGCCTCTCTGGAGGTCCCTGCAGTGACACATACCCCTTCTTCTGAAAGCATCAGTAATAACTGATGATGATGAAAGTAATAACTCAACTTACTGCTACAGAAACCCCTAATAATACCAAACCACCATCTCACGGGTTAGCACTGCAGTGATCTTTCTTGGTTTGCTCTGTGAATGCTTCTCATCCTGTGTTCCGCAATGTGTGGTAAACACCTGGCAATTTCTTAGTCAAACAACAAATGTCTTCATTTATTTTATTCATCGAAAGCTGTTTCTGGAACAGATTTTTGAGATAACTGAAACTTGAATAAGAGAGCTGGTAACAAATTGTTCTTCCTGTAGCTCATAGAGATTGTTAGCTTGGATGCAGACTTGAGGAAAGTGATTGCACTTTTGTGGGGATGAGTGCTGGTTGTTTACCTGTTTTCACTGCTAACACAACAAAGTGTGTGGCTCTGCCTAAGTGAGCAGAGCTTGGTCTGGTGCTTTCAGCAGCTCTTCTGTGAAACTTGGTTCCTCGCAGGAAGAACATTTAATATTGATTTGATCAAGTGCTATGATGTGACTTCTCAGTGGGATGTATTGTAGCCATTAAGCCTCTGACAGCTCTGAAAGTCTTCCAAAATTGCTGAGTGCTGTTGCTGATGTGTAGTCCATGTAGCTCTGCTTCAGCTGGAAAGTTATTTGTTTGCCTGTTGTTATTTTTCCCCTTACTTGTTTCTGTAACCTGTACCCATGAATGCAGTAAGGAGGTGGTTCACCATGAATGCGCCTCCTGCTCTCAACCCCAAAATCTCTCTCTACCTAATAAGAGTCTTTGTCAAGATGCTTTTATTTGGGAATACCACTGTTCCTGGTCTCCTGTTCCATCAGTGGCACAATTTAGGAGTGACTGACAGTAGTGCCTATTTGTGAGCCCCATGATGCTTCTGAGAAAAAGATTAATCTCCCTTTTGCATGCCTTGCATTGAACAATTGACAACTATGTAAGGTGTGTATATGGTAGTTTGTGACTTGAAAATGAGTTGTTCTCTAAAGAATTTTACTCTTTTAGTGCATTAAATTGTTGTATTTACTGAAATATGCCATGAATGTGGGCATGATGCACAGGCAGGCCTTTCTGCTTAGGTGATGCTAGGTGTTTTGAAAGTATTTGAAAGGCACTTTGAAAGTATGACGTGGATAGTGTAGCCCAAAGCAAGTCAAAGCTGTAGTGATATGGAATAGTAAACTGCAGGTAACAGGACTTGCTGTGTGCATTGTTGTTAGAGAATGGGGGATCAGATGGCTTGCCAGTCTTATTCTTTCCTTCATTATATGTCAATGAAGAGCAGGTATATGTAGCTGGGTGTCATTAAATAGAGAAATGAATGCGTAGAGTCTGTCTAAGCTACTGTAGTACTCACCAGATTTCATAGCATCACAGAATGGTTAAGGTTGGTAAGGACCTCTAGAGATCATCTAGKCCAACCCCCCTGCTCCAGCAGGGACACCCAGAGCRTGTGGCACAGGGTGGCATCCAGGCGGGTTTTTGATATCTCCAGAGAAGGAGACTCCACAACCTCCCTGGGCAGCCTGTTCCAGGGCTCTGCCACCCTCACTGTCAAGAAGTCTTTCCTTAAGTTCCTGTGGAACTTTTGGTGCTTCGGGTTGTGGCTGTTTCYTCCAGTCCTATCGCTGGCCACCACTAAAAAGAGGCTGCTCCCTCATCCTCACTGCCTCCCTTGAGGTATTTGTAGACGCTGATCAGGTCCCCCCTCAGCCTCCTCTTCTCCAGGCTGAACAGGCCCAGCTCCCTCAGCCTTGACTTTGGAAGCTTCTGTGTTTTTGCATTCAAGGGCAGGTTTTGAGCGGAGCGACTGCGACTGCTGGAGTTGGAGCTTGGTGGCAGGGTGCGGGCGAGGAGCGTGTGTGGGCGCCAAGCGGCCTTGCGGGAAGGGCCGGGCTGCCGCGCTTGTGGGCGAGCTGCCCGCGCCCCGCCGGGAAGGGGGCARGGTTCAGCTGGGCCCTCGCTCCTCACACGGGGCTGTCGACTGGCCCCCTGCCCTTCCCTCGCGAGCTTCATCGTGAGCAAAAGCAGCCGCCAGTGCGCGCTGTGCGCCGGGCCCGACGCTGCCCGCAACGTGCTCGAGGTCCCAAGGGTTTGCCYGGGACTCCGGGATGGAAAGTGGCAGCCTTGTGGTTCCCTGTATCTCACAGGCCCATTTTCGTGTTGGGCAATGGGAGCACGGAGGTCATCGCCTYGGCATCCCAGAATGAGCTGGATGGGTGTCCTCTCGTCTTTTGGTAGTTACTAAATAGAAACTGAAGACTTCCATATTTTGAAAGCGATGTATTTTTTAAAATTCTAACTAATATAACCATGTCTTTTGTTTCCTGGTTATTGTGCAAGTCTGTACCCATTTCTATTTGCTGGAAATTTGAGTAACTGAAAGCTTTTTTCAATATTTGCAGCTCAAGTAAATTTGCCTCTCTGTCAGCCTCCATGCTAGACTTGCTTGTCATGAAAAAGCTCCTTGAGGATGCAGAAAGTTTACTTTGRTAGTGGCAGAAAATGATGCTGTAATTTTAGTGACCCTTTCAAGTCGTAAGCATTAAAGAAAACTGCATTACTGAAGTATTTCAATGTTCAGGGGAGAGCAAGTTTGTGTGTATTTTTTTTCCTTYTTCTCTTTCCCATAACGAGCAAATTATTTCTAACCTCTATTTGGCATTAGGACTTTTTTTGTAGACTCTGTATTCCGACTCATGGAAAACTTTCTCCATCAGGCTTGTCCATAGAAGCCAGTARTGCTAGAGATAAGGACCCTTTTTGTCTGGAGCAGGTGCACTAGATAGTCTAAAATAAATTTCTCTAATATTMGAAAACATAATTTGCCCATGGCTGTTTATGCAGAGAGGACCAAGARGAACAGAAGTCCTTGTATTACTTCTAGTTTTAGTGGTGATATTTGCAGTTAAAGATGCAGGTTCCGCTCAGCTAAACACGGTGAGAGCACACGCACATGTWATTGCAGTAAATAATCCCTTCCTTCTCCATTGTCTTTCTTCTGTTTTGTTTCTTTTCTATGAGATAATGTCTGGGAACATAAGGCTACCAATATTGTGAAGTAATCCTAATTGAGACATTGGAGGTTATTGCACCAGAAAAAGGAAATAAAAATGATTTACTGCATAGATATTCCCGTTGGCTGCAGAAACCCTCTTTGTAGAGCTGTGTTTCGGGCAGGTGGCCACAGATGATGGTGACTCTTGTGGTGATCTGCAGAGCGCCTTTTCTTTGACGAGCAGGGGGGACTGAATGAGAGGACTGAGGTAAATGCCAAACGCTTCCCAAGTTTTTCTCCTTCAGATTTTATGCAGTGCCTCAATGGATCAATCTGTGTCTTCCCAGGTAGTGTGCGCTTTGCTGAAGTGCCTTGGCTTACTCTGGAGGTCTGTCTTTGTAAGTTAGGTCTGTGGTTTTCAGTGTGAATTGGGGACCCCACAAAGGGACTGTGCTGTGGTAGCCAGCCCTGAAATCTGCTTGCTGGAGAGGTGCCACCAAACACCCAGGACTTGCCATGAGCTTGGTTTCATAAACCCTTATCCTACGTTGTCACTTACTCTCTTTTTTTCCTGTTTCTGAGGACTACTGAGCAACTCGGTTCCTTAACCTGTTTTCTCTCTCCTCATAACTGCTTATTGCTGCTCTTTCCAAGACTCTGTGTCTTGTGAAATGATGGTGTTTAGAAGTATATTCTGCTTTGGATATTTTGCATTGAATTAGTATTGGATAGGACTGATGTAATGGGAAGTGCCAGGAGTTGTGCAGTTCTTAGCAGCTGCATTTCAGAGTAAATTAGGTGCATGGGGTGGGGAGGGAAAATTTCAGCTGGAGGCTGTGAAGTGTGATCATCACTGCAAGATGGATGACAGCATGAACCTCTGTGAAAATAAATATTTAAAATACAAAGAATAAAAATCGGAGTTTTACCTTACCACTGATGGGAAGAAACTAAACAAAGAAAATTTGAGCTGAACTGCACAGCTCTTTCCAGTGGGATCTATGTGATCAATCATCCCTGGAAAGTGCTATTGACTGGCGTTTTAACTGGACTCAATAAAACACTATTGTGTACTGTAAGATCTAATTTTGCCTTGGTAGAGGATTCTGCTAACGACCTGATAGAAATAAAAAGCATCTATTGTTCTCTTAAAAGGCAGATTTAGAATGTTAATTTTTCACAGTGGAGTAATTTGGGCTGAAGAGAGAAAAGTAAGACTTGCATTTATTTTTTTTTCAGACTTGCTTGTGACTTCTGCACCCGGATGTCTACACACACACGCGCGCGCACACACACACACACATCAGTCTTTTTTAAAATGTAGGATTGTTTGATGATCTGAAGGTTTTTTTTATTAGCACGAAGCGTGTGACTCCATGGGAAACAACTTAAGATGCCTGCAATGTTGTTCCTAGATTTAGCAGGTACAGACTGATCAATGTATGATGGCRGGGCTTAAAAGAAATTAAATAAGTTTAATACTTAATAGGACTATTTTTGGCCAGTCTGGTGAATGGACTTGTAGCCTTAATTTTTTTAGCTTCCCTAGGCACAGCCCCTTCGTGAAACAAAATAGTTGTGTACATGTGCCCAATAAAAGCAAAAATGGAGGAACTTCTGCCTTCTTCTCATATATATGTGTGTGTGTGTGTGTGTGTGTATGTAAATTTATATGTTTGCTGTTCTAAATTTGTTACTAATTTTGAAGGGCTAGTCATTCTCTTCTCTGCCTTTTTCCCCCCATTCATCTTTTTAAGATGATAAGTACTGTCCATCTTATGGTATTTTTTTTTAATTTTGTTTTTGCAGAGGGGAGAGAGAGAGTTAAAAGTGCACTATGATACAATGAGATAAAAGATGCTTCTGCTTGGTTATCATTCCAGCAAAGCTGGAAATCTGGAGTCCAGATGTCTGGTTTAGGCCCTGCTGCATGCTGCTTGTCTGCCTCTGTCACTCAGTCTTCTGCTTTTAATATAGGAATGATTTTATCCACCTTTCAAGTTTGTTTTTTCTTTAAATCTGCACTTAGGCTTGTTCGGGTTAATTCAAAACATGTACATGCCTTTTAGAAATGTCTAACCATGTTTTTTTTTTCTGTAAGTGGAACTTTAATTTTTTGAAGCTGATCATTATTTACTTGTCACTTTCAGTCTTATCTTGATGTATTTTAGATGCCAAAATCATTTTACAATGTTTTTATTTTAGTTACATTATTTTTAATTATGTCTCTTTAAGCATAATACATGACTGGTTTTGTAGCGCAGTATATACAGGCATGTGTGGATGCAAATAGCTTGTGCTTCATTTTAAGCTGCCTTTCTCTCCTCAGAATACCTTTCTCCCCCTTAGTTTGGGCTTACTTAAGGAGGATTTGCCACAGGCAAAAATCCTTCATGATTTCCTGGGTAGCCTTCAGCATTCAGATAGTTGTTAGGTCCTTATCGCTGTGGATGCCAGTGCTGTCGCCAGGAGCAGGGAGTGCAGTTTGTGTAGATGTCCCGGAGTGAGGTGCAGGACGCTCCCTGTCCACATGGCTCGGCAGGATCCCTCCCTCTCCGTGTGAGCGCAGGGCCGAGGCAGTCAAGGCAGGGGCTCCTGTGGAGAACATGGGAGCTTCGGGATTGTTAGCCCTGCCACTGGCTTCCCTTAGGTAGCGGGTGTGCTCCCTGCAGTCTCATCTGATCTGGGTGAAAAATGTACAATTGCATGGCTTTGAGAGGAAAGAATTTCATGAGAATASCGAATAATTTTATCCCCCCTCCCACTTGAGCATCAAGCAGATTACCCGTAATTGCTTGTGAGCATGATGAAAGGCAAGACGGCTGTAAACACAGTAAAATGGCTCTTCAGAATTTGCCTGATGATAAGTGGTTTATCCTTTCTCTCCACACGTGGTTCAGGACTGTGTTCACAAACTCAGCTTGAGAATTCAAAATAAATCAGACAACAGAATAAGAGGGTTCAGGCTGGAAGAGACCTTCCCCAGCAGGGGTGACTGCTCCGATCTATTGTTAAAATCGACCTATCCAAACTGCTTGCATAGCGGCTCACTTATGGCTCTATCCAGTTGTGGAGACCACACAACATTTCTGGGCAACCTTCCCCAGTRCCTGATTGCCTCTTGATGATGTTTTTTCCCTCATGTCTCGTCAGAACCCAGATATAAAACTGTAGGACTTTGAAAGGGCTCTGGGAAGGGAGGGGGAGAGAGTCTGTCTCCTTTTTCCTATTTTCTTATTTTTTTTCACTCTCTCTTGCTTGTCTCCTCAACTCCTCTACATGTGCTAATGTCGCTGGCTTGATGCATCTCCCACACTGAGTATCCCACAAGCATGTCTCTCTGAAGAAAGAGAAGTAGYCACAAAAGGAAACTGTGGTAAAGAATACTTTACTGGTAGCCATAAATATAAAGCAGTTACTGCATCCCTGACACTGAAAGCCTAGTACAGATGGTAAACATGGAAATCTGCCACGGTTATTTTACAGTTTCACGTTTGCGTTTAAGGATAGCATAGCACATTTCAAAAATGTGCATTTGAAAAATTAAGCTACTACAAAAGCTACAATATAATTTTTTTTCTAGAGATGTTAAAATATGGTAGTCTCTGAACTGCTTCAGTAAGAATACTATATGGACACGCACAAGGCTTAATTTTGAGTCGTTATTAATTTTGGTAAACTATGGGAAAAAAATGCTGATAAACAAAGTACAATGTGGATGAGAACCTCAGGCTTTGGGGTGAGAATATTTAGTACACATGAAAAATCTTCCCTTTATGTGATTTCATTAAGATCAGAGTAATCATTTTTCTTGTCATCTTGAATATGTAACTCATGTGAACCGCTGCTGCGGTTAAGTTGCAGTTACATAAGTTGTAAAACTGGGAATTGAAACTTATATTTTCTAGCTGAGGAAAAGGAATCAAGTAGGCATCTAACTTGCGTTAAACTAACCCGTGTTGGGACCTTGGAAGCTAAAGGGCAACTGAGGAGACCTTTTATAATGAAGAGTGGAGGGAAAACTTGCCACGGGGGGTAGCCTTTCCTTTGGGAAGTGAAATGGTCGCCGTGGCGCCTTGGGTGCCTGTCGTGTGCGCCCGTGAGGCCGCGCGGATGCTGTTCACCCCATGAGGTGACGGCCTCGCCGGGGCCTGGCACGGGCCAAACCTGGCTGGGCTTCTGTGGGGAAGGAGGGTGCCAACCTCCTCAAGGGGACGCAGCAAGTGGTTGCCTTAACATTTGTAAAAATGCTTTTTGTCCTCAAATGGACACCTTCCTTACCAATTCCTCCATGAGTGTAACAGCTAGCTCGAGGGCATCGGAATGTGCTGGTCAGAGGCAGAAAAAAAGGAAGTGGAGCTTCTGCTTTGTATGAAGGCAATGTGGGAATCAGCTTGGGGAATAAAAGTCAAAGCAAGAGGCCTGTGTGTGCAGCTCTTCTCCTGTAACTGAGCATGGGTCTCCCGAGTGCTTGCGCAGGCGCCCAGGACAGGAGCGCCCGGGGTGCCCTCCTCGTGCGGGTCCTCGCTCGCCGCCTCCCGCGGCTCCCAGCCGGTGGGAAAAACAAACAGAAATCTAGCTTGGTCCATATCTGTTCAAGCCTCAGATAAACATTTGCCACTTCATTTTTTTCAATCTTGTAACAGATTGCTCTGTGCATGAAGCTGTTTCTGAGGCTCTGCTTATGCTTAATACCATTGCTTTTTTATCGAAGTCTTGGACATTTTGAGAAGTGAAGAAAGCACCTTTAACCATCCTTGTGTCTTGTTTTTTTACAAGTAGGTGCATACCAGCTTTTGTTTCTTCATGTTAAATACTGCTTGGTACCTCTACCCTTAGTCGTCGCTGCAGGTGTTTGCTCAGTTTGCACTAGCTGTGTTGATCTCACTGCGGTGGAGACATTTCTCTGACAAGTGGGGCTGCAAACAAGGTAGTTGCCTGTTTTTAAGCAACTACGATACTGTTGTGTTCCGTTGTCTGAATTTAAATGTATGTTTTCTTGGGGAGACTGTTTTTTTTTCTGAGGCCTGGTGATAATGTTGCACTGAAKAAGTTGTTCACAGTTTCCTTCATGTTTGATGTCTTGGTCCTTTTTTTTTCTGCAGGGAGGAACTCTGTGCTTCCTGAATGAGGTAGTGAGGAGTTCCCCATTTCTCTGTGCTTCCAGCAAACCCTAGCTCCCTAGAGCATTAAATAGCTCATTATATCAATGGCTACATCTTGGTAGTGATTTATTGCTGGTGGGTATTATCTTTCCTTTGGTAGCTTTAGTAACTTGATCTCCTGTGGGCTTTTTTGAATGCAGGCATGAATTCTAGCAGGATAGATTGTACMTTTTGATTAATCCAGGGATACTAATCAAGAATGATGTCCTGTTGTTGGTCCATAGGATGAAAGGGGAAAAAATGGTGATTACAGAGGTTCATGTTTTTGGCTACCTGGCTGTTCAGATGCTTTGATTAGATTTCTAGATATGAAAAGGCCTTGAGCTCCCTTTAACTGAATCAGCAGCCACTCCAGAGATTGATTCCTATTCCTGTTCTCCTTTTTTTTTTCCTTCCCCAACTCTCCAGATCATTTAAAGCTACTCAGATGTCTTTTGAAGAAAGAAAAAAATTTAGTTTTTTTTTTCTGTGCTAGGCATATTGTGCTATTTGACTAGTGTCTCCTAGATATTGAAAACACTACTTTGGGCTTATCTGACATGAAGGCTCCTTACAGTAATAAGTACTTTATGTCAGTAAATAGTATTTGATAGCTGTCCCTTAACATGAAGTAGTTAATTATTTTGTAATYGTTAGTCAGGACATTGCTGGGATGTTTGTTCTGGGCTACAAATACTTATAATTTATTCTGTCATGTCTGGCCTAGTCCCTAGGGTAGGCTGCATTTTTTTTGTTTGTTTGGAAAATATTTTGGGGCTGTGCAGCTAACTTGGTTACATTTATGGCAGTGTGTTTGGTTCAGCTGTGTTCAATATTTAGTGCCCCATGTGACAAACTTACCTAGCACACACTGAGAAAAGGGTTTGTGGGGAGAAGGGGGGGATGTAATTGGAGAAACACACTGTCATCTTCTGGCACTAAGATGCTAACATTGTTGTTTGTTTTTACGGTGTCATTACAAATGTGCAGGGCAGTTGCAGTCTGCTCACTTCAGCTTTTCGGGGTGCCTGGTGGGAATGGCAGCAGGGGCCCCCCAGTTGCCAAGATGAAGCTTCGTCCTTCCCGCAAACATGTAGGCGCTCACAGAGGATCCTCCGTGGAGGAGAAGGGCGTTCCCACACATGACATGGAGAAACAAATGTCTTGGCTACTGCTTTTATTCACACTGAAGGAAAAGAAGCTTGTGTTTATCAGAGTATCTCTGTGGCCTTGTAAACATCTCACAAAAATAGCAGTGAAACCGCGGCCGTGGTTGGGGAATAAGTCAATGGGGRAGCGTAGGGCCTTCACGGTCAGCTTGAATGAATCCCTGAAGACTGGATGGGTTATTCTGGTGCTGGCATCTTGAAAGGGCAGATTTCCCATCTCCGTCTCTCGGTGGGAACCGGGGCCAGAGGAGCGCCCATGGGAGGGCAGGGCGGCTGCAGCCYGGCCTTGGCCAGGGCCCCTCTCCGGGTGCCGGCCTGAGTGCCACCCTGCCTGGCTCCCCAGCCCTCCTGGAAGCTCCCTAGGGAGCCCCCTCAAGGTGTTCGCTGGTCTTGCCTGTGGTAACTGGGCTGCTCGTTAGCTTTTGGGGTAAACATTGCCTCAGTCTTTGGCCTCCCCTCAATTTTTGATCACCCATACTTTTGACTATGGTGTTTGCTGTGGGGTTGTGACTTTGTACCTCTGCAGATACAACCAGGGAGATCAGTGGCTGCTTTGGCAGCAGTGGGTGCCGGCGGTTGGGCTGTCCCTCCGTCCCCAAGCTTGTGCAGTAACGAGTGTCGCGTGGCTCATGCTGAAGTCCTGAGCTACCAGATAYGAGGTGCTGAGTCTTGTCTCTTTTTGGGTCTGTGCCTAAATAAAGGATAGAAATAATGCTCCAAAAATAGGAAGGAGTACTGATGATTTAGCCAGGAAGGGCTTTCACCTCCAAAATGTTGGATATAATCCCAAAGTAATGTCCATCTGCTGMTTATTTAGCCGTTTACAGATGAATCTTCTGGTCTCTGATTATGGCTTAAGATTCGCCAGTGTTGGCTTGCCAGGATGGCCTGTGATCTCTCCAGTTCCATAGACAGACCCAGGCTTTGCGGTTAGGTTTGCAGTTACCTATGCAAAAAAGATTATGGAAAGGCTTTTAAAGATTTGTAACCAGGTGTATGTGTTTCCCAAAGATTTCTTCTCATTTTTGCTCCCTTAAGTGCCTAAAAAACCCTAACGCTTCTTCCCTGTCTTTTTTTCTTTATGTTTGAAATGCCATGTTGAAGTTGCAGTATTGGTGCAGTACAATCTCACATTTTAGTTCCGATTCTGGATATAATTTTATTTAAAACTGTTTCCCATAAGTAATTTTTTTCTCTCCTTAACTTACCAGAAGTGCATCATTTAATTGAGGACTGATTTGGCATGAAATATTTCTATGGAGAAGTTGGGTTAAATTCTGCATTAAACCTGGGGTCTAAAAGTATCATTTCTCCTTCTCTGCTCCCCTCAAAGCCCTTCGTTTATAAATATATGTATATTTTGAATTAGGATTTAAATGTAATATATTCAGCCTTCCTAATGCCTTCTAATCATAACATTTAAGATAATACCCACCAGCAATAAATCACTGCTTAAGACAAAATAAATACCATAAGAATTCTAGATCAATTAGAAGTGGTCTAAAAGGCTACGGGTTGTCACTAAATACTCGCTTTTAATGTGTGCATATAGATATTTCTCCATTTCCAGACAAAATGAACCATTTTTGTAGTTCAGATTCAGCCAAAATCATGGAAAGGAAAAAGACACCTCAACTTTTTAAGCAAGGTGATTTGCATAATATCACCCCCTCAGACTTTGCTTTCTGTCAAATTTTAAGCTTGTTGTGACCTACTTGGGAGTCTTGTGACGAGCTTAGGAATTCCAGTGAATGCTGCAGTCTGCAGCACAGGCCCGGGAGCTGCGGAGCTTCCGCTACCACTTCAGGTCTCAMGGCAGCAGCGCTCAGTTGCCTGCAGCCAGCCTCTGACCAAGGCTTTGATTCCCTTTCCTCCTGCCTTTCCTCATGCAGAGAATGCTGCCCTGTTTTGGTGGCTTTAACTTGCAGAGTTATTGCTGGCAAAATATTGCAGCTGCAGGTTCCCACCCAGTGTTGTGGCCATCAGCTTTACGTTACTACATCTGGGTGAATCCAAATATCTGTCTGTGGTGCGCYGAGCATACACACAGGCACTGCCAGAGCCTTGTCCTTACTGCTCTGCTGAGRCTGAGTTCAGGAGTGCCTTTAACATTTCTGTCTTTCTATGTATACGTTAATACTGTTATAACTTAGAAAAATGAGTTAGAGTTCTGCATTGGAAAATAATATTGAGAAAGCATTTTGTTCCTGAAAAAATAAGAGTCAAATCTAGAAATGATTTTTCTCATTCAGCGCTGCTATATATTTTTAAACAATTCTTAATTCCTCCCCTCAAAATAAGAGTCCAAATAGTGTCCTACCACGTAATTCTGCCTCCCGTACATGTGAATTTTAAATAGGGCCAGCGTTGATGAAACCAGGTCAACCCTGAATATTTTATGTAAATCCCTAGTCCTGATATAGTTATGTTCRTAGCTCCGAAGCCTGCCTGGACAAAGCAAGTTGCAAAGCCGAATCTTTAAGAYGATACTTTACTCTCAATTGTACATCTGCTCCCACTAGTTTGGAGTAATTCCATTAACAKCAGTTTGGAATTTCAGAGCAGTGAAGACCAATCTCTGCACTTATTCTGTAAGGCCCTTTCTGTGTTTTGTCCTCGCTTTCTTAAAAAGGCTCAAGTCTAAGATTGCCTCAGTTTAACTTTTAATTCTAATGCCTCCATCACTTTGCTGTTTGATCACTCATTTTGCTCTCAGTTGCTTGTGAAATGGCCATGCTGGCACTGGTTTCCTTCCTTAAAAAGGAAAATGGAGGGAAAAGAACTGAAACAATAAAGTAAACATAAAAAAACAGGTGAATATAAAAACATCCAACTTCCCTGATCAGACTGTTTTTCTATGGCAGCAAAAGGGTAAAATAGCGGCTGCGTTTCGTGACAAAATTCACGAGACTGTCTCCTCTTGTCTAATCCAGTTGAAGTACAGAGGCTGCAGATTTCCCGAGATGTACTTGAACAAGAACACTTTATTTTGGCATGCTTGACACCTTCAATTCTTTTGGAGATTGAAGGCATAAAATCATCTCATTTCCATGTGTTTGAGAAAACAGAAGCCTGAGAAGTTATAACGCTTCATGGCGCTGCCGTTGCTTGTACCTTCCCGGCTGTGGTGCTTTGTGGTTCACRCACGAGCCTTGCAGGCTTAGCTGGGATTGTGTGGGTCACACTGTGGTATCTTCTCCTGGCCCTACAAGCCACCACTCCAACCCGTGGGCGCAGTTACTGACCCTCTCAGGACTGCTGCCACCTGCACCATTGAGTTGCAGTGCAAGCCCAACAGTGTTTGCTGGCTGGCCTTTTAGACAGTCTGGGTCAAGGAGAAAAAGTCAYTTACATTTAACTGAGGTAGTAGTTTTGAAGTTAACAAACTGTATGTTTGACAGTCAGGTTGAATATCCTAAATTTATATTGTTTAAAGAAATTAAAAGCAATGTTACAAGCTTTAGTCTGCCTCTTACTTTCCACTTCCTTTTGTAGGTTAAATATTTATTGGGTTATGAATACTTTCCTTCCTTGCAAAAATGACTTTTTCCCTGATTTGTTCTCTTCAGCATCTTGTCAGGAAGAGCAGATCCTTTGCAAGTTGGGTGGTGTCTCCATTTTGCAAGCCTGCAATAGTTCTAATTAATGTGTAGGATTAGGATGTGGTTCAAAAGCCTCTTAACCAAATTCCAAACTTTCTTTTATTCTTACATGTTGTTTCCAGGGATTCTACTTTTGAGTTGATATCTTGGCTACTTACATTCAGAGGAGTTGAGCATATTTTTGAGAGGTAGAAGGGAATGGATAGAAGTACTAATTCATGTGGTTGGTTTTAATTTAGATATAAGTCTGGGGAAAGGTGCTCTGGGTTTTTAAAGCATGTTTGTGCCTAGCCATCTTCAGGTGCTGCCCTTGGTTTGGCTCTTAGGAGCTGATTCTTTTCATTATTTTTGAAAATCTTAAAAACCCAGATAGTAGAAATACCGTTCATCTTGTCCGTCCAARAAGCCTCTTTGATTCTATTTTAAAAACATCTTGCACCTGCTAATTATCCAACCTAATCGTTTTCCACACCATACATCGTCACTGAGTTTGAAATGTTCATGAGGGACAGTTTGGTTGAGCCTCAGAACTCAACAGCTTCAAGGTGCTGTGAGCCACAGATGTATCTGTTAATCTTCTAATGGGAAAGAATTTGAGAAACGGGGAAAATTAACATTTTAACCGTGATGTTTGGACTTCCGAAGACAGAGGTGGTAGCAGGACCCTATTTTATCACATGCACAATCTCTTTTTTTAAGAAACTCTTGACATTTGGGGTATCCTTGACAGTGATCTGGCTTAGCTAGAATGGTCTCTGGAGGCAATGACATTGCCCACTGCCAGACCATTCCTTCCTTTAAATTGCTATGCTGTGGGGATTAGGGAATAATAATTCCCTGATCRCTTTCCCATGTTGTTCATGATTTATATACCTCTGTCCTATCCTTTCAGCTAAATCTGTTTTCTAATCTCAGCCCCTTACTGCAGTGGAAAGCGATGCATGTCTGTGATCATCCCATCCATCCTCTAAGCAGCACCTCCTGTGGGTCTCCTAGTTCAGTATTTTCCAGAAGGGGGGATATGGCCTTTGTGTCAGGAATAGCTTCACCGGGAAGTTGGAGAGCGGCCTTTAGTCCTTGATGACAAGAACTGAGCTTGCCCTGCTGCGCTGGGACGTGATCCGCAGCCCCTGATGTGGAGCAGTGTGTGGGACACACGTTGTGTGGGCTCTTCTGGGCCCAAGTGTCTCCTAGTGATCTGCATGCGGAGGGCTGGGCTTGCCCCACGGCGGGGCCTTCTCGTCAGAAGCTAAAAATAGGGGAAAAACAGGGATTTAGGTGTGGCRAATGATTTCATCAATATTTAACAAGTAAATTTTGCTTTCTGAAATATGACTTTAAAGTGCTTACAGCGGAGCAAAACCCATCATACAGTGAATTCCCTGGGCAGTTCCTCTGKCCTCTCCGAGTAGAACGATTTTGTTCAAGCAAATACAGCGCAATGAGRAGGCAGCATTTTTCTTTTTTTTTCTTTTTTTTTTTTAATTAAATCAACAGTGATAAGTTATTGGTGTTTTATTCCTGCCAATTAGTTTCTGAATTAATATACCTTTTTTAGGGGCTTTTGAACAAAAGAATGTATAAATGGGGAATGCATTTCTGGAGGCAGATGTTCTGTGCTTTTTATGGCTGTGCAGTGGAGAAGATCAGTTCACACTCCATTACCTGACTGAATAATTTGTTTAACCACATACTTAACAATACAGCAATGATCACCAAGGTTTATCATGCAGAAAATGTTCATTTGCATTAAAAATGTTTTACTTATTTCTAAAATCTCTTTTTGCAAGTGTGGTTCTGTTCGATGGTTCCACGATCCCGCTGCAGGGTTTCTCCAGTGTTGGGGTGGTGGGAGGGAAGGGGGGCTCTTTTCCGCATGTGCTGTGTAAATCCYGGGAAGCCTCCATCCTGTCTGCATCCCCAGGAGGCCATTAATGGCACAGAGGAAAAAATCAGCACTTGGAAAAATAAATTAAGGCAGGTTAATAATTACAGGGGCTAATGAGATGGCCTCTTGGTGGAGCCTAGGGCCTGGGCTCAGGTCTGCCCCCTGTTTGGTTGCTGCCCTTCCAGGGCTGCCGACCGGGAAGTAGAGTCTTCCTCTGCCGGCACCTCGGGCTTTCCTCTGCTTTCCTTCTCCCTCCCTGCCTCACATAAGCCCCCTTTAAACTTCATTTGTCAGCTTCCTTGTTGTTGAATTTAGGGCCTTTGTTCACTGCGAAGGCAGCGTGTGCCCTGTTACTGTGGCATGAGCCATGGAGGGGTCCGGAGGCTGCACACCCGGCCTGCGGGGTGACCTGGGCTGGCACGGGGACTTCTGCCTGTCTGTGCTCTGGATCTCTCTTTTTTATTTTGTTTTATTTTGTTTTATTTTGTTTTGTTTTATTATTTTTTTCCTTCTCTTGTTGACACAATAAAGTTCTTCCAGCTGATCCAGAGGAAGAGAGGAAAACTCCATAGTAACAAAAAAATCCAAGTTGCCTACCATAGACTTTGGCTAATTTTCCTCAGACAGCATTTCATGCTGCAAGATAATAGCCTCTCCCATACGGTWCCAATATGCTTAAGAATACCTCACTACTTCACTGATTTCCATGATTCCCTGCAGCCAAGATAACCCAAACCCTATTCCTAGATTTTTGTGGGGCCTCTACAGGAATGATTAAGGCGATAAGTGTTACGATGGCTGTTATTTTTATCGATTCCCCCGTGTGTAAAACGCTCCGAACCAAAGAAATGAAATGACTCTTTTATTTGAAGTAAAAGTGAAGCGAAGTACGCCCGAAGGTGCCTGTTGGGCGGCAGTGCTGCGCGGTGGGTAAGTGTTCCAGGAGGCCTGGGCGCTCGCCCTTMCCCTGCTGCCCGCCCGTCCCGCCAGCAGCAACCCAGCTCTGCTCGGCCCTCTCCGTCCTCACAGTTTGCAGCATGTGCCCTTCGGATACTCTTTTGGGTGCTTTTCTGTGCTTTTATAAACAGCCGACTGAATCTAGACTCTCTGTGCTCCTGTTAAGCAAGTGTGAGTAGAACGTGAAGGTTCAGGTTTCAGGACAATTACACAATTTTCCTTCCGAAAGCACGCAGTACCATTGCACATAAATTACATAGACCCAGATGGCTTTTTTCAACGCTTTGATTAGGAGGAAGAGCACTAAGGGTATATACTAGTTACGATTTCCGTTTGGTAATACATTTTAAGATGCTTGTGGGATTACTTCAAGTATCCCTGAAGTTTTAACCTTACGGAGGTTACGGATTAGTGATGAAACTCGGCGGGACTGACAGCCTGCACTGCTGCTGCCTGAACTAGTGAATCAGCCTCAAGAAAACGACAAGGTCATTTCTAGCCACTAAAGCTATATACACTTCTCCTAAGCCTCCTTAAGAGAGAGTTTAAACTTTCCTCCTGTGGTTGGTGAGGATTTTCACAGCAGAAGGGGTTCTTGCCTCTCCAGGCATGGCAGCTCTGCTTGCAGTGAGCTGGTAACATCTGTCAGCTGTAGCAGATGAAGAAAGATAAGCCTCGTTCAGGAGCAGAACCTGGGCACACAGGGTGCTTGCGTGTSCTTTGCAATCACTGTCTCCCTGAGCTGTGCTTAGTTAATTCCACACCTTACCCAGCTGTGCGGTCTTTCAGGAGTTTAGTGTTGCTGGCTTCATATGTAAAGATGCTTAGGTGGCTACGAGGCTCACAATTATTGCTAATTTCTAATGCCGTTTTAAACAGTTTGCTTACTGCATAAATTGATAGGGTTTTTATTTGCTTCTTTACTGAAGAAATGACTACTTGTGGTTGAAACCATATTTTAAAAAATATGCAGCATAAGGATAATTAAGGTCCACAAAAGCAGAATAATCTCAAGTTATAAAATAGGATAGAGAAGTTTGGAGAGACATTAAAGACAAAACAAATAAAAGGCTTCTAGCAGTAAAATGGTAGTATCTGGTGGTAATGGTGGTAATTTTATAATGAAATAGTTGAATATCAGAGAGGAATGCTTTACTTTTCTTGGCTTCCTTGATTACCACTTATTACTTGAGTGGCAGAARACAGTGGAATGCCAAGGGGAGAAGTGGCTGTAATGTCCTGGAATTCCTCGTTGTCCAGCTGCTCTCCGCGCRTGACTCCGGCAGGATAGTGGTGCTGCCTGCGCTGCCATCTAGCTCTCCGTGGGCTCCCGAAGGTGACAGCTCTCCCCAGCCCAGGCTGTGCAGTGGTGCTGCAGCCAGCCTGTTAGAGACACCCCAAATTCACATCAGGACACTGGCCTCTGAGGTTCTTTGGGAAGGAGGAGCAGGATGGAGTCTCTAGGCTGTGGACCCTACCCACTGTCACACCATCAGCATGGTACATACATGGACATACACCGGCCATACATCTACACATCTATTCCTACATTTAAATGTTTGCTATAATACATAATTGCCCTGAAAAAAGTTTGTGTGTTCTTGGAAATAGCTCATGTGTGCATATGGGTGAAGGACATCTATTTTCTTGCATTCCTCTGTCTGAGGAGGCCTATGACAGAAAGCCAAGYGGCCTGCTGCCATATACAAGAATATCACCCATGGTTTAGTTTTGAAATCACGCACACCTGTGAGTCTCTTTTAATCTATGGAAAGTTTTGGTGAGCACCACATCAGCCTTTAGTGAGGTCCAAAATGCAGGGAACRGTGGTCTGAGACCTGATGCCTGTGATCACAGGTTGTCAGCTCCACTGCACCTCAGACACCCTTGTGCAGTGAGCACAAGGACGTGTTAATGTCCCGTCTTTGCTATATCTGACACTTCCAGGAAGGTGCAAAGAAATTCCCCTCAGATTTCTATCACAAGTATTGGTTCCTAGAAAGCTATAGGAAGAACCTGAAGACATTTTCAGGTTAAAATAGCATAGAGATAACTTTTTCCATGACCATGCTACTAAAAATGACAGCAATTTGCTGAACAAAATTTTAAAATACTTAGTCTTTAATAAGAGCCAGAGTTAAAAGCATAGTTATTTTTAACTGTAGAAGGTTGTTCTCATAGATAATGTCATTAACAGCCTGAATTTTCCACTTTCTCCTTCGTGCTAGCAGGATTTTTAAGCCGCTGCTGTTTCCAAGGAACGGCGGGGGATGACACCGTGTCCGTGCTCGTCCAGCGCGGCGGCATCGGCCGCTCTGCACTGACGGCCACACCCCGGTCRCGAGGGAATCCAACGGGCGCAGACCAGCCCCGTGTTACAGCTTGGGTGAACATGGGCCCTCTGTAACTGCTGGGCCGAGTTCACCTGGTCCTGGGAGACCTCTGGCAGCTCCTTCACTTCCTCYGCTGGGGGAAGGAAGGAAACTCTTGGGCAGTTTGGGGGTGAGGAGTTGTATCGTCCCACTCAAACTCCRTAGCCTACTAGATTTTTTTTTCTTAAACTTGTAAAGACTTCTTTTTTGTTTTGTTTTTGTTTGTTTTTTAAGGTAGTCATAGAGGTAGTGAAAGTACAAGAAAAGKGAAGGGCTTAGCCAGCCCCTTAATAGGATAGTAATCGCTGTTGGCTAAATCAAATCTCTGGAAGAACAGGTCTAGACCCTGGTGGCACAAGCTGAAATCTTCCATTTTTGGTCACTTAGCATGGCAGCCATTCTCAGCAGCCAGTAAGTGCCCCAGGACACTAGCACTTGCAGCTTTGTTAGTGCTCAGATAGTTGAAGTGCCTGATGACTAGGGTACTCAGAGGAAAGTGCTTGCAAAACMCTCCGGAGGGCTGTGCTGCCAATCCGAAGGACCTAGATAGACTGGAGAGTTGGGCAGAGAGGAACTTTYTAAGGTTCCTCTCTGACACTGGGACATTGCAAGGTCCTGCACCTGGGGAGGAATAAACCCAGGCATCAGTACRGAATAGGGGTTGACCTAGAGGTCCCTTCCAACCTCAACCATTCTGTGATTCTGTGAAAGCTTATGCAAATTTTGGGGGAACTGTTGAAACTATCGTTGACCAGATGGTTGAGTTATCTCCCTTTAGCTGGAATGCTGGTTGAAGAATGTTTGATGCAGGTCTGTGAGCTGAATTGATGATCTTTATTTAACTACTCCTGTGTTTCTTGGGCAGGATTCTTGGGCATGAATTCAAATATTAACAGGCAGTTAAGAGGGAGCACTATAATGCCCCTGCTGTCCATGCATTGTGTCTTCCAGACCTGATATTTGCCTTGTCCATGTGCGTAACCAGTAGCTACTGGTTACCATAACTAGTGTGTTTTGAATTTTTTTGTTTGTTTTTACAAGCAAGCAGAGAACACGTGTATTAAAGTTCATGGTTCTGCTCACAGTGTACTGCTCTAGCTTGGCCATGAGTGCACACTTCTTCACTATGTTTTTAGAAGTGCTGTGAGATGTTCTCACCTCAAGGTGAAATACACTGAAGAGCAATCCTGTCAGTTTTCTTGTTTGAAAAAACTCATCTTTTAAGAACAATTGACTACTATAGTTAATTCCACAGATAAGGTTAGGTAGGAAATATTCGCAGACAGTGTTCATATCTTTTAGGGCATCCTAGTTGTAGTTAAAGTGTTAAAGATACAGGAGAACTGGTAAAAATTTAATTCCCTCAGTTCTATAAAAGGCCACAAATTCTGGCAAAGCCTCATTAATTTTCATTATTTTGGGAAGTGGGGTAGACCAGGCAGCTTTCCTAGTGCTTGTGCGTTGCACAGGAATGAGATGTCACTGTGGGGAGCGGGGTGAGCCTGCCTGCCCCACAGCCTGYGTGTCCTTGTGCCACATCAGGGCCCCGCTGTGCTCCCCACGGGCAGCGTGCAGGGTGTTCAGAAGCCACGTATGGCTTCGGAGTCCTCGGCTGCCATCCTCCTCCGGAGCTGCGTGGGCTCATTGTGGTTGTGCTGTTCTTATTGTAGGCAAGGGAACTTTCATCTTTCCTTTCTACATAAATTTGGGCATGTTTGTCCTCAATGATGTGTAAGAGATTTAACGATCATTTCTGTATTGGGACTAACAGTGTTATAGATTGCGTCCATGGAAAGGGCATTAGATTTTGCTTTTCCCCCCTTTGCACTTCTGTCGCTGCTTTTATTAGCTTGTTTCAGTTAGCAGCAAGCCTCCCAGGGCAGGTAGCAGTGCATTACTGAGCAGATGACTGAATCGATGACTCCATTGGAAGCATGACCTATAGCTCTGTTATCCTGCTGCTCCGTCCAGATCAATCCATATGTGCAGGCAAAGATTGGTGTGTGCGGAGGCTCTGTACAGGCAGCTCTGGCCATCCTGCACTAGCAGAGTCTGTCCATGAGGGTCGCTGCTTCTAAAAGTTCCACCTGTTTAGAAACCCAAAGAGGCTGATGAGGCATCTTCAGCCCCTTTGCGKGAGGAGGCTTTTTCTCCTCAACACCTACAGCTGAGCAGCTGTTTGTAGGGCAGGGCGAGGAAGGTGGCTTGGGAATGTTTCTTCAGGGCTTCACCCGAACATTGGCCTGTAGGGTAAAAGAAGCAGGTATGAAAAGAAGACTCCCCGCTTCCCAGCTATGGAGAATAGTTAAACTGGGAAGTTCATTGCACTGGAAGTCTGTGGACACCAGCATGAAGATGGGTTCACAGCCTGCTTAGATGGTGTGTGGCACTGTGGGTCTTGTCTAGCAGGTGCTTAACTGGCTGTTACCATGTCCTGCTCCTTCAAATTAATGTTGTATTTTCTGAAAYTCCTTGGAGTGCCAAATGTCTGTTGTATTTACTATCCATAAGAGCTTATCAATGGATAGGTTGTTTACATTTTTGGAATGGTCAACCAYAGGATCAGAGGTTTATTCAATGCATATACCTGTTTATTCATCAATTAAAGAGCAACTAACTGTATAAAATCAGGTCAATTTTCTACCATAAACAAAATATGCAACATTGAATAAACACTTAGACTAAATCTGAAGCTGTATTTTTATTGCCTCTGATTACATTTATTTCAGCTCTTCTGATTATTTTTTCCTGTTGGTGAATAGAAAAGAAAACYGTTGGAATGGTAAAGCCGTAAGAGTTGTACATGAAACTCTTTATCTGGTGAAAGAATGGAAGAATAAAAACATTAAAAACTGCTTTTACTGCAGACTTGAATTGTAGCAGATAAAGTCCGGAATCAATAATAAGTCCTGGTCATTTGTCAGGAGGAGAGGAGCAACAGCGTCCACCTCATTAGTTCTTGTGTTCACACCTCCACCTATTCCAGGCAAAAACAATTTAAGAATGTAACTGCCTTGTTCCCTGTTGAAACCAGGGAGCGTTCCTATCATCCAAGTCGTTATTTACCAGTGTATTTTTACCATATTTCCCAATGGAGTTCCACTATATGGCCAAGTCATTATAAAAGCTGTCCAAGTTTTCCAGCCTGTTCCTCCTCCTCTTTATTCTTCTCCTCCCCATTGCTTCAGTTTAGGGGTTATTTTTCATTATGTGAAACCGGAATTTGATATTGTAGTACAAATGCTTATCTCCAGGGTAGTGGTAGTTGCTGCCTCTACTGCTGTTGATTCCTGTATGTCCTTGTGCCCAGCTGCACAGCCACGACCTGCTTTTTATCAGTGGTGTTGGAATGGATTTAAATGCCCACCAAGCAGTCATYGTGAAAACCATGTTGCTTTGCACCCTTCGTCAGGGGGATATTTCRTTTGGAAAATAGAGAGTCTCATGTTTGAGTCTCAAATGCTTCTTTGTAACACTTACATGTTAGATTTTAAAGTTAGATTTTACTAATTGCAAGTAATGCATATTTTTTCATAATAATATTAAGTTCTTTAGAAAAGCAAAAGAGGAAAAAATGAACATGGTGTGTATTTGATGTGTGCAACTATTATATGTGTATATATATGTGTGTAGGTGTGTTTCTATATATGCAGTCAGTTCTGTGGGTATCATGCGTATGTACTTCTGGAGTTAGGTCAAGGACACCTTAAGGCACAGCAGCTACAGGGTGACTGCCTGTGCCTGGCTGCCAGCGTGGGGAAGAGCCTCGTGCAGCAGTGCCGTGTGGCAGAGCCGCGTGGCTGCGGGAGAACAGGAAGGCACTTCCATTCATCAGATCCGTGTTTCCGCTTGGTCGTGTCCCCCCTGCATCACGGAGCTCCAGCATCTTCTCCTGAAGAACCAAAGTGGCTCCTTCTGCAACTTCATTATCATCTTCCCTATAGTCTACTAAAATATATTTATGTAGCACAGAGAGGAACAAAAGAATAGCCGCCTTAATTCTTGGTCTCAATTCTGTAATATAACTTGGGGGATTTAGTAGAGAATTACCAATATAAGCAATTGTGTAGTAAGTTGCTTCTCTATGTGTAGTCAGTCGTCTGTAGAGTCTCGTGCCTTGCTCTCAATTCTGTGCTGCGTCCCAGTGCACTTTTCATCCGAGAGGCCTTGCTGGAGAAGGGGGTCTGCGTGTCCTGAATCCCGCCTGGGAGCGAGGCCTCTCTGCAGGGCAGGGCAGCAGTTTGGGGCACAGCCAAGTGTGCTGCCTTCGCCGGGCAGGTGGTGCCCTCGTTTCTCCTGCCCTCCTACTCTGCAGGTTTTCCTTTTAGAAGATATTTCAAGATTTTTTCTTGTTCACTACGTGTGATCTAAAATGGGTTCTAGCCCTTTTCTACTGTGTCGAAATTCTATTTCTTTTTCTGTCCTAAAATGTTTTTAATGCTGAAGCTTCCCACTGAAAGAAAAAAAAAATCTTTATAACAGATCTAATAACAAGGTAATAGAGATTGAATGTCACAGCAAAGTCAGATCATAACAGTATGACAGGATATATTGTCTCATAAGGAAAAAATTGTTGGCTGTTTTATTGCATGGGGTTTAAAATAAAACTTCTCACAAATGTTACAAGGGCTTGGTTTGGTTTGGCATGGTAGTGCCACCCTTTACATTTTGTTGGTTGCAAGGTGATGGGTGCTAGTTTGGCAGATTTCATAATGTCCTGTTCTGGCAGGCAAGCAAGGTGATGAGAACAACACCTTAAAATACAGTCCTATAAATGTAATTTGAAGATGAATATAATCTGTATCTGAATTCTGGAACTTCTTTGGAGTTATTCAGAAAAGTCTGCTAATTTTATTTAATAAATTGTTTTAATTTTGCATCTATGCATAACTGCTGTTTGGAAAATGCTTGTTTTTCAAGTCTTAGACAAATTATTTCAGTCAAAAAATACGAGCTGTCTCGTAACTAATTCTCAGGCGCAGGAGATGTGCCTGTTTGTAGGGTAGGAAGGGATCTCTAGAGATCATCTAGGCCAACCCCCCTGCTCCAGCAGGGACACCCAGAGTGTGTGGCACAGGGTGGCATCCAGGCGGATTTTAGATATCTCCAGAGAAGGAGACTCCACAGCCTCCCTGAGCAGCCTGTTCCAAGGCTCTGTCTCTCTCACAGTCAAAATGTTTTCCCTCAAATTCGGGTGGAACTTCCTGTGCTTCAGTCTGTGGCCGTTGCCTCTTGTCCTATCGTTGGCCACCACTGAAAAGAACCTTCTCCCATTCCTTAACGAATGGATCAGATCCCCTCTCAGCGGTCTCTTCTTCAGGCTGAACAGGCCCGGCTCTCTCAGCCTCTCCTCACAGCAGAGATGCTCCAGTCCCCTCATGTAGCTCTACCCTGGCTCTCTGCCTGGGCTCTCTCCAGTGMCTCCCTGTCCTTCTTGTACTGGGGGCCCAGAACTGGAGCCCATGCTCCAGATGWGGCCTCACCAGGGCTGAGTGGAGGGGGAAGATCATCTCCCTAGACCTGCTGGCAACGCTCTTCCTGGTGCACTCTGGACACTGTTGGCCTTCCTGGCCACAAGGGCACGTTGCTGCCTCATGGTCAGTCTGTTGTCCACCAGGACTCCCAGAAACTTCTCTGCAGATCTGCTCTTCAGACACCAGTACAGGCTGGGGGCTGACAAGCTGAAGAGCAGATTGTCTCTTTGCTCATCTTCCCAGCTTGGCCAGGTCCCTCTGATTGTCAGGGCAGCCCTCCAGGGTGTCCATCCTTCCTTCCCATCTGTGTCATTAGCAAAGCTGCTGAGAGGGCCTCTGTCCCTTCATCCAGATCACTGTAAAACACTTATTCCTATGCAGGTGAAGAACCCTTTTTAAAAAGAGATGCAGGTTTTACAGCTGAGTTTGGCCATATTGATGGTATTAAAAAAAAAAGCCTGTCAAAATGCTTGAGAACAGAGAATATATATATATATATATATTTTGAATAGTCTTCGTTTCCAGAGAAACCCAAGATCTGCACGTTTGTGCTGGCTGATTTGTATCCTTGTCATTGTTAAGCCTTCCTGCAGAAACACATTTCACACTAGACCCCAAAGGAGGCCTAACACAGCAATAGGGTGCCTTCCCTGAGCCACTGCGTGTGTGGCACCGGCACTACCCCCAAGCCTGGCTTAAACCACCTCCTTTTCCTTGCCTTGTGCGTGCTGGCCCTTTCTGGTGCAGATTCACAGGCTGTTTTAAATTTGGCTGCCTGCTGAGGGCTGAGCCTTCCCAGRCATGGACAGGCGGGCAAGTGGCCCCTTATGTTATGACCACAGGTAGTCAGGGCCTAGGCGGAGGACGGGCTGCAGGCAGGAGACSAGAGCTGCTGAAATGGAGGGTGATTTAGCAGCTGTGACTCAAAATGCCTCAGTCCTAGGGGAAGTGTGGTCGCTTTACAGGTACATCTGGGCCCATGCGGTTTCCTTTTGCTTTTCAAGTAGGAAAAACTGTTCTCTTGCTGCTGAGCGGGTTTTCCTCCTTCCCTGTGAGAGTTGTGTTTTCTTCGCACGTCTAGATTGAATGGTACTTGATAGGAGCAAGGCGAAAGCTTGGCAGTTGGGCAATTTTTCTGCTTCATGACCTGCTGACGTTTGTACAACACGCTTTGCCTCGTCAACGGCAAGCTCCAAAACAATCCTACAGTGCAGAGAATCAGCTCTCTCCCACCTGCTAGCATGGTCTGCCCTGATTCAGGGAGAATTTTAATTCAGGATTTCAAATACAAGAGTAGAAGAATTGATTTATTTGAGTTTATAGTTATTTTTTTTTCTCCTAATGCTTGCAGAAATGGGCATTTCCAGTGGTTTTTTGAGTATTAATTTTAGTTCCTAAATTGGCTGGCTGTTCTTTTAACACTTGATTCTATGATTCTATGATAGTTATTTTTTTTTCTCCTAATGCTTGCAGAAATGGGCATTTCCAGTGGTTTTTTGAGTATTAATTTTAGTTCCTAAATTGGCTGGCTGTTCTTTTAACACTTAAGAATTTAAGGGCTCAAACATGACAGGCGTTTGGACACATCACGGTGGGTGTTTTGCTCAAGGTAGCTTTGCCTCGGGTGGGAAGAGCCTTTCTGCAGCCCTGGGAATTTCTGTTAGCCCCTTAAACTTCTGTTAATCTGMGTATGTGGAACAACACAATTTCAGTTCTTCTGGGTAGTTACAACTAGCCCACAGTGTTTGCCAGTACAAACTCTTCACTCACAGATAGTAGATCAGTAAATGGTTTAAGTCCGTATTTTTTAATCTTAGAAAAATTCCTTAGTCTCTGTTCCTTTTCATGGCTTGTTAAATTTTGGTAAGCTTGTCTGTTCTAGCATTTAATTTCCTCTGTTAATATACTATTTTTAATAATAACAGGATTCTTGATTTATATTTTAATGGTGTAATTAATTGAAACCTATTATCTTTTTTTAGTAATAGCTGGTTTTCGAGGGACAGTCCCACATGGCCTGTCGCTGGAGATYGGAGACACCGTTCAAATATTAGAGAAATGTGATGGTAAGTTTCCAGATTGAAATTCTAGCTATAGTGAAGTGTTACATACTGTTAATTTGAGTTCCATTACTGATCACTTCTTTTTAAATGAATACTTTTTAAAAAATCAACAATAGAACACATTGAATGCATTCCAATCTACTCTTTTTTTTTTTTTTTAGACTCTAATACTCTTTGCTAATTCATCCTTTTTATTTAATTTTTCTATTTAATTGCCAGTTAAAACAGCAAGGAATTCTCATTGGGATTCTTCTGCTTTCAAGCTGTATCCCAGAGAAGCCTGCTTCCATTGGAGGGCTTTCAAATTCACACGAAGTCACAAGTTTACAAAATTCAAGTCACAAAAAACAAAACTCCAAAAGTTTACAAAGTCTCAAGTCATTAAATCTTACAGAAGTGTAAAAATGTTTCTCTGCCTCTGTTCTGAGCTGGAGACCGCTAGTATGACTTTAGCGAATGTCCATTCCTAGAGTAAAGGAAATAAAGGTTCATTTCTTTCCTAATGCATTTCTTAATATATTACTTGAGGTTTCTCTGTCATTTTTTTTGGATCACTTAAGATGATATAGATTTTTTTTGCTTGTTAACATTCAGGATTATAAACTCTTAATCTTCTTGTAACATTTTTCCTTTACAAAAGGTTTGGGATCTGATATTTTGAATCAGGTATGTTATGAATTTTGTTTAGTAATGTAGTCATGAAGGCCAAAAATGATTTGTAAATACTTATGGGGAATATGAACCATTTCCCCTTTTATGAGGAGTGTTGTCCAGTGTAAAATAAAGCTGTCTTGCACATTAGAAACATTTGAGATGTGAGGTGAAAGAGAAAATTCTTGAAAATGACTTCTAATGCATGGTGAGTCCACTACTATATGGGAACTCTAGTCTGACAAAACTGTGTAATAGCCTATCCATTCAAAAGGGAAAGATGAAATCTCTTTGACATGTGGAAATGATTTACACGCTTTAAAAAACAAAATGTTATTTCTTCACAGGATGGTACAGAGGATTTGCCTTAAAAAACCCAAATTCTAAGGTAAAYGTCCATTTCAGTTTTATGTTCTTTGACAAAGATATGAATTGATTATTTTAAAAGTTCCTATTCTCTACTTTGATATAAATTTCCTTTGCTTTCTGTGGAGGAGCTAAGTGAACAGTAAATTCAGTCTCAAGAGTCTAATCTTGTGCTCACTACTTTGACCTTGTTTATAAGTTTTTATTTTCATTCAGAAAGCAGAAGCAGTTCAGATTTGTGTTACATCTCCTGTCTGTTAGTGCAGTTCTCAGCACATGCTGGCTGTCAGTGCTGCTTTGTGCTCTGTCACATGTGTTGATAGAAGTTATGAATGGGCTTGCTCAAGATGACTTGACGTGCGAAGAAATAAAATGTATGTTTTCTGCTTTCAAAGTATGATAGAAAACAACTTTCCAAATTGAATTTTGAGATGGAGTCTCTCCCAAAATAAAGTCATGAGGGATCCTTGCAGCTCAGTTTGGTGATACTGTTGTGTCACGAGCCTTCCCTTGTGATTTGGCTCTCGGCCTGTGGTGCCTGTGCCTATGTAGCCAGCCTCCTTTCTGGGACACGGTTACAAGTGCAGGGTTGCACATCACACAGTTCTGGAGAGATGCTCTCCTGGGCTCTTCATGTTCCTGAAGAGCAGGAACACTCATGTGGGCAGCTACAATCATGCAGCAGACCTCAAAGGTCTGACRTGTATATTTGTGGTAAGAAAATACAGACAAAAGCGGTAAGCAGCTGTACATTTTATAGAGGAGAACATGTATGCTTTCCTTTGCTGCAGTAGGTAACTAGCAGTAGCATATCCATCAGAAATTATGTTCTGAGCAAGAAGTTTGAAATGGAATAGCTTTGTTTCGCTTATTATTCTGATCTGTGAAGATCAGTGGCCTGTAAGAGCCATGTACCCGTTTCAGCAGTGCTCTCCTAGCAAAAAGATGGTGGAGAACCCTTAAACAGSCAAAGAACCACCCCTGTCACGATACGGAGGCTCTTTCATAAGATTAGAACTATCTGCAGCACCTTTCCCAYGTGCTGCAGGCTATAGTAGTTCCCAAATAAAACCAGGAGAAGACAGTTACTGTCTGAAGATCAGTATTTGTAAGATCCTGTTGGTAAGAAGTGACTCTCCCAAATTTCCGATCATCCTGYCATGGTAGAAAGAATTAGTAAGAATATCCAGCATAAGAGTTATCAAGCAATCTTGTGGATGTTCTACAGGTACACAGCTTCTAATCTTGTGATATGCTGAAGCAACAGAAGTTGCTTCAGTTCAGAATGATATATACAATATCATTCTGGTTGCTTTTAGATCTGTACTGAATGTACATCACTGTTTTTTTTCGTATATGTTTATTTGTAGTCATGTTTGGAGTGCTWTTAATTCAGCACATGGTATGTTAYACCTGCAGAGTACTTTAAATTAAGATTCTTCTCCAAAGTCATGTACGAAGGAAGGGTATTGTTTGTTTTTACCTGTCYTATTTTGTTTTTCAGGGCATATTTCCATCCAGCTACATTCACTTGAAAAATGCATGTGTTAAGAACAAAGGGTAGGTAAAATTTTCTCAATTCAGATATTTAAAGGTGGTCAGTAACTTATATCAAAGACCTTTTGCATATAAGGTGAACAAATTATTTTTATTATGCTATATCTTTAGCTTACTGCTGAAAGATGTGAAATGCTTGTCCTTAAATAATTTTTGCGCGGTCATATAATTGAAATGACATATTCTCTAAAGACATAGAGAGCAATTGAGAAGATTAGTCTGTATTAAAGAGAAAACAATTGCATGTTTTCTTACTATTGTTATTTTTAAAGATTTTTATATATATATTATATATAAAATATATATAAAATATATATAAAATATATATATAAACATTATTCTGTACAGGAGCTTACTATTAAGCTATTTTTTTATGTTTAGTCATTTTTCTTTAAGGACACCAGCTGTTCCATGGCACACAAGCTGGCATTTTACAAAAGAATCCTGCCAAAATAACATAGCAATTCAATAGCAAAATATTTCTTCAAAGCAATAAATGAATATAACTTTCTGTATTTCTTTAAGTAACAAAAAAACAGTATTTATTTTTGTAGGAGTGTCTTTGGAGCAGTGTCTTCTGTCCCGTTTCTGTAAAAACAGGTGTCAAAAAGGGGTGGCAACAGTTGTTGGCTGGGGTGAAAATGAAGCACACAAATAAATGTCATGGGTTGAAGGAACTCCTTGTAGGTTAATAGCCATTAATGTTGGTAGAAGTAAATATTTTAGTAGCAATAGTGTGCTTTGCAATGCTTCTGTGATACGTGTTCTTCTGCATATTACAGACAATTTGAAATGGTTATTCCCACGGAAGATTCTGTTATTACAGAAATGACGACAACTTTAAGAGACTGGGGAACAATGTGGAAACAGCTTTATGTGGCAAGTATCGGGAATCGTGTTGCTTTGGTTGAATACCAGCTGAAAAGACCAGGCTTTGTTATATATAATTATTTTTCATTTAGGGAGAAAAAAAAAGAAATTGCTGATGAAGATTTTAGACAGTTAGAGGGGTTCTTTTTTTGTTGTTGTATTTAACTATTTTTTCTTTTTTTTTTTAAACTCAGTATGCTTTTCTGCTCAGTGTGTCCTGGCCAGTAAATTAGTCAGAAAGGCTTCCCTTGTCACTTGTAGTCATTTACTTCAAAAGCGATAGGATTTTGAAAATGAGACAGGAGGCATCTGGCTGGTGTTCTTGAATCCAGAGATTCAACATGTGTAGAAACATGTGTAGAAAGGGTAAATGGATCATTTTAATATATGAGCGACCCAAGTGTACAATAAACATACAGAGAAAAAAATGATTTAGGAAARTGTAGTTAGTACTACATTTAAGAAATATACATTAAGAAATATAAGATAAAAGCATTTTCCAGCAAGCTTTTGTTCAGACAAGACATTAAAATGTCATAGTTGCTCTTAATATAGTATTGAAATAAATTGAGGTGAAAATAGGGGAAAATTTTCCAAAACTCCTTCCCATGGTTTTGATTTGATATTGGTTTCCTTTTGATTAGATTAAAAAAAAATCAGAAAACAAAACATTTTGGTACAAAGTCAAGTAACTGCAAGTCTGATATAAGGTTTTTTTCCATACCATCAATAAATTTTTGCATTTGAACTGCTAGACAGAAGGGATTTGAAGATGATGAAGTACATAATTTTCTAAGAGGAAATGTCTGCCTTAAAAATATCTGCCAAGAGAGAAGAGCTTTAATATTTATAAGTTCACTTTACCTTTTCCATGTTCTTTATTAGTAAGGCCAACATTTCTTTTGCTTCAGTCAATTTATCTTAATGCTTATATTTAAAATTTAAGAAAGCCTTAGGGGAATGTATGAAGCTTTAACAACTTCACTTCTTTCTTGAACAAAGAGTACCTGACAACTGGAGGAGTTCCAAGCTGCTTCCCCCAACCCTCTGCCCCAGTACGGGGTTTAGAGGTGATTGAAAGAGCTGTGATTGCAGAGTGGTTGCATAAAAATCTACGTGTAAGAAGACTCAGAAATTTCAAGTGAGAAAAGGGACGATTGTGTAACCTGGTCTGACCTTCTACATAACTAAAATCAGAGGGTTTTCTCTGTTAGTTGGTGCTTTGTGCGAAAGTGCTCTACTTCAGTTCAAGTAAATCCCTTAGCAGAAAAAAAAAAGTYATTTTTTCTTTTCAAATGATGAATTAAATATCTCTTAAGTTGTTCCAATTATTGGCTGCTTCTGCTGTTAAAAAATCTATCATCTTATTTACTGAGTCTTGTCCAATGTAATCTTCCAGCCAATGGATCTTAAGGTTCCTTTCTTTGCTGAAGAAAAGTTTAGGAAATCAGTGTAGATACCTTGTGGAAAGGGAAGATTATTATACAAAMTCTCTAGGTTGGCTGATAAGCTTATACTCATTTCCTCGTATATTATTTTATTCACTCATGGTGCTCATGTATTTATTTGCATCAAGATGCATGTTTTTCATGTGATCAGGCTCACTGGTTTGGAGCTCGCAGGACGAGGGATGCCAGAMGTGGAGGCCTCACTGCTGGGAGGGAGGTGGTTTCTTCATTGGCAGTGAAGAACTGACTTTGGCCTGGCTTCTTGCACACATTAGGAGCAGATTCTGTTTTGGATCTTCTGCCTTATTACTTTATCTTACCCTTAAACAAAGGCCCCATGTTTAAAAAACCTCTTGTTTTTCTTATCTGGAGATTTTATGGCTCTGGTTCTGTTCTYGATCTTCCTGTCATCTTCAGGTCTGTTTGTTTTTCCTCTTTGCCTGAATGAAGCCACACGTACGATGCCCTCTAGCAATGGACACACACCCTTCCTTATTCTGTCACTTCTTGTGGTGCCTATACATGCATTTTTATATTCCATTCACGCCGACCTTAGTGTTTCTATAACAAATGCCTACAGAAGGTCCTTCTATGAAACTGTTCCACTTTAAAGATGTTTAAAGTCTTAACTTTCTACTTAATTATCTTTAGTGGATTTGTCTTCTCAAATTTTACTTTGAAGCATTCTTTCTAGCCTCAACCATTCCTGTTTTCTGAACCCATTTTGTGTTTCCTGGAGCACTTCTGGACACTGGTCTGGAGACAGTTTTCTGGTAATAGCAGGGTGAGCCCCAAACACAGAGCAGCCCCAAACACATACAGAGCCCCAGACAGAGCAGCTATAAGCAGCTCTTCTCTGTGCCTGTCTCGGTGCCTCTGGCAGACAGACATCCCAATGCTCCTCCCATTTACCAAGGTCAGGCTGAGCCTGTGCTCTAGGCCATGAGGCCAGAAAATTTCACAAGCTCAGTTCCTGTGGAAGAGAACAAACTTGCAACACATCCCTGCAAAACTTGATGTTGGATGTCTTCCTAATGCCACCCTGAACCTTCAATAACCACTCACTGATACCTGATTTTCAGCCAGTTTAGGTCCTTTGGYTGGTGAGATGACACCACCACCATTCCTGCAGACATGCCAGCTGGGCCAGTGCAGTAGCCATAACTGTGTGTAATTTAGGTGATAAATACTGGCTGCGGACAGTGACATTGTTTCTGTTTTTTTGAATCTTTATCATCTTCYAAAACATTGAAGAACATTTCACACAGCCTATTCTGACAGTCAAGTCAGAGAATCTTGTTACATCGAGAGTACATGACTACCTTTCTGTTTTCCTGTCTGCCTATTCTAAATAAATTATACATTTCTATATCAAAGATTAGTTTTACATAAATCATTTGGAGTATTTTTTCATGYGGATTTTCATGTGGAGTAGTTTAGTTGAACAGTAGAGGTGTATCCGAGTGTAGTTACTTTATGCACTTAATATAAATAAGTATATTAGTACTCTTGCTTATCCTGGCACAAAAAAGAGCAAAAAGGTGATTGGCTTTGTGAATTGAACGACATTATATATTAAGCACTGTTGTTGGCATATCTGTTTGGCACTTTGAGATATGAATATCTCAAAACCAAACACATTGAAAACTTAAAAAAATGAAGCTGTCAAACATCAAAATGTTTAGTTTAATTGGGATGTTAAATATTAGCAACTCTCTCAAATTCAGTTGAATAATTTATTTAAGCAAAGCTCAATATCAGATACTAAAAAGAAAGAAATATTTTACCTGTACAAATGGAATCTTAATACAATAGTATCTGATGGAAAACTAAAAAAGGTGTCAGCCTAGTTCTCCATAACTTTCTTACAAAGTCTTTTCCATCTTTTGCTGCTAATTCCAGGGGTATTTTTATGAGATCTGATATTGTTTGTTTCCTTCTACTTAAAAAAACCCTATATTCCTATTCTTCTATCCTTTTTTTTTTTTTTCATTTGGCAACTTTTTTTCCTTAACTACTGTTACTATTTGGTATTCAAAATACAATGGGCTTTTTTCGCYGACAGAAGGCGAAAAGGAACAATAAATCAATGTCAATTTTAGAGAGTTTATGAAATAAATGAATGTGAAATAAAAAATGTAAATRAGGCAAAATGTTAGAAGCTTTGGAATTACAGTATTATTGACAGAGTYGTGATGTTCTAAATTAATTTTGGCTTTTTGTGTAGCCGCTGCCTTGTGTAGTTCGACTTCTGTTTTATGCCACTTCTTCATAGGAAGAAGGAAAAGGGAAGACGAAGTTGTCAGGATTTTTTGTCAAGAATAAGCTGAACATATCTGAATAAGAGTGTGTTTTTAACATTGTATGATACATCATTTAATGGAATTTGCATTAACTTCTTCAATCTAAAGATTGCTAGAATCTAAAATAGGTGAACAAAGAATTAAAATTACTATTATTTTATCCCCTACCACGTATGCATTCCTTGGCAGGATCAGCTTACCCAGTTGCGGTAGGTCTGATTATTTGTTTCTCTCGCAGAGAAATGAGGGAGATCTCTTTCACCGACTGTGGCACATCATGAATGAAATCCTAGACCTGCGAAGGCAGGTCCTTGTTGGCCACCTCACCCATGACCGAATGAAGGACGTGAAGCGACACATCACTGCTCGCCTCGACTGGGGCAACGAGTGAGTAAATGCAGCTGCAGTGGGAAGCAGCATAATCCAATTAGCATGTGAAAATTTCAGGCTCGTGGTAGAGTACATGAAACAAGGAACAAGCTTCTCATGGAGATTTTGACAGATATTTTTAACAACAAAAAATGAACGTCTTTCTGTAAAAAATATATTTTATGTGTATTAGTGCATGTGTATAGACGTACAGTTTCACATGGTGTGGTACTATCAGTGAGGGAGCTATGTTGGAAGTTTGTAGGTTCCTGTTAAACCACCTGGAAATACCACCTGGCCAGATTCTTACACGGGTCTGGTTAGCAGAGTTCCCTTGTCTTAACTGAAATTAAGCTGGCTGCCACTAGCTCCTTTTGGTTTTGTCTCTTGAGATTCATTTCACACCTGAGCATCTCTAACATGCATCTTGTACTGGGTTCTGTGCCTTTCTTCTACCTGAATAGCTAAGAAGAGAGCTGACCAAGTTGTATTCTGCTGATTTGGGGATAAAAGCAAACAAAGCAGATATGGTCATGTCTGTTTTTTAAACATCTTCTATTTCAAAAAATATCACTTCAGTATTGCTAAACGATTAACAGGATAAAGAGTTATAGAGATAAAAAATTAATAACGTAATGTGTGATAATTAAAATCATTTTTAAACCATTTTCCAAGTACACCTCACACAGTCTTTGCTATCATCCTGTGTAGTTTGGAAGGGCAGTAAGTTCATCACTGTGCCAGCTAGACCACACGTATGAAAAATAAGCACAGGAGGTTACTCTGCACTCGATAGCATTGCTGAAAACAGGGGTGCAGTTGAGCAGTGCCTTGACATTGGCAGGAAAAATGAAAACAGACTTGACTCTGGTCTTGTGGCAGTGACAGCTCAGGATCTTGTAATTATTTCTGAAAGAAATGCGAGGTATTTATGTTTAAGAAACATTAGGTTTGTGCATTGCTTGGCAACTGAGTAGGATGGACAATATGAAGACAGAAAGTGCTCCTATTAACACAGGCTTCTGCTGCTGAGCACTTTGAGTTTGGGAATGTGAGATAAGGTGAAAGAGACTCTGCTGAATTTAATTTTTTGATGGCATATTATGCAAGATATGCTTTGCAGTGCTTCATAGCTAGTAGAAACTTGATAGATTGACATTTTGCAAGCACATAAATAAATGGACTTGCGATTAAATTTGGCAGGTATGACTGCAGGTTAATATTCTGTATTATGCCTGACAGTCATTTCTTTCTCCCATCATGTTTGTTCTTTCTTTCACTCTTTCTTTTCTTTTTTTTCTTTTCGTGGAGGCCCTGAGGTTTATACAAAGATTGTCCCGTAATCTTTTTGCAGAAGAGTAAGTCTGATGAAGTGAACTAGAATCCTTCCTTTTGATTCCAGTGAGTTTTAGATTAGGTGCTTATTTGGAGGGTGGAAAAAAAAACAGTAGTCCTTCCTGTTCTCATTCTGTGAAAGGAATGGTGGAAGGAAAAATAGCAAAAAAAGCATGGAGGAAAGCAGAGTATATATGGTCAGTAATATGCATTATAACAGAATTATGAGGGGGAAGCATGAACACAGGAAAAAAAGCCTTTACCTGGACATATCCCATTCAGTATTTTGTTTAAATTATCTCTTTTTCTAAAAGGTATTAAACAATTTTTTGCAGCTTTTCATCCTGAAGGAATTGAGATGGATCRTGTTAGAAATAGTAAACCAAGCCTTCTCCCCGCAACCAAATCCTTACATATGAAGGAGCTTGTTACGTGCTGTTTGCTGSTTGTTTCACGGAAAGACACAGAAAAAACTCATATTAAAAATCTAATCTTAGTGATATTTTTTATATTTTTTTTGTCTTGCTCATTTTTCCTCCCCATTTTCACTCCCTATAATTCCATTTCTGGCAGATCAGTGTGGTTAATTTGCTACGAATTATTGGAATGTTTGCATCAAATGCCAAATATAGCCAAGCTTTGAGAAGACACCACTAGTAACTTCTTTGGCAAGGCTACAGTAATTTTTGTCCTGAAAGGACAAAATTGGACGTTTTGTCCTGAGTCAGGCACAGGGAGGGACACCAAAACTCGCTGATGCTGCTTGTCCCTAAAAGTGCTTGGTKGAAAGGACTTTCATTAAGAAAGGAATAGGAATATTTACTCTCCTTTCTACCTTACAATGAGTTTTTCCTCTTGCACACTTTCTGAGCACTTGGTCCTATTTCCAAACGGTTGTTTTCAGCCTATATTTTATTAAGTTAAACTCTGACTTAATGCAAAAGTCTTCAGCAACAGTATTAACTGGCTGTTAACAGCCTTCTGCAGCTGCTGCTATCAGAATGACTGATTACGTAGAAGAGCAGAAGAGCCTCTCCCCTATTTGTGCTAACCCAAGGGGGTGCAATGGCTTTTGAGAGGTCATCTCTTTCTAATCTTTCAAAGCTTCCCCCCCCCCCCCCCCCCCCTTTTCTCATCTTTTAAGGTTTTCTGAAGTCAGCAGCAGGAGTCAGGCTACCCGTTTTATTCTCACTCTTATTTTCAGCACAGCATAAGCACTGAAGTTTTATTCCTCTTGATTCAAGTTTACTTCATTATTTAATGTATGGGATACAGCGAAGGAGCTTTGCCATCCAACCCAAGTTAAAAATATTTTGATATTTTGGCATTTGATTTGGTATTTTGGCATTTATGGTATTTTGGCATTTGATTCCTTGTTGTGTTATTTTTGGAGTTGTCATGCAAAATGACAATTTTTTGTCATTAGTTAAATGACAAAACTCTAGCTCTTACTAGTCAAATTGTAATATTGCTGCAATAGGAAAGCTGAAGGCATGAAATTAAAAAAGAAATCGGAGAAGATTTATTTTGATAATTTTACAAAGTGAAGAAAAGGGAGGAGTCATCCATGAACAGTGAATGCAACTAGAAGAAACACATCAAAAATATTGTATAATACCAGTTAACATCTTCACCGTTGGAAGGAGTGTTTTTGTTAAATGTGAATAGAAGTAATAAGTTAYATTTCTTGTTGCCTTTGTATGAAGAAGTTGATTACCTACTGTTACTCCACATGCCTTACCTCTCATTATTCTGCTCTTCTTGTATAGACAACTGGGACTTGACTTGGTTCCAAGAAAAGAATATGCTATGGTGGATCCTGAAGAGATCAGCATTACAGAGCTCTATAGACTGGTATGTGAATATAATTTCATGGTAACTTTCTTCTACTTAATTTAAAATGCCTTTTTGGATCAAATACATTGGCACTTGATAATGGATTATACTATTATATAAGAAGGCCTCTATTTAGCAAATACACCTAATTCTGTGGGGATGTTTTGATTTGATATCAAGCGTGTTTGTA
This sequence comes from Nothoprocta perdicaria, assembly GCF_003342845.1. Lineage (NCBI taxonomy): Eukaryota > Metazoa > Chordata > Aves > Tinamiformes > Tinamidae > Nothoprocta > Nothoprocta perdicaria. The sequence continues at coordinate 462,849 of NW_020455449.1, forward strand.
CATGCATGTGTCTTCAGCATAATTATTTGTTAATACTTCTATTTTCTGATGTATTATTAAAATTATGACTGTTAGGATAAATTTAATCATCAATAAAAGCTTATGAGATAAATTTTCATTAGTGCTATAACTAGGCTGCAAGTCTCTTTGGTAAGATTAGTCAAAAAGTAATAATGTACTCCTGGTACAATTGCTGTCACTGCTAATTGCACTCGCTTACTGGTCTATTCAACTGCATTAATGGGGATGTCAGTTAAAGGGAAGAAGACAGTTCTCCTTTGGATGTGTAAGTCTGCTCTGATGCAGTGAAAACAGTCCTGGTATTTCTTACTCTTTTAATCTTCACCAAGGTCTAACAAAACACTCTAATAATTTTTTTCTGAGTTTTAGCTCACATTTAAGTACTTCTGTAGATACAGTAATACATTGCTGAGCTTTATTTAAGATTAAACTTGTATTTAAACTATGGTAACTCATGAGTATTTAAATGCATAATATAGGACCAGGAAAAATAAGATTGCTACGATTCGCTATGGGGCTCAAATGATATACCYGATCATTTTTAATTTTTGGTAAGTTAAATTGTTACATTCAGTAGTAGTAATTTGTTCTGGAATCAATATACCTTTGGGCAGGTCATTCCAGGAGTAGATTTGTTTTTAAAAAAAACCTATCTCTTTTTGTTGAGATTATTAAGACTGATTCAAACTGGCTGTTTTGATGGTATCTTTAGATGGAGCACCGTCATCGAAAGAAAGATACGCCAGTGCCTGCCAGTAGCCATCATCTTTTTGTTCAGATGAAGAGTCTAATGTGCTCCAATCTGGGGGAGGAACTGGAAGTAATCTTCTCACTCTTTGATAGTAAAGAAAATCGCCCAATCAGGTAACACTTTTTTTCACCGAAATACTGATTTTTACATAAGTGGTATCAATGTGTGCTGAGTGTTTTGATTTAAGTAATAAATCTTCACATTTAAAAAAATGCAGATTGTCAAAAACATTTTTTTTGCTGCTTTTTGTAATTCGGTTATTATCCTTAATAGTTTGTTGTTCCACTGTAGGTTTGAATAGTTTTTTTCTCCACCTTGTTTTCCCATGTCAATTCTCAGTTTTGTTTCTGGATGGGAGCATGTTTATATGTATGGATATGGATGGATATTAATTCTGTGAGCTGTAGATCATTTTTCAATATCTGTTTTCTTCTTCTCACCTAATCAGTGCACATTCAAAACTCTTAAATTTCTGGAAACTGGAGCTGTTGCTTCCTCTGTAATGTTTATGAAAATGAATTTTCCTAGGTACATGAAATTGRTAGGCTTCCCTTGGTCAGTGAAATMCGAATCTTTTTATAATGGGAGCAGTTCAGTGCACTTCAGTGAGGAGGAACCTGTACTTCAGTGAAATTGTTTAGATCAAAGAATTTGGTTTTGACTTCTTTCAGCTTGGAGCTGATCCTCTAACCATTCTCCTTGTACTAAAGCTGAAATTGTGACCAACCCCCCCATAACCTTTTAATTTTTAGATATTCACTAGTTACCTCTATATCTAGCATGTTCCTGGCCAAGAGTCAGGACCTAGGAGTGAACAGGAATAAAAATGCTATGTGCTTAGTGAATAGGAGCACAGGAGAAGAGTGAGTTTGGTGGAAGAACCATTTAAGTTCCTTTAGAGAAATTGGTGAGGAAGGTGGAACGAGCCAGAGCAGTGCTCAGTGCTTGTGCACCAGTTGTGGGACACTGGCTTGCAGATTCTCACTGTGAATATGCAGGTGATAGTCACTACACTCTTCTCGGCTTTCCTYGTTATAGGAAGAACATATTTTGGAGGCAGCAAGCACTTTTCTTGTGCTTTAAGCCTTGCTTTGAAGTAAGAAAAACACAACAAAAAACATTTTAGATAAGATAGCTCACAAATTCACTGAAAGAAATATCTGCCTGATGACCTGAGTGCAGTAAGTTAGTAAGTGTTACTCCAAATGCATGCAAAGCCACTGCTTTGAAAAAACTCTCATTTTATACATGGTAGTAGGAGTTTGGAGGCCCATATGGAAATTGGTTTGAATGTGACAAAATGTCCGTGGTCTGTAGATGGACAAGATAGCTAGCTACTGCTTTGACTGAAGGCACAGAAATGTGCCTTCTTGTAGACTCGGATATAGTGTTTGTTGTTGATCTGATCGAATAGGACAAAAATTGATTTTTATTGTTAATACGCAAGTTGTAATAGCAGCTGTAATAACAGCTGCTAAATACAGGCTGTTCAGATGTACACATTGGACATTAGTCACCAAACCCTGGGTTCCTGTTGTTTCTGCGGATGTAATGTGCATTGGGCAACATCTCCCATGTTCCTTCCAGGGAATGACACACAGGTGATGAATTTAGGAGAGTGCTTCAGACCCTGACAAAAAACAATTTGTGTGCTATGGATTGTTGAAAACAAGGTTATGGCCGTAGTGGTGGCATGAAAGCAAATGGATTGGATTTCATGTTCACATGAAAGCACAAATTCTCGAGCTGTTTGTCACATGCTTGCTGTGGTCTRACCTCTCGTTATTGATTCCTGACTCCAGTGTCTGTGTGCAGCTGCTTTATTATATGTGAACTTCCTCATCCCGTTACTGACAGGCCTCGAAGCTGCCCATTGCCATGAATCCAGACTGCTTCGGAGCAGGGAGGAGTAACAAGGTGAACTCTGTGCAGGCTGTTTGCTACCCTCCATAGAACACCCTCCTTTCCCATTCCCAGAGAAACCCACCAAGAAGAACGAACAAAAATCCTTCAACATGCTGAAAAAAATTAAAACTGATAGTTTTCACAAGAACAAATAAAATATATGCTGTATAACAGAATTAAYGGGGATACAAAGGTATCCAAGCTGGAGATTTGGTTGTTTTTTCCTGAGTGTGAAAACGGGCCTGAAGTCTTGCATACGTATTGTGTRTGCAGTGATATGTGTATGTGTTTTGTTTAATATAGGCTGACCAGGTATTTCAGAGGTCTTCAGGCCCTCACTACAGCTGAAATGAGCAGCCTTAGAAGGGAGATGGACATGAGAAAAGTTTGTGTGGAGATGGACGTGGGAGCAGTTTGTGTGCGTGCTGCTGTGGTTGCTGCAGTGCCATAGAAGGCCCAGGCCTGACCAGAACCAGCCCAGTTCTGCACTGCGGCACCACAGGTGATCCAGCCAGAACCAGTCCAGTTCTGCGCTGCGGCGCCAGACGGGATCCAGCCAGAACCAGCCAGGGCCGCCTGTGATCCGGCCAGAACCGGCCCAGCTCTGTGCTGCGGCGCCAGGCGCGATTCTGCCCCGGTCTGGTGARAGGGAGGGCCAGAGCTGTGCAGGGCCCGGCCTTGAGGTCTGTCGCGGCTCGCGGCGTCAGAGCAGCTCTCTGGAGTTCCTCAGGAGCTCTCTTGTGGTCTCCTAGAAAAATCTGATGAAAATCATAGATGGAATTGTGGTTAACAGCACAGAGGCAGTTAAGGAGATAAATGTGTTAAATCACTTCCTGAAGCACAATGATCCCTGCTTCAGAGTAGAAGAATATTAATGTGGGTAACTTGACATGAACTTCTTTAATTTGTTGATTAGGTATTTGAGTTTTTTTTTTTTTTTTTTTAAATTGATGTGGACTTTGTTGCTCTTTATCTCCAGGGTCAGTTCTGCAAGCACTGTACACATGCTAAACTTTCCTCCAATGCGCCATTCCTGCCTATTTCAGTTAGGCAGTCTGAAGTAGAAGCTCACAGGTGTGTTGCTCTATCTCGCTGTATGTTCCTGSACAGGTTGCAGGAACATTTTCATGAACTGAGTGTATATATTACTGATAAGACAAGGTCATTCTTCTGTATATGAAACAATTAGATGTTGTGATAACTTGCACCAGCTTTTTTTTTTTTTCTAGTCTAGTGAAGTCTAGAATAGCCTTGAAAGCTATTCTAGATTTTTATCTTCCTTTTTCATTCCTTTTTGCAATTATTGATAATGTAGATAATGTAAACTTATGTGAAAGTTGGCGCTTTGAAAACAAAAGATGTTCTCTAGCTTCGGGAATGTGTGTTTTAATAGCTGAGTTTTATATTAAGGTGCAGGAATAAGTTCCTTAAGTCATAGCAGAGTTGTAGTTTTCTTCATGTTCAGAGCTGACAAGATTTATGGTACAATCATTGAACAATGAGACGTTTTTTCTTGCTGCTGTAGTTGAAGATTCCCTCTGAAGACAGYACACCATAGCAACTGGGTCCAGTCAAGCTTAAAAGCAGAAATCAGAGTATGTTAACAGTTTTGACCTAGTTGTACTAAGAAAATACAGAATGTAAGAAAATATAAACTTGTGAATGTYAATGCCAAATTCAAAGAATCTTATGTATATAATGCAGAATGAAATTTAATATTGAAAATTCACACCTTGATTCTAAAATCAGCACACAAGTGCTGAAATATATATTCTTTTCTCTCCCTTTATTCCTTTYAGTTTTTCTTCTGGAAAAGCTCCCAGGAACTAAGTTCAGCACATTCCTGGCTGGGTTGGATTCCCWCAGAATGCAGTGTTGGCCACTGCTCATCTTTGAGGAGACAGGCTAATGGATGAAATTCCTTTCACACTTTATATAATATCCTGGTGGTGATTGCTCGAGTAATAAGAGGCAGCCCGTCCTCCATGGGAGGTGGGAAATGTGGGTTTGAATATTTGAAGGCAGAGCAGGAAACTGAGCATGGGCTTTTCTTTTTCTAGAGAAAGGTCCAAGCAATTAATATAATTCTCTTCACCAGCATATCGCCGTGTTCCTCTTAACACAAACCAACAGACAAAAATCCTCACAAAATGCCCACTGCTCACTCTGCATTTAAACTCAGTATTTGCCCACTAGCACTCTGGCTTTCACTGGTTGTGCTTCATTAGAAAAGAACTGGTCCTGAAGGAGCAAATAGCCTGTCTAGGGGATGGGAGAAGGGCTTCTTTCCACCTCTAGGTTCTAGGTCCGGGGCTCTTTCTGTAGTTGTGAAGGAGATGCCAAGTATAAGAGAAATGCCAGTGCTTGGCATCCTAGACTTAAGGGCTGGGTTTCAGCTTCAGAGACGTTTTCACTTAAGGTCTCTTGGTGAATTATGTGTCTTGGTTCCTGTCATAGCCCATGGAGATCTAGTTATAGTCAGTGAAACCTAGAAAGTGATTCAGCTATGAAATGTGGTGTCTACTTTAGGGCATGTTGAATAGCTCTTTAGAATCCATAGGGTGTATTGACTAAACAGCTGTTCAGCATACCGCATGGTATGTTTGATTCATCCTATTTCTCTTTTGTTTTTTATGTGATAACTTTTGATCTCGTCAAAGTTTGAGATTCAGAGAAGTTGTTGCTGAGAGAAAGAGTTGGTGCTAGATTCATAAATGATATAGATACTTCATAAATGATATAGATACGCAATATTAGACATCTGACTTCTAGCAATTAGGTCCTCAGAGAGGAATCTGTGAGGAGAAGCACCATGAATTTGCTCTTGCAATGTGTGCAAAGAATTTGGTGTACATGAATGAAAAATACCTGATATGTGTGAAAATGGTATGTGCAAACAGAAATGTTTCTATTGATTTCAGTGTGCAATGGATAAATGTTCTTTCTTTGGGGTCACAGCCTTTCTATTAATGGGAATCTTTCCATTTGTTTCAATAGGTTTGGGACTGTACTTTTCTCAAAGTGATTTGTTGGTTGATATTCCTATTAAAAATAAGTATTTCTGATTTTGTTACTGTCAACAATAACATCAATTTTGCTATATTAAAGTGGATGTAGTACTAAAATGCAGATCTACTTTAACATTATTATTATCAATAGTAATAATATTACTTTGCAGAGTGTTCATATGCATATAGTTAATGTGTATCTTCAGACTTCACATGCCTCCGTTTTCTTGGACACRAGCACTTCGTGTTACATTTTTGGAAAAGCAAGTATGGAAGTAAGAGAACTATCCTATGTTGTTCTTGGTAGTCAGATGTTTAAATCTGATGACTTATACATTYGACATATCTGACTACAGTTTTAAGTAAGTCATTCATTTTCTACTTAACYGGTACATATTCATTTCATTTTATTGTGTATATACACAGTTTACTAACTTAGCTTACTAACTGCTCAGAGAAATACTCGTTATCACTTGAATCACCAATGAACAGTTCAAGCTACCCCTTGATGCTTCCTATGTGGTTTTCCTTGGTGGTTTCTTATCCTGTAGTTCCACCTGCCTTCAGCTGCCCGTGCCTGCTGAATTCGGAGTTCTTGAAGATGCAGATCTGCATCGTGCTGTTAGTCAGTGCAGAAGTCTGGGGTGTAATTAGCTCTTTGAGGTTCAGGAAATCTTTGAGATTATCCCTTCCAAAGAAAGTAYTGGCAGATTCTGTGCAGAAGAGCCACAGCATGGATATGCACAGCTTCCCTGCATTTAGAGAGCAAGGAGTGTGGTGATGTTTCAGTTTGTTTTAGGGATATTTTCCAGTAACAGCACAAAAATAACCTAAAACCGAACTAAGCGAAACTCTTCTCCTGCAGTATTTTAGCAGATGGCACAATTAGCACATCGTAGTTTCACATGTATTCAGAGAAATAAAAGAAGTCATATGCTAGTACAYACTTTTGACCCACACGTCCTCATGTCCCTTACCAAGTGCAGCAGCCATGACCTTAGTKTAGCTAGAGGGCCCATTTACATCAGAGTGCTCAAGAGCTCCAATCTTTTAATCAAAAATTCATTGATTTTTTTTTTCTTCATGAGATCCTGGAAAGATCCAGCTTATCAGCTTTTATTAGAGTTGGTTTAACAAGTAGCAGGGAGCAACGTGACAAATTAGCTCCTCTCCAGAGAATGAATGTTATTGACAGAGACTCAGTTAACTTTATTTCTAGACAGTAGACTATTCTGTTGCTGAAAAACAAACAAACAAAAAGCCCCCCCCCCCCAAATCCTCACCACCAGCAAAAACATCCCCTATATTTGTGTAGGTCACTGTATACACTCTTCATTAAGAAAATAGGGCAAGAGCAGAAGAAACATGTGGGGTTTATCCTTGAAAAGATAAGCCACAGCCTYGTCAGATACCTCTAAGGCTCTTCTCTGTGACTCAGTTTTTGTAAGTGTAATGTTGTCTTCAAACTGTGTAATTGACAAGTATTAATTACCTGGCTTTAAATGCTTATGTTTAAGAGATTGTTCAAGAGAACCCCGTGTGTATGTCTGTGTGTATATACCCATATATATAAAATATACATGCACACACACACACACACATACACACACACACACACATATATATATACATTTTAATGACGTATTTTTTTTTCTTTTAGATATTAATGCTTTTGTCTTATTTTCCAGCTAACAGTTTGGTATGCAAACGTAGGAGGCGTTATTAGCAGATGCTGTTAATTTGGTGTGCACAGGGTGGCTGTGATGGTGCTAGGTAGGCCCTTCCAAAACACTGCTCMGATGTTAGGTGTGCAAAACCAAATGCTGAGCATTGTGGGAATTGTGTGCCTGTTTCGATGGGGAAAACTGTGTTGCCAGCTCCTGAACTGTAGATCAGAGGAGCTTAAATGCTTTAGGTAAGTGGTATAGAGAGCCTGAATATAAATGCTAAGGTAACGTGCAAGTTGCTTTTGCTTTGCTGACCTTTGCCTCCTTGTGCTTGTGCCCCTGTGCTGTGCCCATGTATTGCTAAACCACACAGAAATGCAGTGTCCTACATCTGCAGATGTGACATACAGTCTCATGGAGCAGCCTCTTCTAAACCATTTTCTTAATGTTATGGGTTTTTTTTTTTTTTTTGCAAATAGCAGTGCTATTAATAAGGCAATTCTAAGGCAACGCTTCAGAAGGATGGACTGCGGTGAGATTTTGTTTGTTGATGAACGTAGTGTGTCTGTGTCAATATGATATGAATATCTTATCACTAATGATCGATGCCTCTGGCCCCCTCTGTGTGAGGAGCAGAGATAAGTTGGCATGTTAATCCTCCTCTTCCCATCACCTTGAACAACCTTCTTGGGAGTGACTGTGCCCTCAAATGAACACAGGTTCTTAAGCTGCACCAACAGGAATAGACTGCTTACTGCAGACCAACAAAGCAGCCTGTATCAGACTTTCTGTTTTGTGAGCTTTTGCTTACATACTTAAAACCTGTGTCTTCTTTGGACTATGGTCAAGGTGTAAGCAGTTCCCCTTCCTTTGTACTGTCAGCTTCAGCCTTTAGCAGCATTCATATGCCTAAGTAATTTTTTACACCTTTTTAACCATTTTGTGATTCTGCTATTCTTATTGCGGTTCCACTATTGCCCTCAAACTATTTATTATTTAAAACAAATCTATTTATATGAATATTTGCTGAAATCTGGAATCTGCATTTTATTTATCAAAATACTTATTTCTTTGCATTATGTATTTATTCTTTTTTCCAGGACAGAGGATTTTTTTTCCATCCCATTCCTTATTCTGTGCAAATCTCAAAGGTTTAAGGGATAGGAAAATGCTTGGAAGTCATATTTTTCACAATTTCCTTCAGCATTCTCAAACCTGAGATTGCTCTGTCCTGTCTAAGAACACGAACTGACGGAATTTGTCTCTTGGTGTTTTGGGGAGCAGTTTTTTAGGCAGAATTCTTGGCACTTTTAAGGCAGATAAGAAGAGAGAGGTTGTTGCATGGCAGTTACAGGACCTAGTGGAGATGGAAGGTGGAGGAGAAGGACCTTCCGTGAGGATCCAGGTGACAGAGCCATCTCTGTGCAGCTTTTATGCAGTTATTTCAGTGTAGCACCAGCAGTTAGTTAATTTGAGCTCCTTTCTGCTTCTTTATAGCTTGATCATCGAGGCAATTGTGCTGTGTTAGAAATGGTGTTTAGGACTGTTGTTGCATACCACGAGTGCCTCTTCCACACACACCATTCCTTCATTTTATCTCACTTAATTACAGCTAAAAGAGCAAATCAGTATTGGGGAATGGTGGGGAGAGCAGTTTAAAACAGGCAGCTTGAATGGTGCAATATTTGAAATAAAAAGGTGAGAGGGAACTGCTTTTGGAGGACTTCTTTTGGAGTCCTCCATTCAAGTTTAGTYGCTTACTGGCCTGTCTTGTCCCTCCTCAGAAGCAATCCGGAGGAGACGACAGCCTGGTTTTATTTACTTGCTCTTCATTCAGGAGATGGTTCCTGACCTTCGCGGGGAGATGYTTTGACAGCAGCTGAAAGGTCACCCTGGCACCAGAGGGGCAGTGCTCTTTTTAACAATCTTTACTCATTTGGGAGAGAAATTTCTTGTTAGAGGAGTTGCTTGGTGTGTACACTTCTGAATGTAGTTACTTGAGAAAAATAGAAGTTTATTATACTTAAGTAGACTTAAGTACTTCATTTTTTACTCTCTTTAAGACAAAACACGTAGTACCTTTGTGGGCAAGAATGTATTTGGTGTGAGTGAGATTGGAGGAGGGCTTATAAATAGCTTAACAGGGAAGGCAGGGTTTTCAGTGGCTTCAGACAAGTGTTTGGATATRTGCCCTTTGGAATATGTGCCTCAGTATTTCCAGTTATTCTTTGAGAGCAGGAAGATTCCTGCATGCAGGAATGTGTTCAGTCCCTCGTGCCATTCCCCGTTCTCTTGGCAGCAGTGGTGTGAAGCAGGAGGAGGAGTCCTAGAGCTTCTCCTCTGCTGCCATCCTAGGGCTGGGAGAGGTGCTGGAGCGGGAGGAGGTGATGGAGATCAGGGAGATCAGGGAGAAGTGTGGCTGCTTCGTGCCGGGCAGCTCAATTGCTCCAGGCTGGAAATGCAGAGGATCCCCAAGTGAATGATGCTGTTTTGCTTGAGATTACGGAGTTACACTTTCTGCTGTGGGATTCTCCACACCAGAGGTGAGAACAGTAAGTGCTGGCTTCATTGGTCAGTGTACCCTATTAGCCACACTTCCATTTGGTTTTTACAAAGCAACAGAGCTCCAAAAGCAAAGTAAGAGACCCACTCACCCTAGCAATAGGAGCTTGACTCTTAATACTCATCAGATGGATCGCAAGGGGCTCAAGTTTCAGTTTTCATTTAGGTAAATTATTTATGAATGTTTCCTCACGTAGGACAGTTGCTCTCAGGAACGCCCCTACTCAGTGTGGGGGCAAAAGAAGAATCTATCTGCCTTTTAAAGACGCTTCCACAAATATTTCCTGCTTGTTGGAGAAAGGAAGCTAGTCTGTATAGATCTTGGCTCTTGTGATCTTGTGTACCTGCACACTTGTTGAAAGCCGATAAGCCAACCCAACCAAGCTAGACGTATGGGCTGGATTAGGTTTCTCATGACCATTAACAAGTTTTCCTCTTAATGTTTGTGTCATAAAAACTGAAAACTAACAGGAAATACCTTCAGAAATTGAGTAATTGCCATGAGGTGCACCTGCCTTGTGGCAGATGTTTTACTAGTTGCAGCCTAAAAGCTTAGGTGCAGGCAGGCCACGGCACGGTGTCAGCACAGGGCATGTGCTCCAGCCTGGCACCTTGGTGGCAGCCTCAGGTGAGGCTGAAATGCACCCAGCACAGGGGTACTCGGGTGGGCTTAGAGATCATCCTCATGAGGACACACTGTGGCTGAGGGGGGCTGACAGAAGGCACAAAACGACACAGTGGGCCTCTCATAAAGCCCCAGGTCGTGAGGAATCCACAGGATTCAAGGGGCTCAAAAAGGGGAATATTCTTAAATCTTACTGTTTCTAGGCACCTCTCCCGGTTTGCTCTGCTCTCTTCAAGTTTTATTTGCATCCTYGGGGTAAGACACAGCAAATGTGCTTCTATCCGTGCTGTTATCTCCGTCAGTCACTGGGATAATAATCAAGGCTGTAATTCAGCTTAAAGGATCTGGAGGTCTCTGTGCTGATAATACGACGCTGCAAACCCCTTATCTGTGGTGGCAGGCTGAGCTCCCCGTTAGCGAGCGCTCCAGCCGCTCGTGCGTGGTGCTTCTCTAGCTGTGAACACCTGACAGTAGCTTCGGGGGTGCTCTTTTGTCTTGTAAACCAGTGTTTCTTTCCTCTGGCTCATTAAAAATAGATCCTAAGTAATTTATTGCTCCTCCCAAGCAATGTATAATGCCGCCTTTCAGTTAAAATACAGCTGCAAGTATCTAAGAGACTGTAGACAGCATTTGCAAAACCTAATTTCCTAATGCTGCCTTCAGTTAATAAAGAGATGGGAGAAAATGAGATCTCAACTTAGATGCACACACAACTATTTTTCTTGCCCTTCCCTTCCACCTTCCCCTCCCTTTTCTTCCCCTTTCCCTTGGTTCCTCMGGAACAGTGCAGATAACCCATGTTGTCAGCTTGGGAGGAGACAAGAAGATAAGCTTCGTACAGCATCATAATGGTTTTTTTTTCTTTGTTTGTGTAATTTAGTTAGTGTCAATGACTTGATTGTCACTTGCAATCACGTAATCTTATTTTAGGATACTTGTTCTTCCCTGTCTCTGTCTCGTCAGGGGTTATTGTGCAGTGGGAAATACCAGGCGTGGGTTTTGCAAGGGCACAGCAGAGTTAAGAGCCCGGCACTGCCGGGCGGAGCAGCTCCTGCCGCTGCATGGTGCCCACTCGCTTGCGCAGGGAGCCTTTGAGGAACCCGCTCCTCAGGCTGCATCTCTTTACTGCAGCTCCTTGGCGTGCCACGTACGGGGCTTTTTGTCGTGACATCCAAGGGAAACGGTCTCCATCTGACGGGGATTTTGGGCAGCTGGTTCAGCTGTAGCCGCTGCTGCGGTGGGCTCGGACCAAACGTCCTTGACTGGAGCCGCTGAGTTGTGCCATGATATTCCCTTGCTGTTGCTTGTGATGTGCTTTGGAAATCAGTCTAACCTATGTTTTAGTAGAAAAAATAARGATAATAAATAATAATAAAGAAAATGGAAGCCTTGCTGAGAAATACGACGATCTGCTGACAGCTTTACCGCAGGAGTGTGCCATGTGGTGCAAATCTGGSTGTATTTTTTTTTCTTTTGATACTGTGCTAATAAATCATAGAACAAACACTCTGTCTAGACTGGTAAGGCTTTCCTGCCGTTTGTGAAAATACAGCAGTTTGTGGTTGTGTTCCTTTTAAAAGCAGTTGTTAAGCCTGCCGATTTGGAACACATTGTTACTGCAGTAATACACGGGAAGTTACAGTACAAAAATCCCTTGTTGACCTGCTTAAATTAATCTCTCCAGCATTAGTTATTTCCTTATTTTCAGTCTGAAAATAGCAGAGTTAAAATGTATACGGCATATTTAAGTGGCAAGGTTGGTGCTCATAAAAATTCCGTGCAGATTGAGCTAAAATGAAATGGTTTTAACACAAAGGGAAGGTATTTCTGTTTTGGGATGCTGCTGTGCATATTTGCTGTATATATGTATGTGTCACTGACTGCTGAGAAAACTGCTGTGAAATAAGATCCTAGCCTTAGATTTAACACTGGGGAGTATTTGCTGATGTTTGAAGCTGGGCTTTTGTATCTTCAGCATCCTAAACCTTTATTCTGTTTTAGGAAGACTGTTGACTTTCCTCAACYGTTTTCTAACCTGCTTTTCTTTGCAGAAATGCTTTGAAATGGTTTATAAACACATGTGCTGAATGTCATTTTTCTTTCTCAGGTAACCTTATGAATCTAACTAACTGCTCTGAACTCTAATAGTTTCAATCTCAGTTGTAACTGATGCTGTATTTTTCTTTGAAACATCAAAATACAGAACAAGGAGACAAGGATTAAGACTTCTCTTAAATTGTTGTCCTAGGAGCTCTGCTTCAGTCAGACAAAAATGTCAGGTTGAAATGAGGAATCTAGATCTGCATTCCCATTACATGTCCGTTCCAATGAGTGCACTCCTGTGTGGCACAACAAAACTCCTCGGCTTTAATTGAATCACAATCTTATGGTCTGTGAGTATAAGCAGAGCTTGCAATTTTCTTATCCTAGTGGATAATGAGGAGGAAGCTTTCAAAGGATGTGCCTTTGATTCCTGCAGAATGTAAGCCTCAATAAACATATAACACACTCCCAGTTCAGAGGTTAACTATGAGCACAGCTTATCAACAGCAAGATAAAGAGAAGTATCATTTACCAAGAAACCATGAAATCAACATTTCTAGTGGTTGCTGTGAGCACCAATTATGCACTGAAGTGTCCTGTGGTGGAGATACATGCATTGCTTGTGAAACAGTTCTACAGACTGACGGTAGGGTCAAATTCAGCACTGCTGTGGATGGGCCAAGTACATACTGGCACGTATGAATGTGGGGCTGGTTTCAGATCACCAAAGCTGTATTAATACTGCTGGCTGGAATAGAGTCTGTCTTTGTATTTGTGTGTTGCATGGTACTTAGCAATGTAAGGTCTTGAAAACTTAGCTATTCTGCATTGCTGCTTGCTGCTTGATCAGTAATTTTGTGATGGATCTGAACACAAAGGTCTTGAATTTTTAGTGTATTTTTATTTCTTACAAAATAGCTAAATTAAATTAAGTGGCAGATTTGTTTCAAAAACATTTGAAAAGAAAAAAAGTAGTGTTTTGCTGCCGATTTAAAGGATGTTTATGTGAATATGTTTTTTAAAGCTCAGTTTTGAAGTTTCCATGGAGACCTAAGCCACAGAAGATAGCTGTATCCTAAAACACGAGTGTTTCTGAGAAAATTACATTTTCATGCACTTGGAGRTATTGAAGACTCTAATTATACTCTTCTTAGTTGCTGCCCTTCCTGCCATCCGATGCGAGCGTTCCCTAGCTGAAGAGGACACAAGCATTTCTGCAAGGAGGCCAGCAGAGCCCTGGGCTCCTGSCTCGGCGCTGGCTGGCGGGCAGCAGCAGCAGCTCCGGCTGCCTGGGCCAGGAGCCGCCGGGGCGCTCCGCAGGCTGCGGCCGGAGACCCGCCCGGCTCCCCCGGGACACAAATCACAAAAACGGGGACCCGAAGGGGCCTCGGGAGCCAGAGGGGCCTGGGGAGCTGCAGCGAGGGCTGCCCTGGCGGCTGCTGCACCCGCCCTGGGGCCGCTCCGGCTCCCGCTGCCGGCGGGAGGGCTCCACMGGCCTCCCCGCTCCTGCCGAGATCAGCAGGATCTGCGAGGAGCCAGGCGCTCGCTTGGATACAAGGTAGAACGCAGGGATGATCAGGAGCTGCAACAGACAGCCTGGGAGCCTCTGGCACTGGAGGTTTTCAAGACCCAACCGGATGAAGGCTGGAGCCAACGTGGTCTGACCTTGCAGCTGACTCTGCCTGGAGCAGGAGGTTGCACCAGAGCCCCCCTGAGATGCCTCTTTACCTGGATCGTTCTGTGAACGATTGATCCAGATTTTGTGCAAGATGAATGCTGGTGCAATAAAAATTTAATTCATCTCTGTTGAATTGGATCTCGTCCAGCTGCATTCCTAGTGATTTTCCAGCTGCATTTTTAAAGCTGTGGATGGCACAGAAGAGTAGTAAACCACGTTTAGCCTCAGGGATAAGCAGAAGAGATGGGGAGAAAAAGAATAAAATCTAGTTGCAATAAAGGTTTTTTTTCCCTGTTTTGAGTATCATAGGGCATGCAGAGTCACCTGTGGGGTTAGTTGGGACTCAGGATGAGGGGATGAAGAGTAACAGYGATTCTACTTATCTTGTTATTACTTCTTCATTGCTTCATCTTCCACACTTCTTTCACTGCAGAAATAAGATTATTTCCTGTGAGGTGTATCTTGAACAAAATTATTCAAAACTTGGAAAATTTGTTTTCTCACAAACTTAATGTGGGTCATGTGCCAAGTTGACTTAGAAATTGTCCATGTTAGACCTACAGTCAACTCTGAATGCTTCATGAAGTAATTTAGTTTCAAAAAGGTCTTGTGCCCTCTTCTACTCTAAGATAAGAATTCCCTGCCTCTCTCTACTATCAGGTTCACTATTTGTATTGGTTGTAGCATYATAACAGCCTACAGTAGATTGCATAAGAGAATGCTGGAAATGCTTACTCTGCTGGAAGTTACAGGGCTTTCATAAGACTGGTAAAACCTGTGTCATCTTGAGATATATTTTGATAGGGTTGTATAGGAAAAAATGTTTCCTAGGATAATTTTTTCCTATCTCTGAAAAAGAATATTGGTTGACTATTGAGAGTGGTAGTCCTGATATTTGTTTATCAAGAATCAATAGCAACATGCCACACACTGTATTTCGATTTTAGGCAAATAGATTTCATTGTATACAACTATGTATGTAATAGGAATAAAATATAGTTCTTCCGAATTATGATCAATTTTTTATTTTGTATCGTGTTTGTAGTGATTTTGTCAGATCATACATAAACAAGTCTCCTTTCTTGAACTATTCTTCCTCATTGCATTGGTAATGGTAAAACCTTTAAAAAGAAAAATTATTTCATTCTTCTACATCTTGAGGACAAACACATCTGGCAATAAGATCAAATGTGATCTAATTTGCTGCAGTGTTGTTCAACATCTGTCATATTGTTTTTCTTACAGTGAAAGGTTTTTTCTAAGGCTGAACAGGAATGGTTTGCCAAAATGTCCCGAAAAGCCTGAAAGACACTGTTCCCTCTTCGTGGTGAGTTCTTGCCATTCTCTGCTTTCTTTGTGCTGGGTAGATTAAGTTATTTTATTACTTGATTCAGTGCTGTTCTGAGCCCTGAAATTGCTATGAATATGAAGTGTAAAGGTTGACTGAGGTGTGTTATTTAAATATAAATTGGATTTTTCTTTCTTTCTGCCAATGTWTGGACCTCATTTCCAAAATTCCAGGTGCACAAGTGTAGCAGGCTTTGCTTTTCCCCTGAGGGCAAGGTCTAGCCTTTTTCCTTCTTGTGCATTTTTTACACCCAGAAGATTATTTCTCCTGCACTTTGCCTGCTAGGATTTGCACAAGTGCATCGTTGTTGTTCAAGGCACACAGCAAGTCTTTTGTATCCCTCTACTGCCCAGTTGTGCTCATTATAGTATAGTCTAGCCTAGCCCATATTTTAGAACATTAATTTTGAGTATTTTTGCATGACCTCCATTTTAAAATGTTACAGGGATAACTTTTTAATGCTGTGTAAATGAGCAGTGAAGTCATTTATCACTTGCACTAGCAGGAAAGCAATGTGGAAATATCTTTTGAAATGCCACATTTTAATGAGAGGTCAGAACTAACGGAGTTCTGATTTTGTGCAGGATTTGGGCAGCAGTGAACTCCGGAAGGACATCTACATCACCGTGCACATTATCCGAATAGGTGGGTATTACAGACTCGAACAGAAGTCTTACATTGGGTAGGTGTAAGGCAGTAAACAACAACAGCAAGGAGCCCTGCTTGAGTTCAGTTTGGGGTTCTGTTAAATCAGCTAGACTGCTGAGTAAATTTGGAAACAAAAACACTTCTATCCCGAAGTCAAAATTCCCTGGAATTTCTCAGTGTTGTTTTGGCTTCCTTTAAAATCAGTATATAATGTCTGGTGGAGGATATTTAAGTGTGAAATTGTTCAGGTGAATTTTGTCTTCTGCCTGACCCTTCTGAGAAGGAGAGTTAAGGAGATCTCACAAGAATTTTAACCCATGATGATGCAAATAATTACAATGTTCTCCAAAATGTGAATGCTGAAAAGATTGAAAGAGTGTGTTTGGTGTTAGGTATTTATTGCAAGAAGTGGTCTGGGTTGTCTGACCTGAAACAATTTTTAAGTGTGAACTCCTAGATATATTCAGTTTTCTCTGTAAAGCAGCTCTGCAGTTGTAACAGTGCAGTACTGAGTATATCTTCTTTCCTCTTTTTGAAAAATATATTGAAGTACAGTAGCTCTAATATATGCAGACTTCCGAAACAACTTGCTACAAAATAAGCAATGTTGTAAAGCTTTAAATATTTTTACTTGCATTTTATGCTGTTTTAGAGCTTCAGCAGAATACCGGCTACTATGCTTTGTTTTTATTAGTCAGGATGGAGAAATAATTTGGTAGCCTCTAATACAATGCAAGTAAATTTGGAGAGAAAAAATGCTTCAAGGAAGAATAGAAGGTTCACYTTTTTTGTACTGAATCCTTTTCAAGTATATTCTCAGTCAAGATAAGCGAATCATTGAAATATTAACAAGTTACATTGAGGTTTCTGTGCTGTGCAGCGAGTGCACTGGGAGCTGCTGTGGGGCCGGGGAGTCCTGGGGGGAGGCCTGTGTCCCGCAGCAGCCGCGGCCCGAGGGTTTTCTGGTCAGGAAGGAGGAGTTTGTGGGAAAGATGCATTGCTGCCACTACCCAACTGGATGAAACGGTTGGAAAGGGGGCTGTTTCATATGCCAGAATTGCAGAGAGAAGATTGAGCAATTGTATTTAAATCAAATAGAAAAGGCTAAGAAAAATATTTTGTTTCCAACTCTSTTTTCCTTGGCTGCCTTTTCTCTCTCTTCGTCATAACTTATTTTTCTGCCTTTTGTCATCATTTCTYCCCATCCTTCATCTCTACTTGTGATCCCTGCAGCTCCTCAATAGCCCCTGGTTAGCCAGTTGCCCATTTGGAGGTACCACTTGATTGCTAAACTGTAAGGGCTCGATCCTAACACCTCTCACAGAGCTCACAGGGAGGAGGATCAAATGCTGGGTGATGTGTCATGTCAGAACTCTGACTTGTATTTGGTGGTGCCGTGAAGAGAGGATGCAGAATCACTGGGTTTYAGAAGGAATTGCTTATTGAGGAGGCTAACGAAAGATGAGGGGTTTCTTTGGCCCCAGACCTTGCAAGGTCAGCACATGTCCAGTGGCCTCTCTTTATCTTTTGTTGCTGTAGCTGCATGTGAGGGCGAGGGAGGCTCTCCTGGCCCTGGCTGCTCACACCGGCCTCAGCAGGACTGGCGCTGCCCCCTCCCTGCCTCCCCTCTGTGGTCCCACAGGGAAGCGGTTCCGTGACCGAGCCGTATCAAATGGATGTTGTGTCTGGCAGGTCGGATGGGGGCTGGAGAAAAGAAGAACGCCTGCAACGTCCAGTACAGGCGGCCCTTCGGCTGCGCCGTGCTCAGCATCGCGGACCTGCTGGCAGGAGATTCAAAGGACGACCTCGTCTTGAAAGTGTACATGTAAGCAAGGGTTTCCTCTTCGTTTTTACAAGATCTCTGAGTCAGTTTACCTCAGCAGCAGTGGTTGTAGCTGCAGGGTGAAAAAATAGTTGTAGCACTTTATGCTGAAAGAAGTGTGATAGAGGGTTTTTTTTGTCACAGTTTTCTTTTTTGTCACAGTTTAGAAATTTCAACTATTTCTGCAGTTTTTTTATAAGGTAGGCTAATATTGAAAAAGAGAAGATTGCATTCTTTTAGATCTCCTTGTGCGTTTCAGCATTTATCACATACTTGGGGGAGCTTCTGGAGTTCTCTTTTTATGGCAACATGAAGTGCTTTTAAGACTGCTTTGAATGCCTTGTACTGCCTAAGCAGCTACTGGAGATACATGATGACTCCAGAAGAAAACAGGCTTATAACTTTTATGAAATAAAATGCTTATATGACTGGCATAGCAGAAGTGTAAAAGGCAGCACAGGAGAACGAAGAAATCAAAAATAGGTTTTTAAATGAATGGTTGATTAGATAGTAAATGTTTGCTACAACTAGGCTGGAATAAAGCTCAATTTGTTGTAAAGCTCAACAGCCATAGCAACACAGAGTGTATTAACTTCCTGCTGGTCTTGGACACACTGTAGTAAGGAATGTTTTGTGGAGTGGGCCATTTGAAATGCCTAAACAAGGGACCCCGTTTGGAAGCTGTGCCCCACTCAAGGCTTAGCATTCAAATCTCGAGAGCACGGGGGCCGCTCAGGCTGCCTCCCTCCTCTCCTCTCTTCCCCTGTGTGCTGAATTAGAGCTGCTGGAATCAATGCTAGTGAAAAGCAGTTTAGTGTGAGAGTGGCCATGTGGGCTGACTTGTATTTAGACTCCCAGGATGTKCAAGTCAAATAAGTCAAATATCTCTGTCTGTTTTTAGAGCAACAAAAGATCTGGAAGGGGAAACATGGATCAAAGACAAATTGATGCTAAGACTAGCTCCAGTCTAAGTCACAAAAAGTGTTCATTAGAATGTGATCAAGTAGCAACACTTTTCCATGAGGAAAAGCAGACATTTATTAAATGGACAGAGATGTAATTTGCTCTCTATTCAGTACCTTCTGAAGAACACGTTTGATTTTAAATACCTGCAAAGTGTGGAGTGCAGGGTTTTTCTTCTGCCTGTTAAGACCAGCTCTGTCAGGGTCCCGTGTTTCTTCTTCAGTGTCACAAGGCAGATTTCTGTACATTTTAGAGCCAAAGGAGAGATCTGTACATACAGTGAATTGGTCACAGCCGAGTTGCTGAGCAAAACTCCTCATATCCTTCTCCTGCTCTTTCCATACAGAGCAGGTCTTTCCATCACGCACTTCTTACCTGGCAAGAGCACTCTCATTCATAGGCCTTTCTGTCAAGACAGGCAGTTCGAGGGCACTTTATTAGCTCCTATAGAGTTATTAGTTGGTACAGAAGAGGATTTATGTAGAGATGTGGTAAAGGAGGTCTGAAAACTTGTGTTCATGTTTCAGATTTAAGAATGTTGTTGTCCTTGTAGGTGCAACACAGAGAGTGACTGGTATCAGATCCATGAAAACATCATAAAAAAGCTAAATGCACGTTACAACTTGACAGGCTCTAATGCAGGTGAGTACGTTGCAACAGTTTTATTTAAAATTTTAGGGTTTTTTTTCAGCTTGCAGATGAAATGGCTCTATTTTAGGAGGATTAATATCTATGAAAGCAAGATTTTTTTGTCATGCAAAAAAAGCATATTCTTATTTTAGTTATTGCCTTTCATGTCCCTGAATTCTCTTTAAAACAACAACAACAACAACAACAACAAAAATGTAATTTGAACTTTTCTTTTATGCTGAGCTCAATAAAGCTCAGCTTTTGCTTGGGAGTTCTGCTCACACATAGGGCTGATCAGATTTCCATATGATCATTACTCATTTGCAGTGCTTGATGATTTATACTTCTGCTTTACATTGTCATGAGGAAAATCAAATAAACCACTGAGGATATGTTTTAAACTTCAGAAAAGAATGCACAGGGAACTACCAGTCTGTGGTCTGGGTTCCTGCTGGTCAGCTGAGTGAGGTGCAGAGTTAATGGTTAAGGAGTTTCCAGTAGTCTTCTCTAGTCAGCTGTACATTGTTTTATCTGTCTTCAAAATAAATTTAAATGCAACCTGGATTTTTCGTGCTTTATCTTAGTTCTCTTGGAATAAAAAGAATTTGACGGTAACAAAAAGAAAAGCATAAGTGTTTTAGATTGTAATATTCAAGTGAGTCTACATGCTGCAGTGAATTGGAAATTTGTCAGAGAAATGAGAGATGCCTTCTCTTTTCCTTGCTTAAAATAAAGGAAGGAAATAGCACATACCCTTAATAGCTGACAAATGGCTCCAAAAATGGTCCTTGCGAAGGATTAGTATAGTTCATAGAATCATAGAATCCTTAGGGTTGGGAGGGACCTCTAGAGATCATCTAGTCCAACCCCCTGCACACGCAGGGACACCCAGAGCACGGGGCACAGGGCTGCGTCCAAGTAGGTTTTGAAGATCTCCAGAGAAGGAGACTCCACAACCTCTCTTGTTCAGCTGAGGGCTGCTGCAGCAGAGCCATGGTTGGCCTTTTAGCAGAAACCTTTGAGACTTTCTTTAACTCCAACACAGTACTGGGTTTCGGTGCAAGTTGAGCYGATCTTCTAGATGGGGGCTTCTAGTTCTGGCTGTTTCTGACTTCTGTAGCCCACCACGAAGAGCTTTGAAAGAGCGCTGGTCTTGCATGGATTGTAGCCATGTGGAATGCTTCACAGCCCCTGGGAAACAGCCTAGGTCCCCTTCCAGAAGCATCGGGTACAATTCATACATAATTCCAAGTCCCCCTTAGGAGAAATCTCCCTGGTTCATCAGCAGCCTCTTTCACTTGACTGTCAAATGTCCGCCCCATCCAAGGTGGGTTCTTGGTTGTGTCATCTCCAGTGCCTGCACCCTGATCATTGTGTTGCATTCATGATTTGCATTTGCCTCAGCTGACTGGCAGGTAACTTGAACTTACTGGCAAGGTGCATTCCTTTAAAGTAAATTAAAAATTCAAATACATTTGTTAATGCTAACAGAGGATTTTGTTTATTTTAAATAACAAGTGAGGTCCTTGATTTCAAGTCTCATGCTAATGTCCTCATACAAAGATCCGTATGTTTGAAAGAAATGCCATTTCTGGCTTATCTTTCTAATTCACACCTTATATATTCAGACTTTATAAAGTCTATACGTGACAGAATTCTAGTGGTGTAGATTTGTGAATAATTTCTTCTAAGTTTAGGAGGTGCCAGAACGGAGGCTTCTGTTTGCATGCTGCAGAGGGCTACATACTGCAATAGTCCTGGCTTCTAACAGAGGCTGAAGGTGTCGAACGTGGAACTTCACCTGCGTGTCTCTGAAAATTTTCCACACGTTTTTCAGTTAGCTACATAATCTAATATTGTATGTTTTAAAAATATTTTATTGCACTCAGTATGTGYATTAGGGCAAAGGTTTGTGAGAGGAAGGGGAATGTTTTCTTGTGTTTGTCATTGCGTTGGCGCTCAGGTACGTGCTGCTGGGGTAGGATTATTTTCCTAAGGCATAGATGCATAGTCTTAATTCTGACATTGCCTGGCATTTGAATGCTTGGCATCACTGATTTAATGCAAAAAGTGCAGTTATTTAATCAATATTATTTATATCATGGTATTCATGTTCATCATTGTATACAACATAGTTGTAGATGTTAAAATAGGGTGCAGTTCATACTGGCAGGACCTCTCAGGCTAAGCGAGTTACCCAGAAGATTAATTTGATTCAGTGCTGTTGTCTCAGGGCACTTAAAACTTCAGACTGATTAAGTTACTGAAAATAACTGTATTACATACAGACAGAGTCTGACCTTCACGATAGAAAGCAGAGGTAAGAGCATCTTGCTTTTGAGGAACGAGAATAGGCACATGAGAGCTATCCTCTGGTAGCGCTTTTAATGCTAACATGGACATGTTAATATGCTGCTGCTCTGCTAAACTGTGTGACTGGCCAGCAGGCTCCGCTCACCTTGAGCTGAATGCCAGGGAGCAGCTCCCGTTGTGCTCAGCCCGCTCTTACCTTAGGCCTTTGCTAATGACTGCACTGTTTGGAAAATTAATGTGACACATTTGAGATTCAAAACTTTTATCTTTTTACTGCAAACTGAATATACAGCATATCAAAGGGTCTCATTCTGTGTTTTTTTTCATTTAAGTTGTTCTCTGGCTTCAAATAGAACTCCTTGAATTAAAAAAAAAAGGAGCTGAAGAATCGGGTCTTTGATGTGTATAATGTGTGATTAGTGTAAATGATGATTGTGACTGTCGGGGATCTGGCAGTTTTAGCCAGTGCTGAATGTTAGGATGAAAATCCTTATCCCCTGTATTGCTGAAGGGTGGTTGTTTCTGTTCATGTATCAGCCCTGAGAAGACTCATGTATCTCATTTTATACTGGTAATGTGTCTTGTGGTCCTTTTGCATGGTAAAGGAAAGGTGGAGTTTGCTGTCCTAAAGGCAGACTATGTAATATACTTAGGAGAAAGGGGAGGTTKGAAATGTATTGTGAGGAAGAATTATCTCTTTAAAAGCATTAATGTCCTTTTGCACCGCAGTGTCTGCTTACTCTGTGATATATCCTTTATCCTTTTCCATTCTCATGAGATAGATAAGAGTTCAGTCTTAAATACCCAGCTGTCCTAGGAGACCTCTGATAAATTTGAATACTCTTAATTATGTGAATATTYGACATGAAAGACATGTGGGATGTGAATTATTTTTGCGGATTACAGGGGGCTGGAAGATGAACCTGGCATAACTCAAGCTCAGTTACGTTATGAAAAAGCTGTATCAGGGGAGGGAAGCGATGAGGGAGAGGAGCTCAGAATTCCAGCAGTGCCGGCAACGTTGGAGAGGGGCAGAGGATGCGGCTGCTGATGCCTCTTTAAGGACAGGAGTGAGCAAATTAAAAGATAAAGCTTGAAAGGTTATTTACATCGCACAGGTGAAATGCATTCCTCGGCAGTTGCTTAGCAGCCAGAGAAACACTCGCAAGGCTGGAGCAGTGTGTTCAGATACTTCTGCTGACACCTCATGGAAAATACTGTAGTTACACTAGTTTAGGCGGAGTGTCATCTGTATTTTTCTTCGCTGTCTTTTTCTATACTATAATTGAAYGTCAGGTTCTGAAGCCACATTAGTGTTGTCTGCCATCTCCTAAGTACCCCCCAAAGAGGGGAAAATGCTGCCTTCCAGGAGCCTTTTGTTTCCTTCTCGTGATGAACCATTGTTAATATGGATCAAAAGTAGGAAAACAACTTTACTTTATGTCACATTTCCCTTTTGACATCAGGTTAGAAACAACACTGCGAAATGAATCAACAAACAGTGACAGAAACACCTCCGGCAGGGAACCTGCCCCAGCTCTTCTGGGCCTTTCCACCACCCTCGCGGTTCTGCCCCCTGACGCCTGTAGTTCTTGTCCAGTCTGGAAGGTTCTCTGGAATTTTTGGTTTCCAGGGTTGGGATCTCCCTCCCTCGAGACAAGCTGTTAGCGGATTCATAACGTTGACAAGCAGAGACCTGCCTGAAGGGGCRCCCAGACCGTGGCCCACCGCCCTGCGTGCCAGTCCGGCTGTCACCCTGCTCCTGGGCTCAAACCCGGCGCCCCGGCCGTGCCCACCCCGCTGCGTCCCGCAGCGCTCGGCTCCGCACACGCTTGGACTCTTAGCCTCTGCGTGGGGCCAAGAAGGAGGGTTGAGGAAAGGCTCCCGACAGCCCCCGAACTGAGCCCAGAAAGGGGCCGGGGCTTCRTGCTCCGAATGGGCCTCGGCTCCCTGGCCTTGGCGCAGACAAGCCTTGGCTCCGCTTTGGCGCGGAGGAGCAGAGGGAGCTGCCGCCGGAGCCTGGGCAGCCCCGTCCCGCCCGCCGCTGCCCTTCAGGTGCCTGGCGTCGGTACCAGCCTTGCTGCAGCCCGGGTGCCCAGTGCRGGTGGCCAGGGCATTAACGTGGGGCCCAGATTTTATGGTTTTTGCAGCGTTTAATAGTGTTTTTTATTTGTCACATGGGGCTTGTGTTAGTTGTTAAATAAGTGCTGTTTATAGCAGGGTACTAGAAACAGACCCAGTGTCAGTAATAGTTGGGGTAAGGCTGACTGTAAAAACTACTTTGGCTATAATATTTTTATTTAAAACAGAGGCTAGCTCCTTTGGTTTTAACAAAAAACTAAACATCTGTGGAAAAGCTAATATCCACATAAAGAAATCCCACCTAATTGCATCAGTCTTCCAAGGAAGATAACACGTTTATAACCCGTACATGGAGGAGCACAGGTCCGGGAGCTGCAGGCTGCAGTTGCAGAAAGCAGTTGCAGGCTTCCCTGAAAGGCACCACGTTGTTCTCCTCTCTGCCCTCCCTGCCGGGGGAGGTTGCTTTGGTTTTGTTGCTTTTTTGCTGCTTTGGCAATTCATTGGAGTTGGGGCAGCTCCAGGTTATGCAGCTGCTGCACTGAGGCTGCAGTGGAGATTGCTCCAGAACTTTTGCACATTCTTTGGTTTAAATTTTAATTATCCGAATTTTGAAATGCAAAAGCTGTGGTAAACATTGTAGTTTTAATTCTCATGTACAAATTCGAAACAAAATTGTTTCAGAGAAATAAGATGCCTATTGCCTATTATGGCAAAGTCCTTACCAAAAGTGCATTTCAGATAGTGACGAATTAGCTTGCCAGAGTCCTCGCTTTTGTGTCAAAGCTTGGGTTTCGTCCAGATGTCCACGTTACTTCACAGGGCTGCAACATGGGCCATGCTCAATGATCTTAACTCTTCAAGAATGAATGTGAGATTATGCTGTCTACCTGGGACTTCACTAGGACAGCTTTGCATTGCGTCTGGGCTGCTTTTCTCTCGCCTGTATTAAAGCTGGCACCAATGCCCAACGTGCCTTGTAAGCTCTTATTGATCATGTAATAGCTGCTTCATTTGCCCAGAGAATTACTCTGCTGTCAGTGAACCTGTTGATTTTTAAAATGGTATGAAGTGCRTGCTAGGACAAGGAGCAAACCAACAAAGTCAAATCTGATTCTCGTTAGACAGGGCTTTATTTAAAAATAAGTAAATAAAAATCGGAGAACAGAACCCYGATTTTACATGCTCATACAGGCCCATGGTTATTTTTTTCTGATATTTTTAATAAGAATTGCCACCAGTGCAACTTCAGATTTTTATCTAAAGCACAGCATGGTTTTGTATTTCAATTTTTGAAACTTTAAATACAAGATATTATGGTGGAAAGAATAGTAGTATAATGAGCTTCTGAGAGCTTCTGGGCTGCATAATCCCTCAAGCAAGTTGTGAGCTTTCCCAGTGAGCAAGTTGCACTGTAATGACTCAAAATGCCATCAGCATCTTTTAAACCAGGCACAAGGTCTTCTTGTAAGCACCTGCATCGCAGGCAGCTTTGATTTCTGCCATTGCCTGAAGTTTAGACCCGGGTGCTCAGGGTACTTACACTGTCCCCATCCTCTAGATTTAGTCTAGATTTAGCTGCCCAAACACTAGGCTAGAAGGAATGCTGGAACAGACTGTTGGGGCTTCCCTGATCGTGCTCTGTCTTTGGATAGATAAGCCTGTTCTGCACTTACCATAATAAATACACGTTTCAGTGTTTAAGGTGTGCTTCAAAGACAGTAAGTGTCTTGGTTCAGACTGTTCTGGAAGGGGATTTTCAGCGTGTCCCACATGCCCCAGATGATCATGCTAATGTGTTTCAGCCTTCCCTGCAGCAGCTATTCAGATTTGCACACAATCAGGAAATATTTATACCATGGGGAGAAAGAGGCTCTAATGTCTGCTGAGTAGTGTGTGATTTTTGGTAAGGGTGATCTATATTCATGTCCTCTAGCACTTCCTGTTGCTATTAGGAGGAGAAATAGAGGAGAAAAGTTAAACCTTGGTCTCTAGTGTTATATGTGAATACTCTCCCTACTGGGGTTTTTTTAAAAAAAATAAATAATAATAATTAAAAATGCACTGCAACCTCATTTTTCCCCGCGTCTTTCGAGCAGAAGAGTAGATGGTTTAGTTTTCCTTTAAGGGTGTCTGAAACATTTCTGTTTGTTCCACATCTGTGAATTTTACTAGGTGTGCCTCATGTTGTTCATAATTTGAGTTTTATGAGTTCACAGGGGCACCCAGGTAACTTGGCTTTATTGTATTTCAGTGCCTTTGCTTTCTTTAAGGATTGTAAGGTACTCAGGTGCTGCAGTGGCTGTGGTCATTGAAGTATATTGGAAAAATGAGTAGATCTGACCTTTTCCAATATGTAACCTATTTCATTTCTTGTCAACTTACAATGTTTCAGCAAAATTTGAGGGTTACTGTTGCATCTGTACCTCTATTGTAAACATATCTAATCTGTCACTGTAAAGAATTAATTTTTGTGGTGTTAAAACAGGAAAAGCTCATGTGTAAATGACAATATTAGGTTTCTCTAAGTCTTAAAAAAGTTACACGTGCCTGGTGCTCCTGAGAGATAAGACAAAGCAGGGCAAAATCTTCATAGATCTATAGAGGTTAATTTCCTGTAAAGGCAGCTAGCTGGTTTGTGGGCTACTAAGAGGGTCCCACAAAAATAGCAGGTGTGGTGAGGGAGATCTTTTCCTGTACCATTTTCTTGGAATGCTTTGAATGAAATGGATAAGGTGATGGAACCTAGTTGCTTGTTTGCTGAGTGCAGTGTGGTTTTCTGTGGTAGTAATGCCAAAAAGACATTGTGACTCCACAGGAAAGACTGTTTATTATACATTAGCTTTGACAGGAAGACTTGAAATGTAGAAGAGACACATTCCAAACAATGGGATTTTTGTTTTTATTCTTGACTTCAGCAAGATTTCTTTTAACTGTTTTACTTTCAACCCCATGGCACTGTTAATTTTCAGTTGTTCCATAGGGGTCAAAATGCAGCTCTTGGGGAAACTACATAAACGAAACCCTCTTGTGTAAACCAAACCCTCTTGTGTACAGCTTAGGACATAAACAGAATAAAATCGGAAATTACTGTATTGTATCCAGTGGTTGGCAGGAACATAAATCCATCTTGAATATGACAGAGACAAGAACTAAACCCGGAGCCTGTTTTTAAGGCAAATCCAGGATGTGGTTTGAGTTGCGAAAAAGATGGTCTGAAGTCTGCCAGCCACATACATTTTTTTTTCTCCTTTAAGAGAGATTGATCTTCATGTCGGTTCTTTGGATGTGTAGTTTACAGTATGTAATAATTCTTGTCTTGTTCTCATGATACTGGTGCAAAAGTTTGTTTTTATTTCTGCAAGGGATGTGGGAATATGGGGGGAAAAAAAAGAGCTATCAAAATGTCTCTCCAGTTGAATAATAAACCTGACAGCTAAAGAAGCTGCTTTCAACAGTGCAAAGGTTGGGCAGAATTAGATTTGTTGAGTGTTTTATTCTAGAAATTTTATGTTTGTAGAGGTAGTCAAGGCTCTGAATTGTTGTAGTTCAAAACTGGATTCGTAAGCTACTCCTTATGCCTCACTAATTTACTCTTGTATTTGAGTTTGAGTTCATCCCAAGTTATGCGGGATAACAGGAGACTGCTTAATAACTGGGACAAATCCATGGCGCCCTGACYGCAGCTTGGATATTATGAGGTCCCCATCTTTGCCAGGTGTTTGCCAGGGTTCCCATAATGAGGGAATGAGGATAACCATCATTAGGGAGAATCTTTCATGGTGTCATCTACCGTGGTATCATAAGCTGTGTTGAAAGGGCCCACAGGAGGTTGTGTGGCCCAACCCAAGCTCCAAGCAGGAGCAACTTCAAATCGGATCTGACTTGCAAGTTCAGTGAAGTTCAGATTGCTCTTCCAAAGTCAAATTTCATGACATTGTTATCTTGATCCAACCAGGCCCCAGTAAGTTCTGCAAAGCAAACAAACAAAAATCCACAGTTCTGRGAATCTGTGGTCGCCTCACGTTGTGACTGCTGCCCCTAACAGTTTTCATGACGTTACCCAAACGCCAGCCCGGTGCAGCTGCCATGTGGGACGCTGCCAGAAGCAGCGCTAGGCGGGCCGGCCCCGGCCCTGCCCGTGGGACAGCACGAGGGCTCTGAGGTGCCCGGGACCAGTCTGGCAGAGGGGGTGTTTGAAGAGCAGGAGCAGCGTGTGCGGAGGCGGCTGCCCGCAGCCCTCCCGCTGCCCTCAGCAGCTCCTCGGCCCTGCGCTGGGCTGCCCTGCTGCACCTCGGGGATGAGAAACGAGGAGGTAGGAACGGCCTGCGCTTCCGGGGCCTTGTCCCGTCTCACCAAGGCTGAGTTTGCCCTCCTGGGCTCCAAAGGGAGGCCAGGCAGAGTCCGTGTAGAGTCGTYGTTTGCCTTGCAAACTGCAGAGGCCGCGTGAGGTGATGCCCCGTGAGGTGATCCCACGTGGGAGCATCATTTTTCCACAGGTAGTAGGGTGAAAAACTGCAAGAGATCAAACATGGCAGAGAACTGGTAGCTCAGTAAGGGAGTTTATAGAGCACAGTGTCTTTAAGAATGGAGTGGTGGTGATTTACAGGGAGTATTTTCTGGCTGCAAGAGCTACTGTGGCCGTGTTTGCTTGAGGGGCTGTGTCAGGTAGCCCTACCCCACTGGGCTGTTGTAAGGAGACCCTCTGYCTGCGAGTCGGCGTGAGGGACAGCGGGTGGGAAACACCCCTCACACAGGCACAAAAAGGGCTTGGAGGCTCACGGAGAGGTGGGTGGCAGCCACGGCCAGAGGAACGTGAAGAGGAATGAGGACAAAGGGACGTCCCTGAGGGCTGTCAGTGCCAAAAACGTTCTGCTGTGCTGCCCTGTGCGCCCCTCCATCTCGTCCTCTTCCTGGACACCTTTCTCCCTGTACCCGGTAAGGAGCAGAACAAAACCAACTGCATCAGGTCTAAGTAACATCTGGGCAAGTGATTCATTGTGTGAAACGACCCCCTGTGTCTCTGCTCAGCAAAGAGATCCCCTGCCTGCTCTCAGCAGGGCTCGCAGCTGTGTCAGCAATGCTCTGCTCTGAGAGCTTCTATCCACACATCACTTAAATTTATACAGCAAGTGCATTTCCCTAATTTCTTTGCAGTTCTGTGACAATTTATTAATCTGACAGTTTTAATATTTTATTACATTTTGTGACAAGGAGATTATAGGGATTCTATTCTGATGTGTTTAAAAATTAGTTGGCACTGAAGGCTGCTATTTGCAATAAATATAAAATAGGAGTAGTGCTCATGCTTCGTTGTAAGCACACAATGAATTAAGGCATTCCCTTTTGCTCTCAACAAGTGCTAAACTAAAAGATTAAATATTTATAGACAATTTTACACATATAAATTATTACTCAAGGCCATTTGGTCTTGAAATATAACTTTGAAGTATGGAAAAAGTCAGATTAAGAGTATTTCTTTTTGGCGGGAGTTTTTATAACTTTTCTTTTTCAAATACTTTGGATGCAGAGTTGCTGATACTGTTTAACATTCTGCTGTTAAAAACTTTATCCAATTTAAGGAGTAGATAAATCTTTAAAATTTGTAGGCTAATCTAGCATATATCAATGGTGATATTTTGGGAAAAGATATTAATTCTTGAAGGCAGACTCAATGATGAATCACATGTAATTTTATGCATTTATACAGAAGTTTGAGCTACTGTTGTTGCCTGGTTCTGTCTTTTTACCAAAAGGATCTCAAAAATCAAATTCAGGATAGTTTTTCAGCACAGTTATCTGTTTGTGCCCTTCACATAGCATGATTTGTAGCTGAGGATTTTGGTAAGTTAAATTCAAACTTGCTCTTATAAAAGGGTGAAAAAGATGTTTTGTTGGTGCTTTAAGGAACATTTTATATCAGGCCAAAAATGGTGATTTGCTGGTTTTGTCAGTACTGCAGTTACGCATATCATTGAGATTGGAGTTGCCTTTGGTAATTTAAAGTAATCACAGCAAGACCACTAACAAAGTCTACAGGGGTTGAATCTGCCTCTGTTTCCCTCAGTTTTCGGAATGGAACTTGCGGTATTTAATCATAGATTTTCCTGTCAATCACATTTCACAAGGTTTATATGTTTTTTTTTTTTCAAATAGTTTTTAAATAATATATAATTAACTTTGCCAATAACAGTATGGAAATCTCCTGTTTTTGTCTTTGCAGTTATAGCCTCAGATGCTGCCCGGATTGTGAACACCTGTATGCTTTCAGAATTAGTTCAACAGCCTTCGGCTGCTTTGTTTGGACAGATGCCTTATTTTATTACCTTTCTTAAAATACAAACAGTGCTGGATAGCGTTCTGTCTACGCTTTTTCTGTCAGCTTCCTGAGCAGCTGCCAGGCATTTTCTTTTTAATATGATCTCGGGTTCTCTGCTGCCGGTAGATAGAAGCTGAATATAAACATTTTCTCCTCCCTGCAGAAACTAAAATGCAAATAAGTGGTCTGTAAGCATAATGAACAGTTGCTGCCTTCTTCCTACCTAAATACAGAAATCAGTAATACACTTCAAGAGCTGTCTTAATGTAAAATGACAGATCTAACAAAGATAGAGAATGCTTGTTCAGCAACTTGTCAATTTTGGTGTATCATCTTTCATCTGAATGATGGAGCTCATCTGTCGTAAACTACGGTGTAAGTTAATTGTGGGAAATCTCTTGTGCTTAAAAAAGCAGATAGTGAAAGCAGGTCTGTTTGCAGTACTGCCACAGGCTTTGAAAGCRGTAGTTTCAAAACTGGAGTAAATAAAGGATGATCGCTCACACAGAGGGTTTTAATTACTGCTAGGGAGATTTTGTACGAGAGGACAAAACTAGACTACGTACCTAATTAGAGAAAATGTGTCAGTCATTCAGAGACTGGATAGTCATGCTCATTTTTACGGTATAGCTCCTAATGGTCAAGAAATGGCAAAGTTATTGTTGCAAAGTACTGGGTAGGCTCTAGCTTTCATAAATGATGCAACGATCATATCAGCCAAAGTCAGATACAGTGCAGGGTGGCATTGTGTTTGGTTTTCTATTTGTTTTTTTTTTTCCAATGCACATTTACTGCAATAGGCAGGCTTTATTTTTTCTGAAGCTGAACTCTTCTGAAATCAGCTTACAGTTGCTAATTATATTGTCTATAGCGGGAACTCGAGAGAGAGCTGGTATTGACATACATCACTGGAGTGGGGTAAATTAAAATTAAAGGAATTTTGCCCTTGTTATATGCCAGAAGTGAAATGTATGCATCCACAAGAGAAATATGAATGAGTTACCTTTGGGTCTCCATATGCAAAGAGATTAGATTCTTCTTATGACTGCATTCCTTTTCCTTGAGCGTCTTCTCCATTTCTTTGGATGCCTGCTTTCCCCTGTTACATTACTCTGATGATAAAACTTTGCTGTCTCAGAGCAATAATGTTTTTCCCCACTTCCCTTCTTCTCCATAGAAATAATCACCTGAGAACTGAGATCAGGGGCTTTCTGGGCATTGCAAAGACACACAAAGTTCTCCTTATGCTTTGGTGAGGAAAGYAGGGTCTTTCAGCTAGTTGCTTCTTCTTCCTTGTTCCACTTTCTTTTCCAGTGTGTTTCCCTGGAAGGGAAGTCCCTACTTAGTTCAACTGAATGTGCAAGCATTTAAAAATAAGAATTGTTTCATGCAGTTTTAATTGATGTTAGTTAACTGATCGTCAACTAATTTGATTTGATTACAAATCAAACTTTACAAATCAACTTTAGTCCCTCGGATAATGTAGTCTGCATAGTAGTGATGAACTTTGTAAAGGTCAGTAGAACTGCTGGTGAACTGGCTCATGTCCTGTATTTCAGATGTTCCTCAGTCGTGAGAAGCATCTAGTTTCTTCAGCAAGTGCATAGTAGTGTTGAACATGCAGAACTGTGGAGTTGTCATTGTTCGGAGCTGGCCACAGGCTTTGTATTTAGCGGACAATACAGGCCTCCGTGTAGATCCCCTGGATCTACCTCCTGTCTGGAGATTTGTTTTGGCTTGTAACAGAGTTACCTTCTGATAAGGAGTAAATGGTGCCTTTATTTTCGCTTTTGCTTAGCCTTGTACCATTGTGTAGCCTAGCACACTGCGATTTTTATATATGTGCCCTTTCATTTGGTAGCTGGAGCGTCAGTTGCAAGATGATTGACTAGAAAACCTTGATCTTTGGAGGTTCTTCAGGTTRCCTCTCTGTGCATCTTTTCTCTCTCTGTTTTAGTTTTGCTCTTTCCTCTTGGAGTGCTGGAATGCAGAACATATTTCCTCCTTCTGATAAGTTTTGCTGTCTTTTGTCCAATATTCTTCATTAGTTTATTTTAAGGACTTTGGATATGCTTTTCCTATGTGTTTATCTAACTAATACACATACAAGCACTTGTATGTACATTTATAAAAAATGATATATACTCTAAAGATGTATTAAATCYCAAGGTAGATGACTAAAGCATCTGTTATGTGTGATAACTGAGAGATTTTTTCAAGCTTGTGGAGATAAAACGATGACTCTTCATTTCTGAACAATGAATGCAGCGAAACACAGAGCTCTGATACATTCTTCTCTTGCATGAGGAAGTGCTTCACATCACGACAGGCAGCTGGTTTCCCAAGTTAAAACTGTTTCGCCATTGAGGAGCCTCTTGACTCTTGATTCATCTCCTTTTGAGCCCGATGAAATTCTTCAAGCAGGTCGGGGAGCGGCGGAGACAAGAATAGACTGTGGTACTAGTTGAATTTGAGGTCTTGAATGCAAACTTGGTGTTTAGAGAGCACAGTTTAATGCACAGGCAGGGCACAACAGCTGATTGTTGGTGCTCTTCTGTTTGATAGGATCTTGGACAAGGACAGACCTTCCTAAATCTCCAAGGAAACAGTGCAGTAGGGGCAAGCAGGAATATGCAACTGCATTTATATATATCATCAATACTTTAGATTTAGTCCGTCTCCAGTCTTGTTCCTCTTATATTTTAAGTGARTTACGTGCCACATTTTCAGTGTTGGGGTTAAATGACTTTGCAGAACGTCTACAGTATGCAAACAAATATAATTCTGGGATTTAAATACGTATTTTCTATGTGCTGAAGGAATAGAAATTACTAAGAATTAAAAGTACACCTTGCTGTCACTGTGGAAGGACCAGTGTGAGGGAATTCAAGACATTCATAATCATCTCAATTTGAAGATTTGGGGAATTTGCTACTTCTAGAACCCTGATTTGTTTCATTATTGGGAGCTGAGGAGAAGGGGGCAGGGACCCTGGCTGATGGCAGGACACCAGCTGATTCCTTATCCGACAGAAGTGACAGGGAGAGGCCGATGACACAGTGTAATTTGTGCTGCTCCTTTCTCACTCTGCAATAGGCCTCCCAAAGGGGTATCCAAGTTCCAGCAGAGCTTTCAGGCACCTTGTGCATTTGTTTCCTGCTTTCTGGGACTGAATCTTGGCTCCTCAAGCTGCTGTTTGCTTCCCTGCCAGGCTAGTGCAGCTGCTGTAGGGATCTGTGGAGAAAGACGGAGCTTCTCCCATCCAGCAAGAAAAAGATTTTTCGTTTGTATTCATGGAGTCTGGATTTGCTTCTGGATTATGACCCGTTATGGAGAGCTGCAGGTCATAAAAGGTTCCAGGACCATCAGCTGGCCAAAGTGTGGCTGATCCTTTAGTCTRCATTGCCTATAGTTGCTTGATAAATTCAGAACAGATTCTGAACAAATTCACAGAACAAATTCCCACTACTAAAATAATCTATGTCCATGGCATGAGTTTTTAAAGGATACTTAGAATAGAAGCCACTGGGTATTTTTTGTTCATTCACTCAGCTGGAGATGTTTAGCTGAGCTGTTTTTCATGTAAATAGAATGGAAATCTGTCAAATAGACATGTTATTTATCTAAGCTTAAATTAAAGTTGATTATGAAGGTTCTGAGTTGTCTTTATCTCCAGTTCTTCCATGTACAGGAAGAGTTTGCTCTTCTCCTTGCTCTGTGTGTTGGCACGTGATCTGCTGCAGTGGTTGTCATGGTCTGGGRAGATTAATCTCTGCAATCTGTATCATCCTAACGTTTGTCTCAGTGATTATATTTGAAATAATCAAAAAACATGTCTGTTGTTTGTGTAATTTCGGCTGTAGTGAAATATGGTGCTTGAAATTATTTTGTATCCTGTGGGTATGATAGATGAAGTTATTCTTCCTTGCTTCCGGAAGAATACATATTAGAAAATGATTATACAGCCATCATTTTGCTTTTTGCATGTTTTTCAGCAATCATAGAAAAGAATAAAAGAAAATGATTATATCATCTGATGAATATTAAAAATATAGCATTATTATGAGTTTATTGTTGAATACTTTAACTAGAAAAATATTTATCTAGATAGTTTCATATCTTGCTTTTTTTWAACATCCTTAATGTAAAGGATATAGTTTAACTTAATATAGTGTAACTTGTACACTATATAAAGTGAAATGATTCATTGCAAGGAGATTTTTACATTCTTTCTCTAGACAAAGACCATCGATCGTATTTACCCCTCTTTTGGCATACCCACCAMCCACTTGTGTTGAAGTAAATGAAAACATAAAATATTATCAATTGACATTTCTCTAATTTGACATTTCTCTATTTTTTTTCCTGCTTAAGACCTCAGTAGATCTTTGTTAAGATATTTTTAGTTTGATGTATCATTGTAGTTCTGTTATATATCAGTAAAAATTTGATAATGCTTTTTGGTAATTAGCTTTCTTCCAATCTTTATCAACTTCTGGTTATTTACCAACTTCTGGTTATTGTTACCTTTTCCTAATACATAAAAACTCTGCAATGGGTTGGTGATCTCCAAGAGCTTCAGAACTCCATCTGAATTCAGTCATGCCAGGAATGATTGCATATGTGTAAACACATGTAATTTAGCAAAACAATCCAGACTTTGGTCATCGTCACTGCCTTACTCTAATTATTTATTTTTTCTTCATTTTTAGGTCTGGCAGTTTCTCTTCAACTGCTTCATGGAGACATAGAACAAATCAGGAGAGAATACACATCTATGTTTACCCATGGCGTATCCATAACAAGGAAGCTAGGCTTTTCCAATATCATCATGCCTGGTAAGCTGAAAAGAAGAGAACGGAAAGCATCTGAAAACTAAATATTTTCTCATTAATTCTTTTCCCTCATGCTTGTTGCCAAAGAGATACTGTGTTCTAAGAATTCTTAAACTTTTCTGGGGCCTTTAGATGAAAGCAAGGTGCTTCCCTGCTGCCGYGTTGCCCTGTGCAGTGCGTGGCTCCTGTGCCAGTGCAGAAGGTGTACAGCCATGGCAGGCTTGCTTGGAGAGGACACCTCCCTTAATGGAAGAGAAGATGATGAAATGTAGAATTGCTGAGCTCTAACTAGAGAAAAGTTCAACCAACAGAATATTATGGGGCATTTCTTAAGAGATGGTCCCTTTTTAAGTAGGGATTCACTGGCTTTTACTACGCTCTACAGGTTTCACCAGCCTTGTACAAACAATACTGCAATTGTAGTTACAGATGGTAATAGGGATATAGATACTTCATTTTGATTATGTTGTGTGGAAAACATGCAAGTATTTTAATAAGGAAGGTTGAAAGRGTGTGTTGGTATGAATGTGAATAAGCAAGTAGAACAAGGATATGGATGGCAGTAACATCTGAAACCCTCTTCCTGACATGAAGATTCGGAAAAAGTTTAATAGTTTGTTGAAAATTATTAGGCTAGTATATTTTTAAAGCAAAATTATACAAGTAGACTAGTTTTCCATGGTGGTGTTGATGTGCTGTTGCTGAGAAATGTTGCAAGGAGAAGCTTAGTTCCCACTTTGAGTCCAAACAAGAAGCTTTGACTTTGAAAATCATCCTCATGAATAAATCGTCTTCATGACTTGCAGATTTTTAATAGGGACTACTTGCTTGTTATAAAGGTGTATCTTGTTTTTCTGTATACATAAATTAGAAGTAAATTAAGGTTTTAAGACAAGAATACATAAGCTTAGATACTTCACTTATCATGGAAGTCTTAAACATGCACTTAAAAAGCTCAGTAACAAAATTTAGCTCTAGCTTTGGGCATCTACTTTCCTGGGGCTTCTGCCTGAGATTTGGCATCTGAGGATACCCGTGTACATTCTTACTGCTGGTTAAACAGCTGCCCTTCAGCATCCTTGGTCAGAAATGAACTGTTGTGGAACTTCATGGAAATATCCTGCTGCTGCTACTACTCTAGCTAGAAGGATAACATGAGTCATGTGCCATTTAATTTTTATATATATAATGCACTATATATTACGTACATTTGTATATATACAAACGTGTATGTATTATTCCGTGTGTATGTGTGTAGTGAACATCTTCAATTGAAATCTTAAGGATTATTACCTAGTCATGTCTGTGGATTGATTAGCTGTTGAATCAAATGTGTATTGTAGATAATACAGCAGATAATGATGGGAGCTGTTTTTTACTGAGCACAGAAGCCTTTCCGCATTTATTATTTATATGTGTATGATTTAGTGACCTTCTGCTCTGTGTTATCAAATTTTCAATGACTTCTGTAAATAGCTCTCTTATCCCTTCATTTTCCAGTTGTGAAATACTGTGATGTGCTGACATGCTAAAAATACATTACGGTAGAACACTGTGTAATCAGCTGTCAGAGGAATTTCTCAACTCAGTTTCTAAGGATTGTGCAAGCTCAGTTTAGCACTTTTTTATTAAAAAAAAAAAAAAAAAGTGGATTTTGGCATGCTGCTTTCTCAGACCAATTGTATACATATCTCTCTTTGAAAAGTGCACAACTTTATTCTGTGTTTACTGGCATAGATAAGATACTTCCTGAGGGGAAAAAMAAATGTTTACTCTTGCAATAATAAGTTCCAAAGGCAACCACAGAAATGTGCTCTAGGTACTGAAATGGCTGCAAGAGCCAAAATGTGCATTTTCTGTTAAAATTCCCCTTTTCTCTTTTGGTTGTTTTTCTTCGTAGGTGGATATAGAACTTCCATCTTTTGCCACTGTAAATGGGCATGAATTACAGAGTTACATTTTTTTATTTCCTTCTTACTATCCATTCAAGCTCTTCTTCTAACGTTAGAAGAGGCCAGAGAACTGCGAAGTCAGTACATTGGCACTRTGTTGATTGGTCTTTCCCTTGTATACTCACTTTAGATGGTCTATGATGCTGACATTTGTATCTGAGCTAGACAGTGTTGGCTGAGCTGTTACTTGTTTCTAATCCTGGACCTCTTCTGTGATAGTACTTAACAATTAAAGTGATGGAAGGCTCCACATGAACCTGCAATGTTAATCTCTGCAATGAAACGGTAGAACTTCCAGACCCCTTCCATTTTTCATTTAAAAAAATGCATTTTTTTCCTTAGTGCTCTGGCATTTTAATAATTTCTACTAATTCAGCAGATAGATTGAACTGTTCAGAGTATTGCAGTGCTTTCAAGTTACAAAAAGCTTAAGCTTTTGTATGCTTAAGGTATAAAAAATTAACTTTATAACTATCAAATCAGCATTGCTTTGCATCTGTCAATGTTTAGCTTTGTTTATTGTGAAGTTTCTGCAGCTGTCCAGGTAATTCTTATCTTCTCTTTGAGAAGYTGTTGAGTATAGAACCTTTTCAGAACCTTTGAAATGAAATTGAAATTAAAATCTTTGTCTTTTTATCTATAAAAATAATCAAAATGCCATCTGTGTGATAACATGGATTTTTCAGTGATAGGATTTTGAGAGGGASAATGTGCTTTGAGGCAAAGCTTTCAATAAGAGTCTGGAGAGCAAAAAAAAAGTAAAGAAAGCTATAAAATCTGTTCTTTTCTTCATGTTAAGTGTTTGTGTCTGCATAGCTGTCAGTAAGTTTGGATTTAGTAAAGAACTATTGATTCTAGGGAGGAAAAGAGTTGTGTTTGCCACCTAAACGTTTTTCTCCCACAAGGACTGACAGGAATTTTTCTAACYTTCCTCATTCTGTCCTGGGTACGAGCAATGTAAACTTTCACCTGCCTCCGCTTGCTCTTCTGATTTTCAAGAATGCAAAAACATGTGCTTTTAATTACATGCCCCAATATTGCCTGGATGTGTTAGTTACACAAGATATGTTTAAGCAATATTGTCAAGTAAAGATACCTTGAATTTTGACCTTTCGCAAAACTATAGTAATCTGTTGGGGATATCCTCTGCTATCCAAATCCTACTTTARTATTTCTTTGAAATCCTTGATTTTACTGGAGGAATTACCATTTCTACAAGTCACTGGAGGAAACAAGGTTAGTAAYGCCTAACTATGTAGTATCTTAAACCACTGCAAGAAACTTCTGGATTGTTTTCCTTCTCCTCTGTTCCCCATAATCTCTGTTTTGTTTTCTTGATTCTTTGGGAACTGAAGGGAAAACAGAAGACAATGAAAAGGGAAGAATGACGTAATTTAAATGAACTTCCCTCAATTAAGCTTCTACAAGTAGAGGAAGGGCAAAAGGKCCTTTTTCAGCTTATAGGATTCGGAAGACTAAATTGGTTTTCTGTTGAGTGGAGAATATATATGTGTATATGTATATATACATATAGCAATGGTATGTGGGAGGCATGTACAAGTGTAGTCTTGAAAGTCTGCACCTGCTGA
The DNA here is from genome assembly GCF_003342845.1 of Nothoprocta perdicaria. Taxonomy (NCBI): domain Eukaryota; kingdom Metazoa; phylum Chordata; class Aves; order Tinamiformes; family Tinamidae; genus Nothoprocta; species Nothoprocta perdicaria. Next base: position 501,607 of record NW_020455449.1, read on the forward strand.
TTTACAAAGGTAAGCAGCATTAGCAAACAAGTGAATGTTTAGCTTTTTAAAATGATTTCTCAAAATTCTATTGAAAAGGATGTATTGACAATCAAGAGGCAAAGCTTTTGTAAATCCTTTATTCCCTGTTTGTCCGAATCAGTTTGCTTTGCACGTTGCTGTTAAAGGGAGAGCGCACAGAGCTGCTGCTCCTCACGGCTGCTCAGCCKCACACGGATGTGCCCTGCCAGCCCCAGGCCTGTCCGCGAGATTTGCCCGCTTCCTTAGAGCTATCCCTGGCATCCTCAGTGATCTTCACATCTCATGCTTAGTGGTCTTCACATCTCCTCCCTTCAAGAAGACATTCAAAGATGAACAGCCGGCCACTCCTCCAGTATCTTCTACAATGACAACGGAACAAGAAATATTTTCAGCCATGGGATTTCACCTGCTGAAGTGATTAAATTCCTTGTGAAATGCAGTGTGCCTAAACTGATCTCCTTAAAGATCTTCCTCTATTGCATGCCTCTGCATTATGATTTTCACAGAAAAGTTACCTTTTTTTTTTTTTTTTCTTTTTGAATTAAATACAACTGTGTAGTTTGACTTTGAAATCCTTGATATATTAGAAGGAAAAAGACCATCACGTTTCTATTGCCAGAAAGGTATCTGAAAGAGATTAGGTATTGGAGTGTTATTCTAGGACTTGATGCTTTTTTTCTTTTCAGTAATATTATTAATACAACACATATTTTGATAGCTTAAGTGTCCTTTAGGATTCTTATCGAGTCTCCAGATTGTGACTGCAGCAAGTACTTGTCATCTAACTCACCAAAATTTAATCTAGACACTGTTTCGTTACCTGGTTCCTACTGCTGCCTTTCCCAGATAAGGGGCCACCTAGTTTTGATTTGAACTCTTCTGCCGTGTTCCTTATGTTTCATTCTGTTTCTCATGAGACCTTTCACTGCCCTTTTACAAGTCTACTGGGCTGAAAAGGGAGTGGAAGATTTTCCTGTCCTTTTCTTTTACTTTCCAAAGTTTGTTTACTAGTGTCAGTGGATCATCATGAATATTAGCATTTTATTTTTCAGCAAGACATCAAATGCATTTATTTGAGGTCTTGGTGTCAGGGTGGGCTAAAGGTCCCCAGCCTTCCCTGCAAGTTAGAATCACCTGAGATGTGTTTTTGTTGTTATTGTTTTGCGGATTTTTTTGAGGTCCTCTTGCTGATAGGAGTGGCACATTGCCCCATTCTACAAAGTCCTTTAAAGACTTTTGCTCTAAATCATATTGTATCCACAASGTTTAGAGCCTATATACAACCTTTTTATCTGTGCTGTGCTCAGAAATCACAGAATGACAGAATATTCAAGGTTGGAAGGGACCTCTAGAGATCATCTAGTCCAACCTTCCCGCTCAAGCAGGCACACCTAGAGCATGTGGCACAGGGTGGCATCCAGGTGGGTTCTGAAGACCKCCAGAGAAGGAGACTCCACAACCTCTCTGGGCAGCCCAGGGCTCTGTCACCCTCACAATAAAGAAGTTCCTCCTCACCTGGAGATGGAACTGCCTGTCTTTCAGCTTATGGCCATTTCCCCTCGTCCTATCKCTGGCCAGCAATGAAAACAGCCTGTCCCCTTCCTCCCTGCATTCTCCCTTCCTGAACTTATACATRTTAGTCATATCCCCTCTGAGCCGTTTCTTCTCCAGAGAAAACAGGCCCAGCTCACTCAGTCTCTCCTTATGCGAGAGATGTTCCGTTCCCTTAATCATCTTGGTTGCTCTTCTCTGGACCCTCTTGAGAAGCTCCACGTCCCTCTTATACTGGGGTGCCCAGAACTGCACCCGGTACTCCAGGTCCAGGAAATGCTCAGTCTCTGCCACTGAACTTGAGAGCTGTTCAAGTTGCATTTAAGTTATGCAACRGAGCAACTTGTTACCTTGTGTTTTACAGAGGGGTGGATTAGCAGGAACTTTCTGTGTGCAGAATGGAGCTTTCTGCTCCTGTTAGATCAGAAGTGCCTTGAGGTCTGAACAAAGCTTTCAAATGGTGCCTGCTATCAAAAACTCCTGGTGACTTCAGCATAATTATTTTTAAATTAGCTGCTGCTGTCAGGGGCAGTTCAGATTTGTGGATTCAGAGTGTGTTTTGTTACAGCAGTAAATAGTCCAAGTGGAGTTTCTTTCACTGTAGAGCCTCCTCAAGGATGGCTGGCAAATGAAACTGTCTTTTTCTTTCTAATTAGAGGCAGCTGYCTTTGATCTTTGACAGCTATCTTCAGCCTGAGAGCCTTATTCTATATTAATATGCTACAAGAAGTGTTTCAGTTGTAAGTGTGACCGGAATAGGAGAATATGTTACACTGCCTGTGTCGTCCTCCTCGTATCTGTGTGCCAGCTGCAGCTCACAACTCCCGCAGAGTACGTTCAAAACCAGTTTCATGATAAACGATCGCTGTTTTTACAAATAGGTTAAGTAGAAATGTTTCTAGAGAGAKAAAAAGAACAACCTGTTCTTTCATAGAAGTCGTCTGCCTTTTTCTGGACGCTGTCGTTGGTCTCATCCCCTCTGTGGTGGCTGTGCCCATGGCTCCCAGGGCTCGGAGGGGGCACTGGAGGCCCATGCGAGCCGGGGCAGTGGTGGGCGCCCGGTGGGCGGTTTCATGGGGTGCTGCACAAGGGGGACGTCCCGCGAGCAGCAGCAGCAGCCCCGTGTGAGCGCGTGGGCGGCTCCGCTGTGGTGACGCGGCCCGCACGCGTGTGGGACGGAGCGCGAGCAGCGGCGCCTCCATGGCGGGAGGCGCCTCCATGGTGGGCGGCTCCCYGTGGCGGGCTGGGGGTCACGGGCCTCCTCAGCAGGCACTGCCCTCCCCAACCCACAAGTGACTCCTGCCGCTTCTGTGGTGACTTATAAATCGTGTCCTGTAGCTGGTGGGTCGGGGAGGCCAACCTCCATTAGCTGAGCATGTCCCGCGGCGCTCTGTCTTGCAGTTGTTTCACTGTTTTAATTGGCCWTTCCTCCTCCTCCTGGTAATTGCCTCTTTCTTGTAATTAATGCTGAGCGGGTCTCTGTCCTCCGCTCCAGTTCAGCCTTCGGATGCTTCATTACTCATCGGATTGAAGTCCTTAAGTCTGCCCGCAGCTTCTTCTGTTTCTTTTTCTTGTGGAAACCTGGAGCTGCAGTGTGCCTTGTTTGCATATACGTTTTGGCCAAGAAGGGTCTGTTTTTATTATTTTTTTTCCTCTCACAGCCTGCAAGTGGTGCTTTCTAGCTGACTTTGCCAGGTAAAAGCTGGCATGCTTTGGCAGGACCATATGAAGGTGCAGGTGCTGCTGGGTCTGTGTTGTACAAACTCTGATTTAGCAGCTCAGACATTTCAATTCAGCACCTTTCAAATACAATTAAGTTCACTTCAGCAAACGTCCATGCAGTGTGTGTAGCAAATCCTTGTGCTGCATGAGAAGGTTAAAGCTGAGCAATCATTCACATCATTGCAACTTTGTGGCCTTCTATCAACCTTGGTGGAACTTCGGACATAGCCCTCACCTCATAGTAAAAGCTGTTTTAAGGGATTTGGTCTGTGGCTTTCAGTATTTAGAATCTGCTTTTAATTAGTCAATTGATGAAACCRTAGTGTGATGGTCAAGTTGTATCAAATCACTGGGGTCTGTAACTTTTTTTTCTCCCATAATATATTATTAGCCTTCTTACATCCAATATGCATCAACTTTCTATCTTACCTGTGGTTGGTTGTTACATATTAACCTCATTTTTTTCACTGAGATGGTGGATAGAAGTTAACTGTGCCAAGCTGAGTGCCTGATTCGGACAACACGGAAATGCAATGGGTAGCTTTTTAAATTTGCTAATTTCCAGCATCTGACTAGAACTGCACTTCACATTTCAGGAGAGATTTAGCTGCACAAAGCTGTGTTTTATCTGCACAAAGCTGTGTTTTATCTGCACAAGGCATGTATAACTATCATAGCATTTTCATTCACCTTTTTTATGGAGGCCTTTTTTATCCAGAAAGCTTCTTGTTCAGTCCTAGACAAAGCTGAGCCCTGCGGGGGGTTGACCCCGTGCTGGTTCACACTGCTCCTGTTTGGATGCCTGCGTCCATCTGTTCACTGCACAGCCCTGGAGCCCCCATGARTTCGGAAATCTTGGAAGAAAGCTGTTTATAACCATTACAGGATTTGAAGGATGGAGGTGCTCGATTGAACAAGCCAAAATGAGCTGCACTTTCTTTTAAAAGAAATTCCTTCACAAGGTCTAGATCTTTCATACCATGCAGCATCATTGTATGTAAAGCAGACTTGTCAGCTTAAAGTTGATAATCATTTGCTGTGTTTTTTCCACTTGCTTATTCCTGTACAAAGCCTTAGTCTGAAAATAATCATTGGAGGTTTTCACTGAAGCAGAGTTGGAGAAGGCAGTTTCTGACCCTGAAGCTGGAATAAGTGTGTTGCTTTTTTTTTTTTTTTTTTTTTTTAATGCCATAGTTAAAACTTAGATTCAATTGCACATGCATGGTTTGGACCAGTAATTAAAATCTGATGTACTCTAATAATTAGGGCTTGCTTTACTTGTTTCTGCAAAAATTCCTTACGTTTGCTCAAGTATGGATCTTTAGAAAAAAAATCAGTATGCGTGTACYTAGGCGAGGTGTGTTGGAGGCCTGCAGATACTTTTGCTGAGAGTACCATCTGTCTACCAGACAGATTAGGTATTGAACAGGACTCTTCCTTTCAGGGCTGCTTGTGGCTGCAGTTGCCTCTCTTAGTAAAAATAAGATGATTCAGTCTGTGAGAAAGGTGTCTCTGGGCTAGTGGTTGAGGCAAAGATCCTATAGAAAAAAAAAAAAGAGAGAAAAAAAGAAAAAAACCCCATTATCTTGTAATATGGAGCTTAATTATAGTTTACGTAAATAAAAAATATCATTTAAAGGAGTACAGATATCCTACACTTAAGCATATGATCAGGAAAAGCCCAGAGTATTGGAGAGGTAAGCAGTCCTGAAAAGATGAATCCAAGTATATTGTAATATTTTACAATAGCAAGATTTTCCTTCCATGTTCCTTTCCACAATGAGGTTGACTTCCCAAATCCATTTTCTTTCCAATCAGCAGTATTTTTTTTTCCGATGAAGTTTTTTGCYTCATTTTTTACAACCCTGTTTTTTTAAATCTGATATTGCTTTYATTTGTAATACTGTGTATGAGTATCGTGCTGAAGTTTTGTGAAGAGCTTGGTTTTAAGGTCTGAACTTTCCGCTGTAACTATGTGAACTGTGCAAATTCAGTGTGGTKGTTTCTGTTATGCTGTGGTTGCAAGCGGTGACCTTCTAAAAGGGTGGGTGAAACACATGCAACTACGAAAGCACAAATCCAACRAAGTGAACCTAAAGCCAGAAACTTATTTATTGATTTAGAGGGGAATATAAGACACCAGGTATACCATATACTTTTATACTTGAAGACAGGAACTGTATCCTTGATATATAAGTGACAGCTAGCTTTCTTCTTGATGAATTTCCCAGTGTATTTGTTATCTCCCTTCTGCTTTTATATCCGTTTCCTTATAAAACACCGTTGTTTCTCCTATACTTTGAGCGACTTATTCTCCTTTTTGATTTAACTTGGCCTGCATGATTCGGGTTCTGTTCTCCCTTCAATAAGATGACCCATGTGCCTTGATCTGCTCTGAGACTTTGAAAATGGAGTAGAGCTTCCTGAATGAATGTAGATCAGGAAAACATTCTCTAAAGTATCATATTTAGCAGCCTGATTGCAGCTCCTGCCCAGATTCTCGAAGACAGTAAGAAGACAATAATTATGAAAGTTCATCTTCTTCCTTTGTCTTTTTTTCCATGTGATTTATTTTTTCTGGACATCTAAAAAAGTGATTTTTTTTCTCCTAAGAGCTTAAAATGCAGACACAAGTACTGAAAGGCTGCTTAGGTTTTGCGAAGCTGTGATTACTATCTTGTTTTTCATTCAAATTTTCATTCAAATTTTCACAGTTTGTTGTATCAAGAAATAAAAATGTTTTCAGCATTTCATCTATCTACACTAGATACCTACTCTGTCTGTGCTAGGGAATGAACTTTGTTGTGCAAAATGTTGTTACATTCTGTCAGACCCAATGGAAAGTGGAAATAATTCCTTGCTGATAAGTAAACATCTTGGTCTGAATTTAGCATAGATGCTTCTAGAATTCAGGTTAATCTTTAAAGAGGTAGAGCTTCTGTTACAAATTGTTTGCTAAAATTGGTTATATTTCAAATCTTCCCTTTTGTATTTAGAAGTATTGACATTTTTTCTGCATTTTAAGCTTTTGCAGTCTTAAAATGGTAAGATTAAAAGAAAAAAAGTCAGCAATTTCAAGTAACTTTTACCTGCTTTTTATTTACAGGTGAAATGAGGAATGATTTATATATCACTGTAGAAAGAGGAGAATTTGAGAAAGGAGGAAAAAGTGTAGCAAGAAATGTGGAAGTGACAATGCATGTTGTGGACAGCAGTGGTCAAATTTTAAAGGTATCCTTGTATTTAATTTATTTTGATATACGTTTTCATAAGTAAATCAATATTGTAAGTATCAATAAGTGGATCAGTATTTTTAGAAGTAAATCAATATCCTTGATATTGTTCAAGGAGTAAGAAGATGCTTTGGTAAGGTCATGATCATGTTTATCTCTTGTTGTCTTTAAATATTCAAAGTGTTTCCAGTTTTGCTTAGGATCTTTATAAACAGCAAGTTTGTTTTAATTCTGGTATCATTTATGTAATTCAGATAAACAGCTGCAAGCACGAACCCAATAAGTAAATGTTYCTATTAAAATGCTGGAAAATATTGAATCAAGATCAGTTTTTGGAAAGTTTTGATTTCACATAATTTTTTTTTAGTAAAAATGTACATTTTCTCATGCCCCAGATGTCAATCATTTTCTGTTTGTTTCCTGGTGTTAATAAATTGGAGCTCTTTGATGCAATAATTTCCAAGATGGGGTAATAAAAAGATAAGGTCATGGTCTTTCTTTCCTCCAGGTTTGATAGCTGCTGCTGTTGATAGTTTACTAGTAGGCATTGTTCGCTTTGCATAGTATTTTGACCCACAAAAGATCAGTATTTCTCAGATTTTTTGTCACCAAAATATTTCTGTTCAACCTCTTCCATGTTCTTTTAGCATCCAAGTGTTTTTCTTGTTTAAAAGGACTTCTTCTGTAGGTTCTGAGTGATACCATTTGCTGGTACAAATCATCTAGATTGTGTTGGGTGTGTATATAACTGTAAAATGAGACTGTGTTGTGTAAGTTCATGTCATGTCTGTGTGTGACATGCTATATATATATGTATTCACACACACATATGCATACATACACACGTATATATTGTATGTATGTAGTAAGGAAAATGCAAAGCTAATAATTCATAAATGCAGCCATTACAGGTGTGTCCAAGGCAGGCAGCACTGTGTGTGTCCCCAGTCGAGGGATTCAGATCTCAGGGTCTCATCTGGGCTTTTATTTGGGAAGTCTGGAGATGAGGCCTGAAGGACCGTCCTATATCCAGGGACACCACATCATATTTGTTGTTTAAACTTCCTGACACAGTTTTCCCTACATAATCCTCCGGTTCTCCGCTGTGTTGGTGGTTTTTGCTATTTTTCCTAACCAGCAAATATTAACAAAGTGCTAGTATTTTGGTGGGGTTTATAATACATACCATCACACCACATTTGGTGCTTACACTAGTGTGAATATTGGTATTCACCATACAAATAGCCCTTGACGACGTCCTCCTGGGAAAACTAACCAGGCTTTTCCTCTCTGAGCAATGTTCTCTCCTTTGCTAGGATTTCATCTCGTTCGGCTCCGGAGAGCCCCCAGCAAGCGAGTACCATTCCTTTGTGCTCTACCACAACAACGGGCCCCGGTGGGCCGAGCTGCTCAAGCTCCCCATCCCAGTGGATAAGTTCAGAGGAGCCCACATCCGCTGCGAGTTCCGGCACTGCTCCAGTAAGTGACCTGCGCCTGTGCCCACAGCACCTCRGGGTACAGAGACAGCCAACGCTTCCGCTGCAGTGTTTTTAGGAGGATATTTGCATATTTTCAATATTTAATTCAATATTTAATTGATTTAAAAAAAAATCTGAGATTTTACAGGTTTTCAGGCTTGCGGTTCTACTGGGGGGAACTTTTTTGTTTTAATAAAGTCCTAAATACCTAGAAAAACTAGTCTTGTTTTATTTAGACTAGATCTAGATTTATTTACTTTTTCATGAAAATAGAAATATGCAGTGTTGTAGCTGTAATTGTAAAACAGTTTCAAGAAAATTGAAAATTAAAATTTAGAATGAACCTGGTGAGTTGCCAGAATTTAAACCTGCTCCTTGGTGTCAGTTTAGCAAACCACACGATGCAAAAGTAGGTGCAGAATGGTCAATAAATGTAATTCTTGTATTGCRTTTTCCACACTCCCACCACTCCCCTTCCAAAAAGCCACTCATTCTAAAATGCCCTGAATATCCTCAATAATTTAGAGATGATTTGGGATAAAAAACGATACTGAGTTCTGCATCAGTCTTGGCATCCATGGCATGGAGGACAGGTTTTGTAGACCAGTGGTACCAAATGCTTTTGACCTACTATGGAAAGATAGATAAAACTGCTTTAAACTGCTGCTTTGCTTTGTCTCCTGGTGATGCAGATGATTGATAGTGCAAGTGCATTCTTTGCACTTTTTTTGTGGAAAATGGTGCCCACACAGGTGACAATATCTTTGGACTTTATTTTTCTGTATTTTTCTGTAGTAATTATCAAGTAATTCCAGAAACTTTCCAGTGAGATAACAGAAACCTTTAGGGGGGATAATCTGCAGATCTCTTCTGGAAGCAGACTGTRTTTTCCTCTATAAATGTTGGGCCTACAAAGACCATGGCATCACATGCTCTAGGTGACAGACACTGGGATAAAGATAAATACTTTAAAAAAATATAGATTTAAAGACAGAAGAGATGTGCTAAATTCATAACTCTTTCACTGCTTCAGTAGCTTCATGAAGCAGGTGTGAAGATGGTAAACGGGAGGTTTGCTCTTGTCGCATCCTTTCAATGCAACTGAAGCCTCAAGCAAAAAAGAAAGTCTTTTGCTAGTATCATAACCATGAGCATCTGCTAAACTTCCGAGGCAGCAACTGTAGCTGAGGGATGTGGGGCCAAAGAATCAGCTGCACTTCACAAAGAGGCGGATTAAGCCCTTTGTGCAGCAGGTCTTGCCTTGTCAGGGAAAGCAAATGACTTCAAGGGAGCCTTGCACTTGMAAGCTGGCTAAGCTGATATAAAGCACAAGAGCAGAGCTTGCTCTGACAAGCGCTCACGGGATTGCAGGAGAACTAGGAAAAGTAAAGATAGATTTATTTGCATCAAGAAACAACGCAAGGTGGCTAAGGGTTGTTTTTTATTCCTGCTAGGTCGAGCACAGGACAAGTATCAGCCAGTTGAGATATATGTGCCAAAAATACTCTCGCATGAGAGTAGGTGGGCTCTATCTCAATTGCAGGCATGAAAATACAGACCTTTTTTTTTCAATTTTAGAATGCTTTTTAGAACTATTATAGAAGAACAGAAGGCTTTCCAGCATAATAAACTGTAGTACCTGGTCGTGCTGTGGTTATACCTATTCTTGGCACTCGCCTCCCTTTGTCCTTCTCATAGCCACTTCCTAGATATCCTGCAGTCTGTAAGATTTTTTTTTTTTTTTGCTCATTTGTATGTGTTATTACTTCTTAAATCTCATTTAAAGCCTAGTTCTGTGAGCTGTGACCAGAGAGTCCCTGGGTCCAGATGGCCGCTTKGCCAGGGGGGTGTGTAGTAAGGTGCAGTTGGGAAGAACTGCGGGTTTCCCGTTGCGAACAGTCTCTGTGAAGGATCTCGGCTGCCAACTAGCCTGCAAAATAGCACACACCCCTGTTGCATTCAAGTTGATTATTTTAGCTTGTGATTAATAGTTTGAGAGAAAACACTGGCCCTGTGAGTCAGCTCAAGCGTGACAAAAGCTTAAGGGGAGGATGTCAACTCTCTGTAACTTCTAGCAAGGGTCACGTTCCTAGAAGGGAGGTGTCAGACATGAGGTTTTAACTTGGCCCATCTAGTATAGAGGGTATTTTTAGAAAAGTGTTTTTTCCTCTCAGAGCAGCAAACAGATATATATTTAAGGAAGTCCTACCTATCTGAAGAAAAACGGTCAAAAATACCTCAATAATCTATTTACTAATCTATTTTTATTATTAATCTTTTTATTAATCTATTCATCTCAGGATTTCTTTACCTGTAAAGAAWCATTAAAAGAGATTTAAGGTGTTCTATGTTTGACTAGTTAAACCAGCGTCCAGTATACTTTCATATCCTGCATTATATCCATTCACTTTGCCTAAAATACGTAATGTCAACTATAAGTACTGTTTTTGACCTGTATATTTCAGCAAAAGAAAAGGGTGAGAAGAAGTTGTTCGGCTTTTCTTTCGTGCCCCTGATGCAGGAAAATGGGAGGACGCTGCCAGATGGCACCCATGAACTCATTGTGCACAAGGTAATTTGAATCAGAGATCATTAACAGTAATGATTCCTCTGGAACTCACTGCAAGACCCAGGCTGAGGCTCTAGGCTGAGCTCTAGGCTGAGGAAGTCCATCTTCCTTGCCAAAAGAGTGATACTCTTGTCACTGTTAAAACTATCCTTTGCTAGTTCTTTAATATTATGGAGCTTGGTAAAAATTGCAGTTGAATCTAGGAATGCAGTGCAGTGGCTGGCTGTACTTGTGAAGTGCTAATGTAGTACGTTATATTCACAGTGAATTTCACCAAGCTGAGTTAAAACATGTGAAGTGTGTTCAAGTGCATCTCCTGCCATCCACTTATAAATTGCTGAAGGGGGAAAAACTGGCAGGCCCTTCTCCTTTGTCACTCCTGTGCATCCACTCCCTGGCAGGTTTCTGTACAGATCGTTCTACAGAATTTCTTTTCTTGTTTACACATTTAACAAGTACCTTTTTTTTTACAGGATTTGTATATGCTCCCAATGAAATGTTTGATTTTAACACCAACATTTGTAGCTACCCATTTGATATAACCTATGCAAGGTTGTTAGTTTTTAATATCAAATACAAGTACAAATACAAATACAAATACAAATACAAATACAAGTACAGTCTAAAAAAAAATGAAAAAACAGTTCCCATTAATGGGAAAATGAGCTTAATTTTTTTATGCATATAAAAACTTAATCTCATTTTCCCATCTGAAACAAGAATTTTAGTTAGAGAATGTGCTGACTCATTTTGTCAGTAGGGGGTAGTCTTCATAAAAATGGCTYAGCTCTTATGCAAAAGAAGAATAAAAATTGGAAAGACATTTCAAATATATATATTTTSCATGTTAGACTTTATGCTGATAATGTTCTGCATGATCTGTGTTTATATTTAAGATAGCTTAGTATTAGTTTTTCCTGTGTTAAAAATATTTAACTACCGGATCTCTAGGACATTAGCTAAGCTTTAAATCTGTAGGTTTTTTTTAGATGTGTTTAAACTTAATCATAASACTTGCTGAATACATTATAAAGCATAAAGGTCTTGAAAATTCCTTTTTTTTAAGAATGCAGTCATCAAGAAATACAAGAAACACAATTCAAACTTGTCCATCCTATTTTAAACAGGAATTTTATTTGACGGATTTGGCATGTCAGAATTCATTTGTATAAGGCCTTCCCATAATGAAAATTGTCTTGCTTTATTTATTGTCAAAGAAAGAATAATAATTCATATAGTTCATGGATCTGKTTTTTCCTTTTTTATGTAGTGCAATGATTTTGCACTGGTTTGTTTCCACAGTGTGAAGAAAACACAAACCTTCAGGATTCTAGTCGCTACCTCAAGCTCCCCTTTTCAAAGGGAATTTTCCTAGGACACAACAGCCAGGCAATGAAAACCACTAAAGAGTCCTTCTGGATCACGTCCTTTCTCTGCTCCACCAAACTCACACAAAATGGTAAGACAGGTTGAGTAYTTAAAACATGATAAATTCAATGAATGTCATAGATAGTCTTTTCCATGCCAAATAAGCAGATATAATCAAAAAAGTGCTTACATTGTATCAGTATCAACCTGATTTTTTTCCTGATTTTTATTATCCAGATGGAAACCAGTGTAAGATGATGAATCACTGATTTTAAGTAGCTCAGAATGCTTTTAAAATTAACATGATATTTGAATCGAATACAAGCACTTTTGGAATGAACTATCAAAACCCAGCTGCTCTGCAAAACCTCATAATCTGTTGCAGAGGTTTTGGGAAGTGTTTATTGCAGGCTCTAGGCTGTAGCAGCTTTGTTTTAATTGGGTACATACTGCTTTTCTGTTGTATCATTTCTCCTAAGTCAGCAAATGTTTACTATTTCTGAGTGATAAAAACAGTCGTATGTACTTGATCTAAAGAGCTTGACATATAACTATATATGTGTTCAAGTTCTTTGCATGTTCTCTGTATAAAATTCTTAGTCTTATTTGTTTGCTGGACTAAGTACAATTAGTTAATAACTGAAACAGTTTTCTGGAAACTTCCAGTCTTGCATATTTGCTTGCTTAGATGTATCTGACCGTTCTTTGATAGCATCATGCTTTCATAATTTTTTTTTTCTGTTTTATCACAGTTTTAAGAAATTTATTAGCTATCTCCTATTTGAAACAACAGTGTCTTTTCCCTTTTTATGTTCATTGTGATAAACTTGCTAAATCGTAGGTGTTTAACAGCAACTAGAGCAGCTTTTTAAATGGAAATAGTAATTTTAATTTTCACCATTTAGTAGTAAGTTTCCAAAGTAGAACCATGGGCAGGTAGTAAGTCTGTTTCTCTGTGTGTATCCATTCTGCATTCCCACAGCAATTAACTTTCAAGTAATAAAAGTTAATCAATTAAAAATTTCCAGCAGAAATGCTAATAGGCAATCATAGGCTRAATTTGCTGCAGTTAAAGGCCTTGATGTAGGAAATGACATGAATGTGCTGGTAGTTCCATATGCAGGAAAGTGCTTCCCAGGAATTCAGCATCTCACTGATGCAGACTCCAAAATTAAGTTTTGCTTTGATTCTGATTATAGGAATTTCAGACCATTAATTTCTGTGAGCAATTCGGTAGTTATTTAATACTTGATATAAATCGTTGTGTGAGGACATTAAGAGTCCCTTTTTTTACCACATACAGGTRAGAGAGTGTAGAATATCTGAATAATATTGATCCACTTTTCAGCTCTGAAGGAGTTGACAGTTATTTCGGCAGTACTTCAGAGGATGCAAATATTTTCAATAGACAGGCTCGTAGTTTCTCCAAGGATCTTCTTTGGGAAGTTCATCTTGGTGACTTTCCAAATCCCCGTTCTTTTAAATGAAAATTTGCCAGATTCTATTGCATGCTCAGGAAATGAATGTAGGGCAAAGCATGTGGCTCTTTGGTCATGTGCACATTACTTCAGTTATCCCTGGGAGAGTGTAGCATAATTATTAAAAACTCTGGGATTAAAAAGATCTTCATGTGTATACTTCTATTTAGTAAGCACTTGTATCTGTATGTATGAGAATTGCTGATTATTTTTGGTAATTTTTTTTAAGTTGGGAGATTTTGCTAAAGTTGTCAAAAATCTGCATGTGAGTGCAAACAGCGAGGTCCAGCTCGAAAATCCAGCTGTGACTTTGTGCTGGCCGTGGTGGCAACACCCCAGGCCAGATGTGCACGGAGGGTCCCTGAGCTAGGCTGGCTTTAGCAGCGCGAGCCAGTTCTGCCCCAGTGTCCTTGTGTTGGTTCCTGCAGCTCCTCACTGCCCTCASCTCCCAGGCCTACGGGGTAAGGAGGCGGTCTCCTGTTGCAGGGACCCCTAACTTCCTTGTCCCCCATGCTCTGGAAGTCGCCCTGGGGACCCCTGCAGGCGCAGCCTCCTTCTCCCAGGCTCCTCCCAGGTATCTGCGCTGTCGGGACAGCAACGCTTAGGCTCTCTGCCAGTTACCCTCCCTGAGCTTGACCTCAGCTCCGGGGTGATTACTCAGATAATGTCAACAAAACAAAAAGCTTTTCTGCTTCTTAGATAGCTATATTGTGTTATCTTAAAATAAAAAAAAAAAAAAAAATGAAAAGAGCACAGGAGAAAGAGAAAAACATTCGCTTTTCTTTTTCCACTGAATATCGATATAGTCATATTTATTTCAACTTTAGGATTTGAGTTTTAGGAGTCTGCCTGCTGAAGACTCCCGATGCATCCGGCAGAGCAGCCCATTTCATCAGGGYGGCATCCCCCAGTTCCCAGTGCCCATCAGCACGTGCCCCAGAGCCCCGGGCTCACAGTAAGCAGCAAGCAGAGCAGCAAGCAGAGCAGCGGGCAGTGTGGCAGCTCTGCTTTGGGGTGAAGGGGGGACCCCTCTACCTGGTTAACCGAGGCAGAACTAGTTAGTGCTCGGTAAGGAAACAAAGTGAGCGGCAGCTTCGAGCGCTGCCAGCCAGTGTGGCCAGCGCTGCAGGGCTGCCAACCTCCGAGGGCTGCAAACCTCGGGAAGAAGCGGCCTGTGGGAATGGGTTCCCGAGCCGTCCCCTCAGGAATCCGGCTTTCCTGGCTGCAGTGCCGTAGTCCTTCCTATAGAAGAACAATAGTCATGGCTCAGGAGGTAGGAGGGGCAGTTAGAAAGTTAATCCCAAGCCCTTTCCTTGTGCACATGCTTTAAATTAATGCCTTGGAGAAGGTGAAGTGTTTTACTTGAGCTGTAGGATCAGATGTGCCCTATTTTTGAAGTATAAAATAAATCATGATAAAGATCTATTAAAAAGTTTATCAGCAGCATTGTTTTCTTTTGTTTTCCAGAATCATGGTTTTGTAGAGGGCCTATTTTTGAGGACAGCTTTATATTCTGATTTCTCTTAATATTYGACACTTTGCTATCCCTTTTCCATGTGATTCAAGTGTCAGATTTTCTATTCATGTCATCTGTGGCTGGGCTGTTCGCTAGCACTGTGTCAGCAGTGTCTTTCCTCCTCTACATGTTGCTTTTAATAAGTGCTTTGAAGTGGGTATTTTACATTTACTTTCTTTCTCTCTTTTTAATCCCCCAACAAATCCCTAATAYGCAGTGACACTCTCTACCAAGAGCTTTGCCCAGCAAACCTGGAAAGCTGCATTTTTCCTGCTGTGGACTGAGGGATTGAGCTAGTTTCCATACTCCATGACTTGAAGCTTGAACAGTGTCAAAGACTGCTTAACTACCCAAAAGACAAAGAGATTTCGTTAGGAAGTGGTAGCCCTTGCTTCTTCAGAATTCCTGACAGGAGGAATAGTGAGATCTGTAATTTAACTTAGATGTTTTAAGAGCGATCTCTGATACAGACGTGGGGTTGCAGGGTACTTAGTGTACTTAATCCAGAGCTTTCCATATTAGTGCAGTGTAAAARAAAGCAGCAATGAAGCTAGATGTGCAAGAAAGCAATCTGAGCAGGAGAAAATTAGTTAAAGCTCTATTGCTATTATTATATTGCTAATCTGTACTTAGTCTATCACTAAGTAGTGAGACCATTTCAGAAGAAATGGTCCTGGACAGTGGGGGCCGTGTTTCAGTTTAAACTGGTTAAAGGGTTGGACTGTTGTTTTCAAGATTTGCTGTTTTGAGTGGTGAGATCCCGCTCAAACATATCTTTGATATCTTTGATATGAGTGCGATAAGATATGAGTACTGAGATACTCTGAAAAGCCGACGAGGGAAATACACACGGAGTCAACCTGAATGCAGAGGAGCTTGAGGATTTGTTCAGTGCAGAGGTTCAAACAGGTGTGGAGCTTCTGTGCTCAGAATACAACTTGCAGGCGCTGCTGCAGACCTGCCCCGGTGGGAAGGGACAAAAGGAGCTGGGACGGGCAGAGCAGCTGCAGTGCAAGGGAGAGAATGAGCAGCAGGGTGTCGCAGCGCAGCTAGTGCCGGGCGAGGTGAAGCTGCCACAAGTCAAGCTGAGATTTGCAGGGTTTGTTTTTAAATAATGAATGGTGTGGGGCTGATATTCCCAGGCGTACAGCAAGGGTTTTMCTGAGTCTCTGAAGCTGAGAGGTGTATTACTTGACTCAGGAGTAACAAGCTTGGTACTTGTGTTTCRGAAAGGAGGAAGAGCAGAAATGGGATCTCAGCCCTCACCCTCTGATCGGTGTGTGCACATATTTACAAGGCAGTGTGGATGAAATGATGAAAGGAATGGACATGTAGCGAAATGGAATATGCTTTAAAAGCCGAGATGGATTTGTCATAGGCTTCCCGTGCCAGAAGAAACACCTTAACCTTTTTTTTTTTTTCTCCCTTAAGTATTATTCAGAGGAAATGAAGCGGATCTGAACCATCTGGAGTTCAGTAACACACCACATGGGAAAAGGGAATAGATACAGATTAGAATAAGAATGTTAAGACTGGTAAATAACTGGCTGAAAGGAAAACAGTAGGTCATGCTGTAAAGGGATGCCCTGAGCAGGAGGCAAATACTGTGAGATCTGAAGAATTAGCTCTGGGAAGGATGTGGGGGCTTTGGGAGGGGGAATGTGAGGAGCAGGTTCATGAGGCTTGTTGGTGCGTAGCTGAGAGGGCTCCTCTGTTGAGAGGGAGGCTCGAAGAGGCTCAAAGGCAGAATGAGGTGACCTTGAGGGGACCAAAAGGGAAGCAGAATTAGATTATAATGCAGGTTAATGTAGTACAGAAGACTGGTTGGGGGTTCTCCCATAGCAGGGGGCTGAACAGTGTGAGGAAAAGGAGAAAGAAGGGTTTGTACCGTGTGGCTGTGAGGCAGTCTCAGAAACGTCCATCCTGCAACGTCCATGGCAGGTCTTTACAGCAGATGTATGATGTGCTAATGATGTTTAAATTACTTTTTTAAAGAACCTTAAAAGCACTGTGTTTTTTTTCTCTAAAATGTATTGGAAGATGTTGGTGTAAAAACGCAGCTACAGGTGATCTGGTAGCCAGGGGATTGTTTCTGGCCATCGGGGGAGCGAGGCTCTGGGATGTATCCTGCACTGGGAATACAGACCCCAAAATACTGCCTTCCATGAAAGTGACAGCTGACAAAGCACAACAAAACTGCACTATAAACTGCACTAAAACTCCAGCAACTGCTGGAGGAGACTGATTTTAATGACCCTGTGTCATGTTTTCGTGTCCCTATTGTTGAAGCCATTATAGGATAAAATGGGAACTTTTTGTTGGCAGATAATTTTCCTGCAGTTCTTGAGATATTTCCTCTTGGTTTGATGAAGCCAAGTTTTGCTGAGTTGGTTGTAATAGGAGAATTTAAAAATTGTAAATTCTGCCTTACTTCCAGCTTTAATCTTGCTTTTTTTTTGGCAGGAGATATGCTTGACCTGCTGAAATGGAGAACCCACCCAGACAAAATTGCAGGTTGCCTCTCCAAACTAAAAGAAATCGATGGTTCAGAAATAGTGAAGGTATGGAGCATCCTTTCCTTCCTTTGCTTTGGCTTTAAGCAGTGTATAAAGAAATAATGTACTTGCTTGTTAAAAATACATATTTAATAACAGTCTGTCTCCTTTCTGTGCAGTTTCTTCAAGATACATTAGATACTTTATTTGGGATTTTAGATGAAAATTCTCAAAAATATGGATCAAAAGTGTTTGATTGTTTGGTGAGTTTCTCTTTATGGYTATGAGTAGAAATATTCTGAATATTTCAGAATTCAATAAAAAAAACTTCTTTATTTCCTTTTTTTTTTATTTCTTCTCTCTTAGGTTCATATAATAAATTTGCTGCAGGACAGCAAGTTTCACCATTTTAAACCAGTAATGGACACTTACATTGAAAGCCACTTTGCAGGTGCACTTGCATACAGGTAAAGTCTGTATTTTTTTTCTAACTGGTTTGAATATTGAACAGTATGGTACTACGCTATGGAATCGATCGTCACATTAAATTGAACTACATTATGAAAAGTAAAATGCCATAGTTATATGAATGGCCCAAAATTAGGCCATTAAAAAGAAAGAAACAACAAAACTAACAGGAGAATTATTTGCTACGGCTCTAGCATCTATTTGTATTTCAGTGGTTTTCTTTACCTGAATGACTCTAAGCAACACAGGAACGTTAACCTCATCCAGCTGCACTTGTTTGCTGTCTGTGTAGTGCAGTGCACTAATAAGCATCACTTACCCCTATGTACTCTCTCTGTTTATTACTTGCTAAAAAAAATAATTCTATGCAATGTGATTTAGTAAGTCTATAAACTAATTTATGGGCCAGCAGGGGTGTGCCCACCTGGCAGAAACTCTTTTGGTATCCTGCTCGAAATTATTCTGGTACGTATGTAATGCTGATATTATTGTAATTATTTCCTGTCCATTAAAGGACCATTATGTCATATTGCAGCAGATTGACCACAAAGTGTGTTATAGCTTGTTGTTACTATCAAAACATTGTCATATAAATTTTATTTTTTCAGTGTTTCTTATATGAAGAATAGACGTCTGCATTTTAAATGCTGTTATCTCTTTTTCCACCTTTATGTTCTGATACTTTTTGGTGTTCTAGAGATCTTATAAAAGTACTTAAGTGGCATATTGATCGGGTCACTGAGGTGGAGCTCCAAGAACACATCCAGGAAGTACTCAAGGTAATTGACAACTGCACATATGATATACTGGTACAATACCAGCAGATCCATGTAGGGAAATGTAGCACAGTAGGTATAAGTGGGGGAATTATAATGTTAATTCTAAGGAATTACATACTTTTTTTTGTTGCATTTTGTTTATCTTCCTTTTCTGTCAAAATTAATCATTGGAACTTAGTACCACTAG